>NC_084747.1:26579380-26589380 GCF_033978785.1 Entelurus aequoreus | reverse complement strand
ATGAGGCAATTCCTGAAGGAATTGCGTGTTAATGCTCCAATGCTGAAGTTGAACTGAAATCCAATTTTTTTTAGAATTGTTGAAGTAGAGCACACAATTCCCAAACAGGCTGAATATTTTGAAGTTGGAACAGTTGCAATGCAAATAAAAAATGTGGGAATTGTAACTTTGAAGAATGTCCCATTGATTTCAATGTGAATTTCCCAAAAAAATTGGGAATTTCGGGTAAAGCGGGAATTTTTGTGAAAATGGTAAAAAAAAAAATTTAATTGGCTGAATGAGTTGAAATGGTTGGTGTTAAAATTTTTCTAATCGGTCAAGAAATGCTGAAGTAGTGACATGTTGAATTGAGAAACGGTATTACGGAATTCCTGGAATTTTTCCAGTTCAAAAATAAGAGGAATGTTTTGACAGTGCAACGGTTGAAATGCGTTGAAAAATGTGGAAGGGGTAGCCGCCTGAAAAAAGGGTGGAAATGGGGCTTTGGAGAAGCAGGAATTCTGGAAAATCCTGGAATTTTTTGGAACTTGGAAAAATTATCATTTGAATTTCCAGAATGGTGGAATGTGTTGAAGGTGGAATGGTTTGAAAAATGGCCAATTCATTTTGAATGGGGAAAATGTCCCGGGAAAACCTGGATTTTTGGGAAATGTGGGATTTTTTTGGAATTTGTCAAGGGAAAACCCGCAATTCCCGAATAGGCTGAACAGTTTGAAGTTGAATCGGGTGAAAAATGTGAAAGGTAGAGCGCATTAAAATCTGGAGAAGAAAAATAAGTTTAATAAATAATAATAAATAGATGAATTTTGGTGTAGAAAACCATATGTGTGAATGTTTTGGAGCATTCTCTCGATTGTTTGTAAATGTTGCAGTTTATAAATAAAGGTTTATAAAATAAAATAAAAAGTAAAAAAGTAGTTTCAAAGCAAAAAAAAAAAAAAAAAAGATCCTTTTTAAAATACGGAATAGTAGAATACTCTAGTATTATTTTCTCTTTGCAAGACTAAACGGCATCAAGTCAAAACCAGAGAATGCACAAATGATTTACGATGTTAAACATTCGTAATATTGTACACACAGCGTCTCGTTGTTTCAGTTGAGTTAGCTGCTGTAACACTTTATGATGGTCTATTGACGCATGAAAGCAATAAAAGGTCCTTTGAAATGTGGTCCGGATCCAAAGTGGTCTGTTCAGTGTGGCATTTCGGGAGGAGACAGGAGACAAAGCAGGTAAAAATGGCTAAAATATTCCTTGTATGTTTGATTAATAAGAGATATTAACTGATTTTTTTTACCCAACATATAATAAACATCAGCCATTTCAAGTATCGGGGCGGTGTTTATAGCACAGACTAAATGGAAGATGATTTATTTGAGCATTATTGTGAGTCTTTGATTTAGAGAAAATACAAGAGAAGTTCAGATTAATTTTGTTTAAAAAAAAGAATACTCAAAAGAATACTCAAATGATCTATAAGGGACTATATATATATATCATATGTATGTATATGTGTGTGTATATATGTGTGTGTGTGTATATATATATATATATATAAAATAGTGCAAAGCCATAGGCTCACACAAGTTCAGTAAATAATTTAAATTTGGAACATATATATGCATACATATATATGTATGTATATGTGTGTGTATATATATGTGTGTGTGTGTGTGTATATATATATATATAAAATAGTGCAAAGCCATAGGCTCACACAAGTTCAGTAAATAATTTAAATTTGGAACACAGCATCATCGTTTTCACAGCTTTTTGATATAGAGGTAGAGTGTTTTAACTTTTTTTTTTAAAAAGGCACAAAAAACAGGTCGGGTTTTGAGAAACTTAAAATGTATTAATATAAAATTTAGCCAATAGTAAAATGAGGTTGCAAAGGTAAAATTCCTTTTCAAATTTTTTTTCATACAGTGTAAATCCAAATAGCACATATTTAAAACAAAGCACAAATTCAGGATGGAAGGAGTCAAGGACAGATGCCTGCCATAGTGATCATAATCTAAACAATATCTCGGAGCAGTTAAGTATCATTTTCGTCATATTGGACAACTGTAAACACTGCCCCCTAGCGGGTAAAGCCAGAAATGAGTTGGTTTCGAACACACATATGAATACCTCATTCTTCCAAGTGTATAAGCAGTGTTGGGACTAACGCGTTACTGCAACGCCGTTAGTTTCGGCGGTAACTAGTAATCTAATGCGTTATTTTTTATATTCAGTAACTCAGTTACCGCTACTACATGATGCGTTACTTTACGTTACTTTTTATGTAGTATCGGCTAGAAACAAGATCTGTGTGTGTTTTGTGGCAGCGCTGCGGTGTCGTTCTTCTGAATCTCGTGTCACACAGAAGACGCTACAATACTTTACGACGAACTATCTAGGGAGAAATAGCTACTTCCGGTTTGCTTTCGTAACCGGCGCAATGAGCAAACTAGTCCTTTTCTGTAGTGACGTCACAGTATTACTCCCAGCCATTGGCTGGCGTGACAAACCAAATGCGGGTAAATGCAACTGATTTATTAATGTGAAACCGAAATTGCGAAACTGTACTTTTATTACTAGATAACAAAGTACCAGTTATGTAAGCAGAAATCAATGTTTAACAGGACATCTGTATTTTTATCTTGTGTTGCCCAAATTTATTGATTACCCAAATCACATTTCATGTGCAGTGTGAAGAGTAAAAAAAAAAAAAAAAGGAATTGATTTCGAGTTTACACAGGAACTTTAATTGACAGCAGACAGAACACTGAAAACTGGAAGAAACTTCAGCATGAAAGGTTGGAACAGACTAGTCGAGCTTTTGAAAAGACAGGAAAAACATTTAGGCCATCTCCTCTTCATCCTCCTCGCCGAACTCTCCCTCCTCCTCGGCGGTGGCGTCCTGGTACTGCTGGTACTCGGACACCAGGTCGTTCATGTTGCTCTCGGCCTCGGTGAACTCCATCTCATCCATGCCCTCGCCCGTGTACCAGTGGAGGAAAGCCTTGCGCCGGAACATGGCCGTGAACTGCTCGGAGATGCGCTTGAACAGCTCCTGGATGGCCGTACTGTTGCCGATGAAGGTGGCGGCCATCTTGAGGCCCCGGGGAGGAATGTCGCACACGGCCGTCTTGACGTTGTTGGGGATCCATTCCACAAAGTAGCTGCTGTTCTTGTTCTGCACGTTGAGCATCTGCTCGTCCACCTCCTTCATGGACATGCGGCCGCGGAAGATGGCGGCTACCGTCAGGTAGCGTCCGTGGCGCGGGTCGCAGGCGGCCATCATGTTCTTGGCGTCGAACATCTGTTGGGTGAGCTCGGGCACGGTGAGCGACCTGTACTGCTGGCTGCCTCTGCTGGTGAGGGGAGCGAAGCCCGGCATGAAGAAGTGCAGACGGGGGAAGGGCACCATGTTGACCGCCAGCTTCCGCAGGTCAGCGTTAAGCTGCCCGGGGAACCTGAGGCAGGTGGTGACGCCGCTCATGGTGGCGGAGACCAGGTGGTTGAGGTCGCCGTAAGAGGGCGTGGTGAGCTTGAGGGTGCGGAAGCAGATATCGTACAGAGCTTCATTGTCGATGCAGTAGGTCTCGTCCGTGTTTTCCACCAGCTGGTGCACAGACAGCGTGGCGTTGTAGGGCTCCACCACCGTGTCCGACACTTTGGGGGAAGGCACCACGCTGAAGGTGTTCATGATACGGTCCGGGTACTCTTCTCGGATTTTGCTGATGAGCAGAGTACCCATGCCGGAGCCGGTGCCTCCACCCAGGGAGTGTGTGAGCTGGAAACCTTGGAGGCAGTCGCAGCTCTCCGCCTCTTTTCGCACCACGTCCAAGACGGAATCCACCAGCTCCGCCCCTTCCGTGTAGTGACCTTTGGCCCAGTTGTTACCAGCACCGCTCTGGCCTGCAAGAGCAGTGGACAATGAGTCACCAGCGGCACCAAAACACACCCAGTTTAACCCAAAACTTACCAAAAACAAAGTTGTCTGGTCTGAAGACCTGACCAAAAGGTCCAGACCTCACAGAGTCCATTGTGCCTGGCTCCAGATCCACCAACACGGCACGGGGGACATACTTCCCGCCTAGAAAGGCAGTTGCATGATGATTAGGCTAGAATCCAATTAAAATGGTGCAAATATGCATCAATCTAATCCCACCTGAGGCTTCATTGTAGTAGACGTTGATCCTGTCCAGCTGCAGGTCGCTGTCACCATGGTACGTGCCGGTTGGGTCAATGCCGTGCTCGTCGCTGATCACCTCCCAAAACTACAAGGGCAAAAAAAAACAAAAAACTTGAGCATTTACCATTTTCAATCGTAGTTATGGGCCTGCTGCAATTAAAGCAGCCCATTTTATCATTGCTCATACTTCAATTTCTATTCTAGTTTTGCACGTTTCTCTTACGATCAATGCGACACAAACCCCCACATGTCACACCGTCTGAAAGGTCTCACTCACGCCGACAGCAGTACTTTAAAGTTGGGAGCATTACGTGCTACCATGGTGACGCTATTCAAAACAAAAGGGCCAATTTAATAGACGGCAAAAAGACAAGATTGCCTCCCCTTGTAGCTCAGCTGGACTTTAATGTAGCTCGGTGTTTTAATGGTTCATTTGGTTCACACACTTGTGTACTTTAACCCTGGCTAAAAAAAAAATGTAAGTCCCATTTTTTGTTTTGGCTGGACGGCCGTCGAAAGGAAGGCTAGCTCAGTTGCTCATTGTGTACAGTTTAGGGCTGCAACTAACGATTAATTTGATAATCGATTAATAATCGGATAAAAGAGACAAACTACATTTCTATACTTTCCAGTATTTTATTGAAGAAAAAACCTAGCATACTGGCACCATACTTATTTTGATTATTGTTTCTCAGCTGTTTGTACATGTTGCAGTTTATAAAGGTTTATTAAAAAAAAAAAAAAAAAATTTGCCTCTGTGCATAGCAATGACTATTAATCGCCAACTATTTATATAACCGATTTTAATCGATTAGTTGTTGCAGCCCTAGTACAGTCACTTAAAAACTCATGGATTTGGACACGCTGCATTAAAGTAAGGCGACCCCCGCCAGAGCACAGACAAGTTGCTCATTGTGTACAGTTTAGGGCTGCTACCAACGATTAATTTGATAATCGATTAATAATGGATAAAAGAGACAAACTACATTTCTATCCTTTCCAGTATTTTATTGAAAAAAAAACTAGCATACTGGCACCATAATTATTTTGATTGTTTCTCAGCTGTTTGTACATGTTGCAGTTTATAAAGGTTTATTTAAAAAAATAAATTAAAAAATTGCCTCTATGCATAGCAATGACTATATTAATCGCCAACTATTTATATAACCGATTTTAATCGATTAGTTGTTGCAGCCCTAGTACAGTCACACTTAAAAACTCATGGATTTGGACACGCTGCATCAAAGTAAGGCGACCCCCCGCCAGAGCACAGACAGCAGGCCCATCAAAATGTCTAGATTGTTATTATAAGGGCGCATCTGGAGTTGAACTTGGCATCTCCCGCCTTACAGCACGACTCCCGCGCGCGCCTTCACATCCCATTGGCAGAGACCCAATTTGAAAATGGCCGCCAACGTGACGTCACTAACCGCCGGTCCAGCCCTCCGCCGGCTCAGAGCGAGACGCAATGCGGTGTAGGCCTCATCCAGATCGGATGAAATTAAATCACTCGCCCATCAAACGTACGGTTCGCCCAATCGAGAGATTAACCGGTAAAAGTTTTTTGTTAAGTCATTTTTTTATAATAAAAATATTATTTTCCCCTCACTACTCATACAACCATTCTTAAACAAATGGAAGTATCACAAAATGATGGCAAAGGCGAAAAGAAAAAAGCCCAAATAACTAAAAATGTGTTAAAAAGGGAGTTAATTCGACCTATTGTAGTATAGAAATGACATTTGGAAAGGAGAGATCAAGTTACCGTTACTCGGGATTGTAAGTAGGACAAGTTAGTAATCCTTGGGTGTGGTTTCTAGGACAAAGCACCGACTACACGACAGAAAACGCCACTTTACCGGGTTTTTTTAGACCCTAGTACAACGACGACATAAGCGGGGGGTTGACTCACCTTAGCACCGATTTGGTTTCCGCACTGGCCGGCCTGGAGATGCACAATTTCCCTCATCTTGTCAAGCGAGTGTTCGAGCGAGCTCCCAACCTTTCTTTGGCTTGCTGGAGAATGCGCGCACAATGGCGGAACACGCTTATTTATATGACAATGGGACCCGCCCATCCGCCGGAATCGTCGACGGCTATTGGTCGATGGCAAACCCAATCCCGACGGACGGGGACATCAGCCAATGGTAGTCCGCAAAGACTTTACACCCATTGGCCAAGATCCCTGTCAGTCATTCCATCAACCGGCCGATGTGGAGAAGTCAGGAGGTTTCAACCATGATGAGAAGGCGAAAATGAGGAAAAGCAAAAAGAGAAATGTGTCTTTTAAAATAGGTTTTTTTGAAGCTCGCCCAAAAATAGGTGCTCGATCACGTTTGTATTTTACCGAAAAACCCGTGAAATGTATGGAGTAAATAATTGTACTTTATTGTGAAATATATTCCCCTTTCTAAATGACCCCTTTAAAAAGCAGTAATATGTGTCTTGTACTCCATGGTGCAGTTGCTATGGTCTCCAAACACTGAAGGGGTTTAGGGCGTTTTTTTAGATGGTCGTCGCCATGACGATGGATATTTCTCCACTGGAGTATGATGTGCATTGTAACAGAGCTTCATGCAAGCTTTACATGCGTCGTGCATGCCATGCATTGCCAGGCGGATAATCGACCGGGGTAAACGTTTCTTGCAAGGCGAACGTGGCGTCCGAATATTTGTTTTGACGTTCCTGTTCAGCCTGCGAAGGTGTTTTTCTTCGTCCAATGAGCAGCACCTGTCACAGGGAGTATGTAGGCCATTGTAGTCAGCTGGAGGCGTGTCTTAATGAAATTAAACAATGGATGTCCGCTAACTTTTTGCAACTCAACGCTAAGAAAACGGAAATGCTGATTATCGGTCCTGCTCAACACCAACATCTATTTAATAATACCACCTTAACATTTGACAACCAAACAATTAAACAAGGCGACTCGGTAAAGAATCTGGGTATTATCTTCGACCCAACTCTCTCGTTTGAGTCACACATTAAGAGTGTTACTAAAACGGCCTTCTTTCATCTCCGTAATATCGCTAAAATTCGTTCCATTTTGTCCACAAGCGATGCTGAGATCATTATCCATGCGTTCGTTACATCTCGTCTCGATTACTGTAACGTATTATTTTCGGGCCTCCCTATGTCTAGCATTAAAAGATTACAGATGGTACAAAATGCGGCTGCTAGACTTTTGACAAAAACAAGAAAGTTTGATCATATTACGCCTATACTGGCTCACTTGCACTGGCTTCCTGTGCACCTAAGATGCGACTTTAAGGTTTTACTACTTACGTATAAAATACTACACGGTCTTGCTCCAGCCTATCTTGACGATTGTATTGTACCATATGTCCCGGCAAGAAATCTACGTTCAAAGAGAGGCCACATTAGCCTGGGTGACAACCCAAATTGGAGGCACCACAGCTTCAACCGGCCAGGGAGCATGGTCTTATCGATGTTTTCAAGGCCAGTTATAGTATCCTTCTTGAGCTGGTCCACCTGCCCTGTGTGTTTGAGGGTGGCATGATACCAACGTCCAAGACTCTTGAAAGGCTTCTCAGACACTGTTGTCATTTCCAGCCTTACCTTTGCACACTTAAACTCCTCTACTAGGCTGGAAACAGGAAGCTCCAGAACACCTCTTCCATACAGTCCGATGTTACTGAAGCATTTGGGAAGACCCAGGCACTTCCTAGCAAATGAGCTAACCACCCTCCAACTTTTCTACCTTTGTGGTTGGTACGTCGTAGATGGTAAGAGGCCACATTGGCCTGGGTAACAACCCAAATTGGAGGCACCACAGCTTCAACCGGCCAGGGAGCATGGTCTTATCGATGTTTTCAAGGCCAGTTATAGTATCCTTCTTGAGCTGGTCTACCTGCTCAGTGTCTTTGAGGGTGGCATGATACCAACGTCCAAGACTCTTGACAGGCTTCTCAGACACTGTTGGTATAGCCTCCTCACCCACACAGAATCAATGTTCCATCAGCTTCCCCCTCACCACCGAGATGCTTCTAGACTTGCTTGGCTTTATTTCCATCCGGGCCCACTGGATGTTTTCTTGCAGTTTGTTCAGCAGCCGCCTAGCACACGTCTTGGTTGTGGTGAGGATGGTCATATCATCCATATAGGCTCTTATGGGCGGGAGACGAAGACCTGATTTAATCTTTTAACCTCCTACCACCCACCTAGAGGCTCGGATGATGACCTCCATAGCCATTGTAAAAGCAAGAGGTGAGATGGTACCCCCTGCCATTATTCCTATTTCAAGTCGTTGCCATGCTGTGGTACACTCACCAGTTGTCAGGCATAGCTGTAGGTCATGGAAATAGGCTTTGACAAGACCAGTTATGGAATCCGGGACACTGAAATAGTGGAATGCCACCCAGAGGAGATCATGAGGAACTGACCCAAAGGCATTTGCTAGGTCCAGGAACACAACATGGAGATCTCCTCCACCCTTTTTGGCAGTTTGAATTTGAGTCCATATCATGTTTGTGTGCTCTGGGCACCCCGAGAAGCCTGGAATCCCTGCTTTTTGCACCAAAGTATCAATATATTGGTTCCTTTCCAGGTAGGTGGCCAGCCTGTGAGCCACTACACTGAAGAAGATTTTGCCTTCAACATTGAGAAGGCTGATTTGGCGAAACTGGCTGATGTCCACAGAGTCCTTTTCCTTGGGGATCAGGATGCCTCCTGCCCTCCGCCATGCAGTTGGAATTGCTTGTTTCTGCCACACCACCCTCATCAGCCTCCATAGAAAGTGTAAAACCTCCAGAGATTTCTTATAGAATCGGTATGGAATTCCATTGGGCCCAGGAGAGGATGCAGCTCTTGCTCGTCGCACAATTCTCTCCACCTCACTCCTCTTGGGAGGGTTAGTGTCCATGTGGTGTTCTGGGGACTCTATTGGTGGCATATCAGGTGGGAGAGTTTTCGGTCCGCTCCGCTGGCTGTCAGTGTGGTTCTGTTTGAGGTAAGCTTCAAGATCTTTCTTTGATGTTGTGAGTTTGCCACTTTTGTACTTTGTAAAAAGGCTTTTTGCAAACTTGAAGGGGTCTTTGAAGAAGTTTGCTCTAGTTAATGTTAAAGTTAAAGTACCAATAATTGTCACACACACACAAGGTGTGGTGAAATTTGTCCTCTGCATTTGACCCATCCCCTTGATCACCCCCTGGGAGGTGAGGGGAGCAGTGGGCAGCAGCGGTGCCGCGCCCGGGAATCATTTTTGGTGATTTAACCCCCAATTCCAACCCTTGATGCTGAGTGCCAAGCAGGGAGGTAATGGGTCCCATTTTTATAGTCTTTGGTACGACTCGGCCGGGGTTTGAACTCACAACCTACCGATCTCAGTTCTCTCCTTCATTTTACGCCTCCTTTTCAGATTCTCAGCTCTGTTCTTAATTTCTGCCTGTAGAAGGTTAATTCCCTCCTTTTCCTCTTCTGGGGATCTTTTCCATTGTTTTTTCAGCTGCCTTCTTTCCCTAACTAACCGTTCAATCTCCTGCTGCCTCCTGGACTTTGTCGGTGTAACTGTCCTTTTCGTTCTCTCTGCTGTTCCATATCGATTCGCGCCATAGCTGTAAATTAGGTCTCCCATTCTCTCCAGCTTTCTGATTGCAGTTCCCTTCAGTTGTCCGAGGAGTTTGCTGATGTCTGTGTCAATTGTCTCCCACTCTTTTCTCACAGGATTTTGGCCAACTGATTTGTGGCTTTCGTCCTTGCATCTCACTCTCGGTTGCGGTCTGTGACAGGTCGGGCACCGCTATGCTTGGTTCCTCATCCCCAGCCTGAGCAAGGAGATTTATGTCCTGCAGACTTTGGTTTTG
>NC_084747.1:26571880-26574380 GCF_033978785.1 Entelurus aequoreus | reverse complement strand
TAAAGTGAAACAGAGGCAGAGGTGTCCTGCCACAGTCAGTAACAAATAAACAGAAAACAGTAGTCAAATACAAATAAGGCAACAAGAGAAGTATCCTACACTTCTCTTTTGTAAAGTAAATCTGAACAGCCTATATGGGCATCTACATCAACTATATGATTTGCCTGAAGCTGGACAGGACAAAAAAAAATAAAAAATTGTATTTTTATTTTTTATTTTGTGGCGGACGTAATTCTTTCGTGGCGGGCCGCCACAAATAAATGAATGTGTGGGAAACACTGGTATATACTAGGTAATAAAATCAGTGTCAGTTGAGTCGGTCCATAGGTTGCCTGTAGGGATTTTTAATGTCCAGTAGATGTCAGTATTTAGTGACAACAGTATCGACACAGTATCAATACAGTTTTGCAATGTGTCGAAACGCTTCATGACCATACTTGCCAACCCTCCCGAATTTTCCGGGAGACTCCCGAAATTCAGCGCCTCTCCCGAAAACCTCCCGGGACAAATATTCTCCCGAAAATCTCCCGATTTTCAGACGGAGCTGGAGGCCACACCCCCTCCAGCTTCATGCGGACCTGAGTGAGGACAGCCTTTTTTCACGTCCGCTTTCCCACGATATAAACAGCGTGCCAGCCCAATCACGTTATTCCATACAAGGCGTTCGGCATACCGCCGATGAGCATGGTGCAGATGGAGAAGATCTTCTCGGCGTCCGTGTTGGCGCACACGCTGCCAAAGCCAACGCTGGTCAGGCTGCTGAGGGTGAAGTAGAGGGCGGCGATGTATGAGCTGCGCACCGACGGGCCGCCGACCGTGTTGTTGACGTAGGGCATCTCCAGGCGTTTGCCCAGCTCATGGTGCCATCCTCGGGGAAGAGACGGGAGCTAAATCATCCAGACTAGAGATAAATTGTATTATTATGTTTATCTTACCTAAAAAGAAATATATTTATTAATAAAAAAAATAAAAATAAAAATAATATATTGCTAAAAACATCAAAATTAATTGTATTTTTATTTGTATTTTTTCTGACTCCTTATTACATCCAGCCATAGAATTATACATTAAAATAAACATATTTGAAATAATTAATTTTAAATGATCATAATAATTCATTTAAAATGACCATATTTAATTATTGAAATAATTGCTTGTTTATCAACAACTTTGACATTTTATTCATTACATTTTGAAGCTCTCAGAAGCCAAGTTATGTTATATTCCTTAAGATTTATTTATGCAAGTTTGAAGTATCAATTATCTAAACACAGTTTGTTTGCATATTTTCAGGATGTATGTATATATATATATATATATATATATATATATATATATATATATATATATATATATATATATATATATATATATATATATATATATATATATATGTATATATATATATGTATATATATATATGTATATATGTATATATGTATATGTATATTATATAATGAAATACACTAAAATTAGCCCTAGTGTGTGAATGTTGTCTGTCTATCTGTGTTGGCCCTGCGATGAGGTGGCGCCTTGTCCAGGGTGTACCCCGCCTTCCGCCCGAATGCAGTTGAGATAGGCTCCAGCACCCCCCGTGACCCCAAAACCAAAACAAACACGAGTGCATCAAAAAACAGGAACTAATAAGAGTCCAAAAACCAACAGAACATAACCAAACAAAACATGACCACAGAACATGACAGTGTGCAGGTCGGATTGAAAATCTTAATGGGCCACATGTGGCCCGCGGGCTGTACTTTGCCCAGGTCTGACATAAAATACACCAGAAAGCGAAACAACTTCCACAAGTGGAAATAGGTCACCCTGACAAAAAATATTTTTTTCCCACGAATGACAACAGTTGGTGGACAAGTGACCGGAGCAGCTGGGCTGCACACAAGTAGTGATTCACTTGTATCCCATTACCGTGTCCACGTTTCAGCTGCGCTCAGTCATGCTCACATTCTGCAGCCAGCAAAAGGGCCGGCGGAAATGTGTCAGTAAGTCAGGGCACACTTTGTGTTGCATCCCGGTGACGCCCAGACCCGTTTCACCGCACAATAGGCCAAAAAACACCCAAGCGGTCACACCGCGTATCGCCTTGAAGTGGATGTAATATATATTGTGTTACAAGTAACATTTACACAATGTTTGCCTCGCAATATTTCAAATATGATAGAAATCACACACCAGGTCTGGGCCCTTAGGTCTGGGCCCGTGATTATTGCCGATAAACAATATCATTGTTAACAATATTTGGAGACTAAATGAACCACTGATGTGATGATAATATGTAGTAATAATATTGCAAGTATAGCCCTTCAGATTCAATACACTTGCATTTCTCCCGTATTGCAACATTATAATTGGAATGTAAACTTTTAAATATCTAAGATAAATTAAATAATGCTAACTTTGTCAGCAAAATGTTCCCAAAATCACAACCAAAAGCAATACGAAAGGTTCTGTCTATTGTCAAGGAGGTGGTGGGGGGAGCCTT
>NC_084747.1:26539380-26569380 GCF_033978785.1 Entelurus aequoreus | reverse complement strand
TGTACAAAAGTGTTAACATTGTATTTCCATGGCATATTGCATTGTAACTTGTTCCACAGCAGTTTCTATTCTGTTCTTACCTTATCTCATTGATCTCATCTCATACTGTGTGTGTGTTGATGTGTGCGTACACATGAAAAACATAACAAATACATGAACATAACAATGAACAGAGTTGTACTTTTTAGATGTCAGGGCCCTATGCAATATGTACACATATTCTTAATATAGTATACATTTTAACTGACCTTTATTTGACTGTTTGTCTTTTTGTAGGTGGCTAAAATACGCGGTGCTGCTGACCGCCGTCTAACGTTACGTTACTGTGGTTGATACATTGACTAACGTAACGTTATGTTTAGGTACCTCATGCAACCCTGCTTAAAAAAAATCACTTGACAAAAAGTATGAATAAGGTAGCGAACTGCAGTGGACGCAACAGATTGCCGTGTTTGCAATGACGTTATAACCATAGACATCTTATCTTATAAGTAGACGCAGCATTGGTTGCTGTGACGCGAGCAATTTGCATCTTGAAGTGGTGATGAGGAGCCGGCGAGCAGCCTAAACTGACAGTTGACAGGTAGAAAACAAAGATGTGTTCAGCGTTTTCCTGCTCAAATGAGCGGACTGTTGAAAATAGGAATCGGGGGTTACTTTTCACAAGTAAGATTTAACATTAATGTACTATTGGTTGTATTTTATGAAAATAACATTACCACAGAGTTGAGAAGGAGCAAAGATCTTCAATATTTGTATGTGAAAATCACAAAGAAATCTTCTGGGGGAGGATGACGCCCCTACAGGGGTTTGGTTTACAAACTTTCAACCCCACCTAAAACAAAATTCACCAGCCGCCACTGATTATGATGCATTCTCATTTTAGGCAAAATATAAGACAATACTTTCTTAACAGTATAATTGTAACCAGGAATAAGTCTCCAAGTAACAATATTCAAATACTAGCATTGTTAGGTAAGACAGCATTTGGTTTTATTCTGAATCCAGTGAAACAGATTGGTGGTTTTAGCTGATAAAGACTTTCAGGTGTTTATATATGTTTAAGTATTTGGCAGACGCTTTTAACCAAAGCGACATACATAAAAAATACATATATAACAATCACTGTAAACATGATCATTTAAGGGAAGAATGTAATACAAAATATCAATACAAAGTGTCAAGACAGAATAAACTCTCTGCTGCTGCAGCAACAGAGATACAGTCTATAAGATATATAGATATCTAATGTATTCATACATTGTTTATGTAGGATATATACGCATGTATATATAACCTAATCATATTGTTTCTTCAACTTAACCCTTTTTCTCCCTCTTCTCTGGGTTTATATTCCCAGTTTTGATCTCGGACGTCTGGTCACTTATAGCATATAAGAATATTATATTACTGTTAAGCAAACCATGAATAATAAAACATGTGTCCGTTTTCATAGCTACACGTATGACAAAAAAGCGCGTGAAAATGAGTGGTATTCAGTGAGGTAAAATGAATTAAATGCGCTGACAGTTCATTGCTCCTGACAAATGAATTGCACTGAGTGGAGCGGATCACCACTCCAAGATGGCGGCCCCGCGTCTCGTCTGCGCCTGTAGGCAGTAGCGCTCCATGCTGCGTCTACTTATAAGATGTCTATGGTTATAACGTTAGCAGTGAGTTTGCAGCCTCACTGATTTAACTACACAGCAAATAAAAGTCACGTTACTTAGCCAATAAACGTTAGCTTACATTCAAAACTTACCCTTCTTTGTGCAACTTCAAATGTCGAACAAAGTTGGAAGTTGTTGCGTCTCCGTCTGTAATATTCGAACTGCGTGATTTGCATACCGTTTTTTGTTGACCAAGTCGTAGTTTTTATACCCGAGCAAAACCAACTTTGGTTATAAACATTTCTCACTGGCACGTTGTTTGACAACTCTTGTTCATTGGTTGTCCTGCAATTTGATTGGCTGAATGCTGTGGGATGAAAACAACGTAGATCTAATTTGATTGGCTGTTGTACTGAGAGCACACACGCTGACAGGCAGCACACACGCTGATAGACAGACACGTACAAAATAAAAGCTACGGAGCGCTACGGAGCGCTCCCAAATAACTTTTTAAGCTTTAGGTTTTGGGGAAAGTAGCAAGTCATGTCAAGTCAATAGGCTCAAGTCCAAGTGAAGTCACAAGTCATTGATGTTAAAGTCTAAGTCGAGTTGCAAGTCTCTTTACATTTTGTCAAGTCGAGTCTAAAGTCATCAAATTCATGACTCGAGTCTGACTCGAGTCCAAGTCATGTGACTCGAGTCCACACCTCTGCTTGCCAACCCTCCCGATTTTCCTGAGACTCCCGAATTTCAGTGCCCCTCCCGAAAATTTCCCAGGGCAACCATTCTCCCGAATTTCTCCCGATTTCCACCAGGACAACAATATTAGCGTCCTCTCTCACCTGAAAAGGAGATTATATATGTCTCCGTTATCCATAGGTTTATCTATAACCCATAAAGTAGGCAGGCACGGAGCTATTTCTCAGCGTGTGTTTATTCCAGCCGGCACGTTAATACACTGACACACAACATCCGGATTCCCATCATGCATTGCTTCAAAACTACAGCAAGTAGTAATGTCCAAAAACATAACAGACGAAGCAGAAGAACAAAGGAGACACGGCGACGACGAGTAAGAAGAAGAAGTACGCTTGCAAGTTCCAAAATGATTGGGAAAAATAATTTCAGTTCATCCAGGACAGCTCGAAGGGGAAGGGGTATGCTGCCTGCACATTTTGTAGATCAGACTTCTCCATTGAACACGGTGGCCGAACGGATATACTCATTCATGAACGGATTATATATATATATACCTGTATATAATATATATATATAGGGCTGTGATTCTTTGGGTGTCCCACAATTCGATTCAATATCGATTTTTGGGGTCACAGTGTGTTGTCAAGCTTATGAGATGCGATGCAAGTGTAAGCAACTGTGACACTATTGTTCTTTTTTAATTTTTTTTATAAATGTCTAATGATAATGTCAATGAAGGATTTTTAATCACTGCTATGTTGAAATTGTAACTAATATTGATACTGTTGTTGATAATATTCATTTTTGTTTCACTACTTTTGGTTTGTTCTGTGTCGTGTTTGTGTCCTCTCAATTGCTCTGTTTATTGCAGTATCTGAGTGTTGCTGGGTCGGGTTTGGTTTTGGAATTGGATTGCATTGTTATGGTATTGCTGTGTACTGTTTTGTTGGATTGATTAATTTAAAAAAAATTTAAAAAAAATACATTCCTAAATAAAAAATAGATTTTTTTTAAATGAGAATCGATTCTGAATCGCATAACGTGAGAATCGCGATTCGAAGTCGAATCGATTTTTTCCCCACACCCCCTTATACCAGGGGTGTCCAAACTTTTTCCACTGAGGGCCGCACACGGAAAAATTAAAGCAAGCGGGGGCCATTTTGATATTTTTCATTTTCAAACCATAACAAAATATATGGATTTTGTTTTTCTTTATCTTTAGGGCTCCCGGGGACCATAAAGGGTCTAAGTCATTAAAATGTAAAAAAAAACAAGTCGAATTATTATATACATATTTTTTTTTTAACGCTTACAGTAAATCTCTACAGTATATCAACTTCAGGTTGAAATAAAGTTAAAAAAAATTATGCCTTTTCTGTCAATGTTTTTTTATAATAAAACTGAAATATGCAGTATTTCCCCCACTGCCCCAAAACATTCAAAAAGCAATGTTTGATGTGAAGTAATTAGAGCCTTAAAAAGATCAATAATGCAGGACACCATTGATTTTAATTCATTATTATTTTTGAATAATCAGTGAAAAGACAAATAAAATCCCATTAAATTAATTTGGAACCCAAAAGGTTTGTATCATAAAGTGATACATTTTTATTAGTTTTTTTTTACTTTCCAACAAGTTACGAGATCAACTTCAGATATATCTGTCGATTTTACGTTTGAACTAATATTTTGTTTGTTTTATGCTCTTTTGTCAAAGAAAACATTGATGTTTTTGTATGGCAACCACACAATATTTTCCACATAAAACATTTTAAAGTTAAATATTTGAAATAATTGGAGCCTTGATTAGGCCAATAATTCATTATAACATTGAGTTCTTTTTTTTTTAAAGAAATGGCAAAAAAAAAGGAAAAAAACAGCCTGCATGGCAGCTTTGTGTCAACATTGCAACTTTTTCTAGTCAGATTTCACCTCATTCTACTTTTTTTAAAGTTTTTTTTAATTTTTGCAATAGCATTTCCAGAACGTGTGGCGGGCCGGTAAACTATTAGCTGCGGGCCGCAAATGGCCCCCGGGCCGCACTTTGGACACCCCTGCCTTATACTGTATATATAAATATATGTATAAGAAATACTTGAAAATATAAACACCCCCCGCTACTCCCCACCTCAAACTCCCGAATTCGGAGGTCTCAAGCTTGGCAAGTATGACAACCGCCTCCGCGGACTTTGAAAGCAAACGTTTGGAGACACTTTGGATTTTACCGTGGCAAGAAAGGGCCTTGACATGACTCATGCGATTTGCAGACCTTGCAACGCTAAAGTGAAGTATTTTGGGAATACTTCAAAATCCCTGCGCTCACTTGGACAGACACCACCCAGAGTTATCAGAGGAAAAGGATCCTCCACTAACAACACCGGCAGCTGATCCAACGCACACTTCACCAGTTTACAAAATGACCACCCAGGTCTGAACGGGGCAAAGAGAACCAGATCCATCGCTTGTTTCATTGCAAAAGACCTGCGACCATACAGCGCAGTGGAGAGAGAAGGCTTTCAGGTTCATGATCAAAACTATTGCACCACGGTATATGACATCCCATTATGCTCGGTTTTTACAGACAATGTTGTACCTTCACTTTACAGAGAGACAAAGCTAAAAGTGGGGAAGCTGTGACTAAAGCTAGCAGAGTATAGCTCTTACCTGTGATCACCGGACCTCTAGAACAGTGGTTCTTAACCTTGTTGGAGGTACCGAACTCCACCAGTTTGATATGCGCATTCACCGAACCCTTCTTTAGTGAAAAATATGTTATTTTTATTCAAATTCATGGACTCTCACACTATTATGTTAGATCCACTATGGACTGGACTCTCACACTATTATGTTAGATCCGTTATGGACTGGACTCTCACTATTATGTTAGATCCACTATGGACTGGACTCTCACTATTATGTTAGATCCACTATGAACTGGACTCTCACTATTATGTTAGATCCACTATGGACTGGACTCTCACACTATCATGTTAGATCCACTATGGACTGGACTCTCACTATTATGTTAGATCCACTATGGACTGGACTCTCACTATTATGTTAGATCCACTATGGACTGGACTCTCACAATATTATGTTAGATCCACTATGGACTGGACTCTCACACTATTATGTTAGATCCACTATGGACTGGACTCTCACTATTATGTTAGATCCACTATGGACTGGACTCTCACTATTATGTTAGATCCACTATTGACTGGACTCTCACACTATTATGTTAGATCCACTATGAACTGGACTCTCACTATTATGTTAGATCCACTATGAACTGGACTCTCACTATTATGTTAGATGCACTATGGACTGGACTCTCACTATTATGTTAGATCCACTATGGACTGGACTCTCACTATTATGTTAGATCCACTATGGACTGGACTCTCACTATTATGTTAGATCCACTATGGACTGGACTCTCACACTATTATGTTAGATATGGGGAACATATTCTAAGTAACATAATTAATTTAGAGTTTTTTGGACACAAGGGAAACATATTCTAAGTAACAAAGACTTATTTGGTTAGGGTTAGGGTTAGAGGGTTAGGGCCAGGGTTCGAGGGTTGGGGTTATAATAAGGCCATGCCAAATAAGGCATTAATAAATACTTAATAATGACTAGTTAAGAGCCAATATGTTACTAATTTGCATGTTAATAAGCAACTAATTAATGGTGAATCTTTTCCCCATACTAAAGTGTTACCATGTTTTATTACTGGTGCACAAAATGAACCGTGCATGAACATCACCTTGTTCAAAGAACAAAACCAACACAGTGCATAAACTCACAACAAATTACACACCTGCAAACCAGTCAGCTGTTGTCGTATCGGTAATACGCCGATAAGGAGAGGTTTGTATTTACACGATGAGTCGGGTGTGTCTTGACCTCCGCCGAACCCCTGAGCCTGACTCACCAAACCCCTAGGGTCCGATCGAACCCAGGTTAAGAACCACTGCTCTAGAACCACAGTCACCGTGCATTACATCACAGAAAAAAAGAGACATAACTAATTATAGTATTTGTGTCATTTTATTTTTGGAAGTGGCGTGTTCTCAGAAATATGAAGGCAGCTAGCCTAAGCTCATTTGATTTATGAATCATTTATTTTTAGACTTAGACTTGGACAAACTTTAATGATCCACAAGGGAAATTGTTCCACACAGTAGCTCATATAGCGATATAAAATATAACATATTTACGTAATATTTACATTATATATGTACAGTATATTATATATACTGATATATTATGTCTATATCATACATACAATATATAACAATTACCATGTACAATATTACAGTATATGTGACAAAGCTGCAGAAGAGAGTAAATCCAGCAGAAAATAGACATTAAAAACAAAAAAGTAGCTAACATTTTGTTGTTTTACACAAAGATTGTATAATTTATGGTAATGTTTGGGCAAGTTCTGGCACAGACTGGAAGCTAGCCTAGCCTACCAATTGTATTCTATTGATGTTAGTCACAGGAGTTGTATTACTGTATTGTTCTGGTAACTGTGTGAGCAGTAACTGAGTGTCAAATTCAGTCAGATGTTCAAACGTTTTGTTCTAGTTAAAACTTGTGCAAGCATGAATAAATCGGACAACATATGGTTGTCTTGGATTTACATTTGTGTGTTTACATTATTGCAATCAGTTGATAAAACATTGTCCTTTGCAATTATAAAAGCTTTTTTTTTTTACAAAAATCTACTACTCTGCTTGCATGTCAACAGACTGGGGTAGATCCTGATGAAATCTTATGTATTGAATGAATAGGGAATCGTTTTGAATCAGAAAAATAAAACGTTTTTGAATCGACGTTTTATAATCCAATCGTGACCCCAAGAATCGATATTGAATCGAATCGTGGGACACCCAAAGATTCGCAGCCCTATGTATTATATGTATATGTATATGTATATGTATGTATATGTATATATGTATATATATGTATATATATATATAAACAAGAAAAAAAATATATATATACAGTATATATATATAAATAAATAAAAATATATATGTATATATATATATATAAAAATATATATGTGTATATATATATAAAAATATATATATGTATATATATATATATATATGTATATATAATATATACACTACCGTTCAAAAGTTTGGGGTCACCCAAACAATTTTGTGGAATAGCCTTCATTTCTAAGAACAAGAATAGACTGTCGAGTTTCAGAAAGTTCTCTTTTTCTGGCCATTTTGAGCGTTTGATTGACCCCACAAATGTGATGCTCCAGAAACTCAATCTGCTCAAAGGAAGGTCAGTTTTGTAGCTTCTGTAACGAGCTAAACTGTTTTCAGATGTGTGAACATGATTGCACAAGGGTTTTCTAATCATCAATTAGCCTTCTGAGCCAATGAGCAAACACATTGTACCAATAGAACACTGGAGTGATAGTTGCTGGAAATGGGCCTCTATACACCTATGTAGATATTGCACCAAAAACCAGACATTTGCAGCTAGAATAGTCATTTACCACATTAGCAATGTATAGAGTGTATTTCTTTAAAGTTAAGACTAGTTTAAAGTATAAGATATATAGATATCTAATCTATTCATACATTGTTTATGTAGGATATACGCATGTATATATAACCTAATCATATTGTTTCTTCAATTTAAAAATAGCTGACCGTTTTTTCCCCCTTCTCTGGGATTATATTCCCAGTTTTGATCTCGGACGTCTGGTCACTTCATAGCGTATAAATAAATAAATGATAAATGGGTTATACTTGTATAGCGCTTTTCTACCTTCAAGGTACTCAAAGCGCTTTGACAGTATTTCCACATTCACCCATTCACACACTGATGGCGGGAGCTAACCAGCAGCCATCAGGAGCAAGGGTGAAGTGTCTTGCCCAAGGACGTGACTAGGATGGTAGAAGGTGGGGATTGAACCCCAGTAACCAGCAACACTGCGATTGCTGACACGGCCACTCTACCAACTTCGCCACGCCGTCCCTGAATAATATATAAGAATATTATATTACTGTTAAGCAAACTATGAATAATAAAACATGTGTCCGTTATCATAGCTACACGTATGACAAAAAAGCGTGTGAAAATCAGTGGTATTCAGTGAGGTAAGATGAATTAAATGCGCTGACAGTTCATTGCTCCTGCCAAATTAATTGCACTGAGTGGAGCAGATCACCACTCCAAGATGGCGGCCCTGCGTCTCGTCTGCGCCAGTAAGCAGTAGCGCTCCATGCTGCGTACCCTTATAAGATGTCTATGGTTACGACGTTAGCAGTGAGTTTGCAGCCTCACTGATTTAACTACACAGTAAATAAAAGTCACGTTACTTAGCCAATAAACGTTAGCTTACATTCAAAACTTACCCTTCTTTGTGCAACTTCAAATGTCGAACGAAGTTGGAAGTTGTTGCGTTTCCGTCTGTAACATTCGAACTGCGTGATTTGCATACGGCAATTCGTTTTTTGTTGACCAAGTCGTAGTTTTTATACCCGAACGAAACCAACTTTGGCATAATTGTTTCTCACTGCCGCATTGTTTGACAACTCTTGTTCGGTGGTTGTCCTGCAATTTGATTGGATGAATACTGTGTGATGAAAACAACGTAGATCTAATTTGATTGGCTGTTGTACTGAGAGCACACACGCTGACAGGCAGCACACACGCTGATAGACAGACACGTACAAAATGAAATCTACGGAGCGCTCCCAAATAACTTTTTAAGCTTTGGGTTTTGGGGAAAGTAGCAAGTCATGTCAAGTCAAAAGGCTCAAGTCCAAGTGAAGTCACAAGTCATTGATGTTAAAGTCTAAGTCGAGTTGCAAGTCTCTTTACATTTGGTCAAGTCGAGTCTAAAGTCATCAAATTCATGACTCGAGTCTGACTCGAGTCCAAGTCATGTGACTCGAGTCCACACCTCTGATATGTATGTATATATATATATAAGCATTCACTTCTCCCACATTTTGTTATGTTACAGCCCTACACACAATACCCCATAATGACAATGTGATTTGTCTTTTGATTTTGTTTTTTAGATTTTTGCAAATGTATTAATTTTAGTTTTAACAAAAAGCGAAGCTATAAACACTGAAGTTCTGCTCTGCAAGCAGTCCTTCCACAGTGTACTTCTAAATCACTCATTTGGTGACTTAAGTTTCTTATGAAGTGTATTTCTGGTCTTGTCATCCTCGTCCGGACAGGAGGGCGACACGGCAGTGCGGCTGGACCAAAAGAGACGTCGGAGATGCTTTACCGAACCAAAAGTTGCTTTGTTACAAGCGAGTGTCATTACACAGGACTGCAGTTCCCTGGAGGAGGTCAGGTGTCAAGAAAATGAGGCACTCTTAACTTGGAGAAGCCAAACCATCAGTTTTATATTCCTCCTTCCTGTCTCTTGAGTGTGTGTGCTAAGTCAGGAGAGCACATCCTGACCATAAAAGGAGACGTTTGTGTGTAAGTGTCTGGAAAACAACTTAAATGTTGGCGTTGAGCTAGACAGGTAGTCTCTACACAAGGATAGGGCTATCATTTTTGCATTCCGAAGTCCCAATCAGGGCCTCTTTCCTACGAGAAGTGATCCAATCCACCTGCGAATGTCAAACTAAGGGGCGTTATCTTATTATGTGCTCAAACTGAAATACCACTATTTACTTCAACCTGGTGGTTTGCTTTCTCCAAGATGAATATGAACATGCACCCTATGTAGAACATAATATGAGTTAATTAATTAACTTCACTTACAAGTATCATCCCTGCAGGACGAGGAGTAGCTAAACATGACACCGTAGGACTGACTGTAAACAAACGGGTGGATCTATACAAATATCGACTAACGATATCAAGTACAAGAACTGTATCAGGAAAATACTACAATGATTAAATCGACATATTACATAATCACGTGGACACATGAGATTAAGTATGACCCTTGAATCCAAAGTTCAACAAACCGCGGCTCTCGAGCCGCATGCGGTTCTTTAGCGCCGCCCTAGTGGCTCCCTGGACCTCTTTCAGAGATGTGTGAAAATGGAAAAAGATTAACAAAAAAATGTTTTTATATATTTTCTGTAGAACAAACATGACACAAACCTTCCGAATTGTTAGAAATCCCACTGTTTAGTGTAAAGGTCTTACTTATATCTGTCAGTAAACTATGTTATACTTGCATCACTGATGAGAGTATTTGGCAAGCACCGTTTTGTCCTACTAATTTTAGCCATCATTGAACTCATCATAGTGTGTTTACATGTACAACTTTTTCCGACGCTGCCACAGAAAGACGTGTTTTATGCCACTCCCTCTTTGTCTCATTTTGTCCACCAAACGTTTTATACCGTGTGAATGCACAAAGGTGAGCTTAGTTGATTTTATTGATTTGCTGGAGTGCTTATCAGGCATATTTGGTCAATCCATGACTGCAAGCTTATCGATGCTAACATTCTATATGCTGTATGCACATATTGCATCATAATGCCTCGTTTGTAGGTATTTGAGCTCATTTAATTTCCTTTTACTTTTGTCCTCTTGTGTATTTAATTTATATTAGCAGGTTTAATTTATATTTGCAGGTCTCATGACACCTTATCTGTATGTAATATTGGCTGCATTTCTCATAGTTGTTTGTGCGCCATGTTGTTCCAGACCACAGCAAACGTTACCCAACTTGCAAAGACTGTAGTAAATCCATTAGAAGACAGCCTGTTGTTTACTTGAACTTGGACACACATCTTATACCTTTGGCCAATAATTTCCAAAAGTTATCTCACCCTCTGAGAAGACTCCATTTTACTAATGATTTCCAATGTTGCAAAAATGTGTAGACATTTTTTTTTATATAAGATTTGCGTCAGCCTTTGATAGTAGGCTAATATAGCTAATATAGACACATCATGTGTTGCCTTCAGTATAACACTTACATAAATGACTTTTAAAGTAATTTTGATAGTAGACTAATATAGCTAATATAGACACCTACATTCAAGATCAAGATGTTTTATTGTTGTCCATTCTTTAACATGTACAAGACACATAAGAACTGAAATTTCATTTTCGGCACAGTCCCACTAAGAGCAGACATACGTTACAAGGGGACAAGACGGGATGGCCAACGGAACAGCCATTTACAGCGCTCCTTAAAAAAGGTGGGAAAAAGGTGACATTGGGAAAGGGGGTAAAAAAGTATCAGTCTAAGGCTGGACCCTCAGGAGAGTCCAAGGAAAAAACCTCACATAGCATTGCACACATAAACATGATACATGTAATCACAGCAACTCTCAACAGGGGGGGGGTTGGGAGCCCTGGAGGCCGGCTGCCGCTATAAAGCGCTACTCAGCCATCCACAACCCCGAAGAGGAATTAAGCAGTGGTGAAGGCGTTGATTGGGGGAGGGGCGGGTGCGTGCATGTATGCCCAATTAACTTGGGTGAGATGTTGAAATGTTTTTGTGGACTGGGGCCGATCTCAAAGTTCGACACCAGGTGTTATTGAAAAAAAGGAAGGTCAAAAGCGTCCATCGTTGAGTCCTCGGGGGAGTTCTTCAGAACAGCCTGTTCCTGATAGCGTCAAGGCCATTTCGAGGAGTCAAATCGTAGATAAAGATGTTTTCTTCGAGCAGTCAAAACAATGACATTCCCTCTCTGTGTCCGTCCGTGCTGGTTCTCTCAAATTCAATTTAATTCTTACTTCTCAGCAAGCTTCTCCATGATGAGATCCATTTTGAGATTCAAATCAGAAATCGCCACAGTCTGTGTTCCCACAGCCCGTGTTCCCACAGCCCGACCCAATCCTGTGTTGCCTTCATTATAACACTTATATAAGACTTTTAAAGTCATTTTGATAGTAGGCTAATATAGACACTTACATCATGTGTTGCCTTCATTATAACAATTATATAATTTTTGCGGCTCCTGACAAATTTTTTTTTTGGTCCCAATATGGCTCTTTTAAAGGCCTACTGAAACCCACTACTACCGACCACGCAGTCTGATAGTTTTCAATGATGAAATCTTAACATTGCAACACATGCCAATACGGCCGGGTTAACTTAAAGTGCAATTTTGAATTTCCCGGGGAACTTCCGGTTCAAAACGCCTTTGGAGGATGACGTATGCGCGTGACGTAGCCAGTGAAACAGTATCGGTAGCCCATTGAAGCCAATACAAAATAGCTCTGTTTTCATTTCATAATTCCACAGTATTCTGGACATCTGTGTTGGTGAATTTTTTGCATTTGTTTAATGAACAATGGAGACTGCAAAGAAGAAAGTTGTAGGTGGGATCGGTGTATTAGCGGCTGGCTGTAGCAACACAACAAGGAGGACTTACTTGGATAGCAGACGCGCTAGCCGACGCTAGCCGCCAAGCGCATCTGTGATCGGGTAAATCCTTCGTCGCGCCGTCTCACCTGCTGGAACGCAGGTGAGAATGGGTGTTGATGAGCAGATGAGGGCTGGCTGGCGTAGGTGGAGCGCTAATGTTTTTATCATAGCTCTGTGAGGTCCGGGTGCTAAGTTGCTAAGTTAGCTTCAGCATTGTTAAGCTTTGCCAGGCTGAGAATTATTAACCGTGTAGTTACATGATAGATAGTACTTTATTGATTCCTTCAGGAGAGTTTCCTCAGGAAAATTTAAAATGTACATGGTTTAATAGTATTGTTGATCTTCTGTCTATCGGCAGGGATTTATTTATTTTGTTTCTATCTGCATTTGAGCCAGATGCTATCACGTTAGCTCAGTAGCTAAAGAGCTTCGCCGATGTGTTGTCGTGGAGATAAAAGTCACTGTGAATGTCCATTTCGCGTTCTCGACTCTCATTTTCAAGAGGATATAGTATCCGAGGTGGTTTAAAATACAAATCCGTGATCCACAACAGAAAAAGGAGAGAGTGTGGAATCCAATGAGCCAGCTTGTACCTAAGTTACGGTCAGAGCGAAAAAAAGATGTCTTTCACTGCATTCTAGCGTTCCTCATCCACGAATCTTTCATCCTCGCTCAAATTAATGGGGTAATCGTCGCTTTCTCGGTCCGAATCGCTCTAGCTGCGTTGAAAACAATAGGAAAATATGAGGAGGTGAACAACTGACTACGTCACGCTACTTCCGGTAGGGGCAAGGCTTTTTTTTATCAGAGACCAAAAGTTGCGAACTTTATCGTCGTCGTTCTATACTAAATCCTTTCATCAAAAATATGGCAATATCGCGAAATGATCAAGTATGACACATAGAATGGATCTGCTATCCCAGTTTAAATTTAAAAAAATCATTTCAGAAGGCCTTTAACATTTCGGGTTGCTGACCCCTGCTGTAATCCAGTGATTCATTAACAGCTTCATAAATTGTAATAACTTAAAAACTAAGAGCAAAAATGTAGCACTAATGAATGGAACGAATTTTGGGAATTGTTGACATGTTTTAGGACTAGTTATGAATAATAACACAATTACACATTAATAACAATACAAAAAAAACACAATAGGTTTAACTAAAATAGTTAAACCAAACAGTTTTTGAAATATGGCATCTACTTGTTAATTTTACACATTGTGTTTTTAAACATGCGTTTGGTATGAGTCATTTTTTGAGGGGAAAAAGCCGGCGGAAATGGAAATACGTTTCCGGTCCCAGTCCTAGTCCTATTTTTAATTTTATTTTATTTTATTGAACAACAAATGTACATTTATAATTCACTCAACAGTCAAGGCACTTTCAACAACAAGGGAATAGAGTATTAAATTAAAAAAATATGTATATTAAAAAAATAAAAAATAAAAATAAAAAAAGGGCTACTGAGTAAATGTTTTTAACAAAGATATCAATTTAAGGGCTTCTGTACTCGTAAACATTCTCCAAGATGTGATAGATAATTGTAAACCATTCAGCCAATTAGAAAATGTAGGCCTTACTTTCATAAATCCACATTCATGTAGAAAAATGTTTGCCTGGAGCATGATAATGTTGACAAACATTTCTATGTTTTTCCGGTCCAAGTCCTTTTTCAGTCAATGAGCCGGGATTTCGTCAGTGGTTTTCTCACGTGGAAACACTGCCCCCAAGCGACCATTTGCTGTAACTGCGTGATGATGTCCTTGTTACTAATTTGACATGTTTAGAAACTGACAATTGTACTTTTAGTAATCAAATAAGTTTTTTTAAATTTATATCATATTTATATGCTGTAAAGGTGCAATATAACTGTTTTATTAAGTACACTTTAGTGGATTATTATTATGCAATATAGGGACTGTTGCAGCTGAGTTTTTTTTTTTGACGCATCATTGAACAAAAAGTTGCTTTGTTACAAACCCCAAAAGCAGTGAAGTTGTCACGTTGCGTAAATGGTAAATGAAAACAGAATGCAATGATTTGCCAATCCTTTTCAACGTATATTCAATTGAATAGACTGCAAAGACAAGATACTTAACGCTCAAACTGGAAAAACTTGTTATTTTTTGCAAAACAGGTGGGTGCCATGATTGGGTAAAAAAGCAGCTTCCATGAAATGCTCAGTCATTCACAAACAAGGATGGGGCGAGTGTCACCACTTTGTCAACAAATGCGTGAGCAAATTGTGAAACAGTTTAAGAACAACATTTCTCAACCAGCTATTGCAAGGAATTTAGGGATTTCACCATCTACGCTGCGTCATATCAAAAGGTTCAAGAGAATCTTGAGAAATCACTGTACGTAACATTGAATGCCTGTGACCTTGGATCCCTCTGGCTGTACTGCATCAAAAACTAACATCAGTGTGTAAAGGATATCACCACACTGGCTCAGGAACACTTCAGAAAACCACTGTCAGTAACTACAGTTCGTGGCTACATCTGTTAAGTGCAAGTTAAAACTCTGCTATGCAAAGCCAAAGCCATTTATCAACAACACCCAGAAACGCCGCCGGCTTTGCTGAGCCCGAGTTCATCTAAGATGGACTGATGCAAAGTGGAAAAGTGTTCTGTGGTCTGACGAGTCCACATTTCAAATTGTTTTTGGAAACTGTGGATGTTGTGTCCTCCGGAACAAAGAGGATACGAACCATCCGGATTGTTCGAGGCGCAAAGTTCAAAAGCCAGCATCTGTGATGGTATGGGGGTGTATTAAGGCCCAAGACATGGGTAACTTACACAACTGTGAAGGCACCATTAATGCTGAAAGGTACGTACAGGTTTTGGAGCAACGTGTGTTGCCATCCAGGTAACGTTATCATGGACGCCCCTGCTTATTTCAGCAAGACGATGCCAAGCCACGTGTTACAACAGTGTGGCTTCGTAGTAAAAGAGTGCGGGTACTAGACTAGCCTGCCTGTAGTCCAGACCTGTCTCCCATTGAAAATGTGTGGCGCATTATGAAGCCTAAAATACCACAACGGAGACCCCCGGACTGTTGAACAACTTAAGCTGTACATCAAGCAAGAATGGGAAAGAATTCCTCCTGAGAAGCTTCAAAAATGTGTCTCCTCAGTTCCCAAACGTTTACTGAGTGTTGTTAAAAGGAAAGGCCATGTAACACAGTGGTAAAAATGCCCCTATGACAACTTTTTTGCAATATGTTGCTGCCATTAAATTCTAAGTTAATGATTATTTGCCAAAAAAAAAGTTTCTCAGTTCAAACATTAAATTTCTTGTCTTTGCAGTCTATTCAATTGAATATAAGTTGAAAAGGATTTGCAAATCATAGAAATATGTTTTTATTTACCATTTACACAATGTGGCAACTTCACTGGTTTTGGGTTTTGTACAAGAAGGCGTCATTTTACAGGACTGCAGTACCTGGAGGAGGTGTAGTCAAAAAATGATGTGACCTAAATCTGTTATATACACAGATTTAGGTCATAACTTAAATGTTGGCGTTTAACATGTCGTCTCTTCTCAGGGATAGGGCTGGCACTTTGCACACCCAGGTCCAAATTACTGCCTTTTTTCTTGCGAGATCTAATCTAGTAAAACTGGTGGTCCACTTTTCCAACATTCACAATATGTAGAACATCCATCCATCCATCCATCCATTTTCTACCGCTTGTCCCTCTTAATATGTGTTAATATCAATAGACACTTCATACACCCCTTGAGACGGTTATCCGTCTCAAAAAGGCACAGTAATACAATTAGAAAGCCATCTTTGTTCCGGCCTAGTTCTCATTTGGTTTTGGACTACAATTTATAATTGGCTGTCAACGGTTCTATCCTAGAGTATACTATTTTAGGTTACTTTTAATTTGAAAAGCTAAATCCTAACTCTAATACATTCTAATTCGGCTAATCTAGCAATCAACCTTCGTCCGTAGACACTAACCCCCTGTTTTCCTCAGTTTATGCTAAATTTGGGTGTGGCCTTAGGGGACTGACAGGCCGGCTATGATCTCCCAGTCCAAAAAAGCCATCTAATATGGTAAGAAGAGTAGGAGTCATTTCTGAGCACCTTTGGCGGTCCTTTATCCACAAGCCAATCAGGATGACCGAACCCCGTTAACAACAAAACAGTAATAACTCTCAGGGAATAAAACACACTGGTCAATCCCACGTTCTTTTGGATGACATATATGTTGAGTAAAAAGGACCAGAATATTACTTGGCCAAGTTTTACTAAAGCTTTAGGAGACCAGCCCTTACAACGCAACCATAGCATCGCCAAGAGAGGTCTAAAAGTAAGACAAAAGAAGTTAACTCTTATAGTGAGAAGGCGGCCCCCCTTAGAGAGAGAGATGCACCTGCTGATAAGAAGAGGGACCGTGTCTTTCCCTTTTGAGGAGTGATTAATCATGTTTGTGCAGACACTGGGCGCTCGAGGAAACAAATATGGAAATCAACAACAGATAATAAGGCAACGGGGGTATACCCGCCACATGAACATCTCCAGAGTGGAAAAGTACCAGTTGCATGATCACACAATACAATCTTATACTAAAGCATCAAAGTATATCTACTTTAAGGTTTTACTACTTGAGTATAAAATACTACACGGTCTAGCTCCATCCTATCTTGCTGATTGTATTGTACCATATGTCCCGACAAGAAATCTGCGTTCTATGAACTCCGGCTTGTTAGTGATTCCCAGAGCCCCAAAAAAGTCTGCGGGCTATAGAGCGTTTATTCGGGCTCCGGTACTCTGGAATGCCCTACCAGTAACAGTTACAGATGCTACTGTCACGGTCCGGGCGCATTCATCTGTGCGCGAGCTGAATAAAGACCAGTGGACCCAAGGATCCTGGCTGGAACTTAGCCTTCTGTTGATGTTCCGTAAGCGATCGTTAGCTTGATTTGTCCGCCGTCTTCTCCCTTGTGCCCGCAGTGTTTTCCTTCCGTTGTCTTGGATTCGAGCTGTGCATCTCGCTTCCTTGGACCCCACTCCTGGATCTGGACTGCCTCCCTTGATCCTCGACCCCCACTCTGGACACGGACCTCTTGACGCCTCTCTCTGCCCCACGGACCTTGCTTGGATCACGGACCTCTTTTGCATATAGCCCCTTTGGATTTGTCTGCTTCCTCATCCAACAATTATGGTAATACTCAACAGCTAATTATTCATACACATAGTCTTCCACCATACATCCCTTTTGGATCTAGTTCACACACGCCATTCCTTTGTCGTTTAATTAAATTATATTGTTCATCATTTATTATATTATATTGTTTGTGTATATATATATAATAAATACATGGGGAAATATTTCCCCCTTGTGGTTCTGTGCCGTCACAACTCCCTCCTCCAACCATAACAACTACCTCAGAAGTATTTAAGTCCCATCTTAAAACTCATGTGTATACTCTGGCCTTGAAATAGACCCCCCTTTTAGGCCAGTTGATCTGCCGTTTCTTTTTCTGCTCTGCCCCCCTCTCCTTCGTGGAGAGGTTATCAGGTGACCACTGATGAGGTGCTAGTCCCCCTCGATCCCCTCCGAGGTTTCTCATCGTGCCCATTGGGTTGAGTATTTTCTTGCCCTGATGTGGGATCTGAGCCGAGGATGTCGTTGTGGCTTGTGCAGCCCTTTGAGACACTTGTGATTAAGGGCTATATAAATAAACTTTGATTGATTTATAACAAATGTTTTTTTTGAGGTTTGAAAAAATGGGGAGAGGAGGCTGTCACATCACTAGTCAGAACATTTTATATCTATTTCAAAACCTTAACAGAACAAATTACTTTTTACAGCACCAATGTTTTACTAGGAATATAAAAAAGCCGGCAGACTTTTAAGATAGCGCCAACTATACAACAGGTTTAAACATTCCTAATTAGCTAAAAAGCTAGCATAAAATTTCAGCATGCCAATATAGGAGACGTTAGCATTCTTCCAAGATGGTGCCAAGTATCAAAATTCAGGATTTTTCAGATTAAAACATTAGCTAAAAATATAGTTAAAAAAAACGTGAGCATGTTGTTATCACCTGATCGGATAAGAGGAAATACCAAAATGCACTATTTGTAGGTGTAAACATAAATAAAATTAGCGATAAAGCTTGCATAAAATGTTAGCATGCTTATGTCAAGATGCTAATAGGAGAGACTTTAGCATGTTTCTAAAGTGGCGCAGAGTTCAAAAGATACAACATTTGATAAAAAGCTAGCATAAAACATTATCATGCTAACGTTTTACGTTATATTTGAAGGTGTAAACATGCAGCGAAAGAGCTAACATAAAACGTTAGCATGCTAATATAAGAGACGTTAGCGATTTTTAAGTTTAAACATACATATATAGCTAAAAAGTTAGCATAAAACATAGTTATAATATATATTATATAAACAGGTTGACAACAATAATGAGACAAGCCAAAAAAGACTATTATAGTAACTTGTTAGAAAAAAATAAAGCCAATATCAAAGGAACATGGAACATATTGAAAAAGGTGATGGGAAGCACACCGGGACCTATCAGCCCGCCAAACCACTTTGTAAAAGAAGAAAAGATAATAAAAAATATGGACGAAGTGGCAAATGAGTTTAACTCATTTTTTGTAAACGTAGGTCCAAAACTAGCAGAAAATATAGAAAAACATGATGATGGGTCATTTCAGAATGGGTTGGGAGGTGGAGGCAGAGTACTTAAGTCAATGTTTTTGGGAGAAGTCAGTGAAAATGAAATTATAACAATTGTAAATAAATTAAAGAACAAAACATCAACAGACGATGATGGGTTAGATATGATAATTGTAAAAAAGACAATTGACTGCATCATTGAGCCTCTCTGCTATATCTTCAATCTCTCTTTCAATACAGGGACCTTCCCAGATAGAATGAAGGTAGCAAAGGTTATTCCACTCTTTAAAGATGGGGATAAGCACATGTTTACTAATTACAGACCGGTATCACTTCTGTCCCAATTCTCTAAGGTGCTTGAAAAAATATTTGTACAAAAATCAGACCATTTTATTGAAAAAAACAAGTTGTTGAGCGAGAGCCAGTATGGATTTCGTTCAAACAGATCTACTGCCTCTGCTGTGATGAACATAATTGAGGACATAACAACAGCCACCGATAGTAAGAAATACACAGTAGGGGTGTTTATAGACCTTAAGAAAGCGTTTGACACAATCGATCACTCTATCCTTTTATCCAAATTACATTCATACGGTGTGAGAGGAATAGTTTTAGATTGGTTAAATAGCTACTTGAATAACAGACAACAATATGTACAATATGCTGCTAATACATCTGAAAATATGAGTATTAAGTGTGGAATTCCACAAGGGTCTGTTCTGGGACCGAAACTATTTATTTTATACATAAATGATATCTGTGATGTGTCAAAATTACTCAATTTTGTATTATTTGCTGACGATACCAACTTTTACAGCTCTGGACATGACTTAAATGAATTACTAAAGAGTATGGAACAGGAAATGGTCAAACTCAAAAAATGGTTTGACGTTAACAAATTATCATTGAATTTGAAAAAAACTAAGTTCATGATTTTTAGTAAGAGAAAAAAGCCTGAAAATATTGTACTGTCAATAGCTGGAACAAGCATTGAAAAAGTCTCTGAGATTAGATTTTTGGGAGTGATTTTAGATGATAATATTAGTTGGAAATCGCATATCTCACATGTTAGAAAAAAGATGGCTAAAAGTATATTTATATTAAATAAGGTAAAAGATGTATTAGATTATAAAGCAATGCGTACACTGTATTGTGCACTTGTACTGCCTTATATCAATTATTGTGTGGAAATATGGGGTAGTACATATAAGAGTAACACAAAGCCACTGTACCTCCTTCAGAAGAGAGCGATCAGAATCATACACAAAACAGGTTATAGAGAGCACACAAATGGATTATTTATTAGCTCAGGACTTTACAAATTTTATGAACTAGTTGAGCAGCAGACATTATTGGTTATGTTCAGGGCTAGTAGTCAAGAGCTACCAACAAATCTACAAAAAAAATTCACTTTAATAGAAAAAGAAGGAAGAAGGAAAGGGCACTTTAAGCATCAGCTTGCACGAACAACATCAAAACAAATGTGTACATCAGTGGTGGGAGTAAAACTCTGGAACTCTCTCCATAATGAAATAAAGCAATGTAAAAACACATTTCAATTAAAAAAAGTCTTTAAAAACAGAACTATGATGTTATATGAGCACTGACAAAAGGGACGCAAAGGGAAAAATAAGGGGAAAAAAATAAAAATAAAAAATAAAAATAATAATAAACACACAAAAAAAAAACAACGCTTACATTATCCTACATGACTGTAGGTATTGTATAGTCTAGCTTTCCTTTCATTTTTATTTATTTTTTTTTTTTTTTTCTTTATCGACATGCACTATGGATCCTTGGTTGAATGATCACATTGTTCTTAGCTTTGTTTGGTTTGAATGATACCTTGTTATGATAGCCTTGTTCTATTCAGTTTTGTTTGGTTTGAATGATTACCTTATTCTTTTTCAGTTTGTTTGGTTTGGATGATTGCCTTGTTCTTTTTCAGTTTGTTTGGTTTGAGTGATTGCCTTATTTTTTCAGTTTTTGTTTTGTTTATTTATTTTTTGTTCAACTTATCTTGCTTGTTTATTCTTTTCATTGATTGTTTGTTCTATTAATTTCTATGAGTGTGTGCACTGGGTAGGGGTACAAACTTGTAGTTTTTAGGCAACAATAACTTTTCTTGTCAACTGGGTCATACATGTCCTGTAGCCTTTTTTACTACTCTAGAGTCTACGCCCCTGGTGGGTGGGTGCGTGTGGGTGTGGGTGCCTGTGTGTGCATATGTGATATATTGTTTTGTATTGATTTGTTGCATTGGATGTTCTAATGCACTACCGGCAAAGAGATACCAAGAAAATGTTTCTTTTGTGCGAAGGGGCAGGAAATATAAGATTTTCTTCATCCTGTTCCTTTTCGACATGGCTGTGTATTGAATGCAGTAAGGTATGTGAGATTGTTGAAATGTTGTTGAAATGTACACATCCAAGTACGAAATAAATAAATAATTGAATTGAATTGAATTGAATATATACTTACATCCATTTTCTACCACTTGTCCCTTTTGGGGTCGCGGGGGTATATAGCTAATATAAAATTAGCTGAAAAGCTAGTGAAAACTGTCAGCATACTAATGGTGCTATTACCTGATCAGATAAGAGGAAATACCAAAATGCATTATTTGTAGGCGTAAACTTACAAAATTAGCTCTTAAGATAGCATAAGATGTTAGCATGCTAACGTCGGGATGTTAATATGAGAGACTTTAAATTAAATTTAAATCTAAATTGGCGCCAAGTACAATAAAACGTTCTTTTTTGGTCAAAACATAACAAAATTAGCTTAAAAGCTATCATGAAACGTTAGCATGCTAAAGTTGTTCATGTTGGCACGTGACACGATTAAAAGGAAATACCAACATGACCTCTTTGTAGCAATTAGCAAAAGAGCTAGCATAAAATGTTAGCATGCTAACATCAGTATGCTAATATAAGAGACGTTACTATACTTCCAAGATGGCTCCAAGTATCAAAAATCATGTTTAGGTTAAAACGTACAGAATGAGCTAAAACGCTAGCAAAGAACCTTAGCATGCTAATTTTTTGAGGAGATATAATAACATTTCAATGTTTAATATTTCTAATTTCAGTGTGGTTTTCTGTTAGGAAAATGAATATATTTGGTATTAACGAACAACAAATCATACACAATGGGTAAATTGATTGGTTAAAAAACAGTTCAATCAATAAAGCACAATATATTGATCAGTAAAATGTTTTACGGTGAATAAAAAGGTAAGACAAGATAGATGCATTACATGAGGTGTCCCACAGGGGTCAATGTTGGGTCCCAAACTATTCATGATGGACTTGAAGGATGACTGGCAAACATGATCAGCTCCGGTTTGAGACCTCTGTGAGCGCAAGAAGATCATTTCCTTTCCAGCGCTTTTATTTTGTTTCCACTTCCTGTTTTCATGTTGGACAACTCGTCATTGTTTAATCTTGAACAAGCAAGAGTTGCTCATGAACCTCTTACCTGCGAGGCAACGGGCTGCGCTTCGCCGAGGATCTCTGTAAAGTCGACAGAGAAGCAAGAATGAAGTTATGGCCACTGGTGGATGAAGCTCGCAAGGCAGGAAAAATTGCCTACTTTGTAGGTGGTCGGGCATTTATTGAGAAAAAAGAAATCCCTCTTCCAGCTTGAAGATACACCTTTCAGACATTAACTTACTCTGGACTTTACTTTGTTAAAAGAGAATGGATAGAGCAGGGGTCACCAACGCGGTGCCCGCGGGCACCAGGTAGCCCGTAAGGACCAGATGAGTAGCCCGCTGGCCTGTTCTAAAAATAGCTCAAATAGCAGCACTTACCAGTGAGCTGCCTCTATTTTTTAAATTGTATTTATTTACTAGCAAGCTGGTCTCGCTTTGCCTGACATTTTTAATTCTAAGAGAGACAAAACTCAAATAGAATTTGAAAATCCAAGAAAATATTTTAAAGACTTGGTCTTCACTTGTTTAAATAAATTCATTAATTGTTTTACTTTGCTTCTTATAACTTTCAGAAAGACAATTTTAGAGAAAAAATACAACCTTAGGATTTTTAAACACATTTACCTTTTTACCTTTTAAATTCCTTCCTCTTTTTTCCTGACAATTTAAATCAATGTTCAAGTAAATTTATTTTTTTTATTGTAAAGAATAATAAATACATTTTAATTTAATTCTTCATTTTAGCTTCTGTTTTTTCGACGAAGAATATTTGTGAAATATTTCTTCAAACTTATTATGATTAAAATTCAAAAAAATTATTCTGGCAAATCTAGGAAATCTGTAGAATCAAATTTTAATCTTATTTTAAAGTCTTTTGAATTTCTTTTAAAATTTTTGTTCTGGAAAATCTAGAAGAAATAATGATTTGTCTTTGTTAAAAATATAGCTTGGTCCAATTTGTTATATATTCTAACAAAGTGCAGATTGGATTTTAACCTATTTAAAACATGTCATCAAAATTCTAAAATTAATCTTAATCAGGAAAAATGACTAAGGATGTTCCATAAATTATTTTTTTTATTTTTTCAAAAAGATTCAAATTAGCTAGTTTTTCTCTTCTTTTTTTCGGTTGAATTTTGAATTTTAAAGAGTCGAAATTGAAGATAAACTATGTTTCAAAATTTAATTGTCATTTTTTTCGTGTTTTCTCCTCTTTTAAACCGTTCAATTAAGTGTAAATATCATTAATTATTAATAATAACATAGAGTTAAAGGTAAATTGAGCAAACTGGCTATTTCTGGCAATTTATTGAAGTGTGTATCAAACTGGTAGCCCTTCGCATTAATCACTACCCAAGAAGTAGCTCTTGCTTTCAAAAAGGTTGGTGACCCCTGGGATAGATGAAGAGTTACAACTTACTCACGAGCCAGTTTTTTGCACTTTTCTGAATATTAATATGATGTTGTTCCCGCAGCGTCTAGTTGCTTTGTTTCTAACTCAAAGCAATTTCTCATTCTAAATCATTTTTGTGTCTTTATCTGTAGTTTCTCTCAACGCCAGGGGGTTAAGGCAGAACTTGAAGCGCAAAGCTTTATTCTTATTTCTTAAACAATGTAAAACAGATGTATGTTTTTTACAGGAGACACACAGTATGAATGATGATGTAAAGTTCTGGAGATCTCAATGGGGTAATGAGATATATTGCTCTCATGCATCACAGCGCTCTGGTGGAGTTGGCACTTTCAGAAACAATATTACAGGAGTCCTATTGCATCATAGTGACTATGATAAAAATGGCCAGGTTTTTGAGATTCAGAACTTTATAGTTGCTAACATTTATGGATATAACTCGGTGCCCGACAATACTATTTTATATAATGAGGTGGAAAATAGAATCCTACACTGGCTTGCCAAATTTCCAAATGCTTATATACTTGTAGGAGGTGACTTAAATACTGTCATTGACAATTCACTTGATAGATGGCCACCAGGCTCTCAAAATAGTGTCAGCTCTAAAGTTACTAATGCAAAAGCTTGATCTAATTGATGCCTGGAGATATAAAAATCCTGATAAGACATCCTTTACCTGGTCTAACAAGTCAGGCTCAAGAAAATCTAGAATCGACATGTGGTTAATTTCTAAATCACTGCAAAACAATGTTACTGTTCAAATTCTCTCCACTCCTTTGACTGATCATAGAGCTATACAGATTCACATCTCTACACATCCCTCTCACAATTGTTTAAAAAGCTCATACTGGAAACTCAATAGTTCGGTTTTATGTCATGAAGCAGTTAAAATAAAGATTAAAGATCTAATAGAATTGTTTTTTAATAAAGCCAAAACCCAAAACAATTATGGTAGTAATTGGGAACTCTTTAAATATGAGGTAGGTACATTTATTAGAAAATATTGCAGTAATCTAGCTAAGAATAAGCGTTCTGAGGAAGAAAATGTGATTTCCATCATTACTGCATTATCCTCTTTATGTCCAGATAATATGTCAGCAGAAGAAAAAGAAAGTCTCTAAGAAAACCAAAATAAATTAGACAAAATGTATCAATCGAAAGCAGAAGGAGCCTTTGTAAGATCTAGAAAACAATGGCTGGAGGAAGGTGAACAAAACTCTGCGTATTTCTTTCGTTTAGAAAAATCGCAGGCTCAAAACAACACCATTGATCAACTGAAAATAAACGATTTGATTTGCAATGATGCAAAACAGATTGCAAATTATTGTTCTCAATTTTACAAAAAATTATACAATAGTCAATACTGTGAAAGTGATGCTATTTCGTTTATGGATGCCTTAACTGAAACTAAGTCAATCAGCACAGCTGACCGGGGATTCTGTGACCGTCCAATCTGTCTCAAGGAAGTAGTGGAATCAATTAATAGTTTAAAAAATAACAAATCTCCTGGGGTGGATGGTATTACATCTGAATTCTATAAAATATTTTCAAAAGAGCTAGCTCCTTTCTTACTAGAAGTGTTTTGTGAAAGTATTGATACAGGTGCCCTTCCTCCAACTTTAACACAAGGCCTCATTACCCTTATACCCAAACCAAACAAAGATTTACTGATAATTGATAATTGGCGTCCAATTAGCCTCCTAAACAATGACTATAAGATTGTAGCTATTATTTTTGCTAAACGTTTAACATTGGTTCTGGATGACATAATTGATGAGACACAGTCAGGATTTATGAGAGGGAGACACATTTCGAATAATATCAGGCTTGTACTTGACATACTGGATTACCCAGAGGTCATTAATGATGAAGGCTTCCTGCTTTTCCTGGACTTCTACAAAGCTTTTGACTCGATCGAACATGAATTTATCTTCCGGACACTTGACAAATTTGGCTTCGGCAAAACAATCAAGACTTTGTACTGCAATGGCAATAGTTCAATAAAGCTAAAATCTGGTACATCCCCAAGATTCGAATTAAAACGTGGGATACGGCAAGGTTGTCCTATTTCTCCATATTTATTTTTGTTAGCCACCCAATTGCTATCGGTTCTTATAAAATCTAGCTGTTTAAAGGGGATCTCTATATTAGACAGAGAAATAACTATCAGCCAACTGGCTGATGACACAACAATCTTTTTGAAGGACTCTTCTCAAATTCCTCTTGCCTTGGATGTGATTCATGTTTTTTCCTTGGCTTCTGGTCTCCGTCTGAATGTGAATAAGTGTGAACTAATGGCTGTGAAGAGATGTGAAATGATATCTATATGTCAAATTCCAGTTAAGGATAGTATTAATTACCTAGGAATACTTATCACTAAAAATCAGAGTTCTAGATCGGTCTTGAACTTTAATCCAATTGTAGAAAAAACTAAGAAAAGATTTAACCAATGGCTACAGAGATTTTTATCCTTAAAAGGCAGAACCTTGCTTTCCAAAGCAGAAGGTATCTCCAGGCTTACGTATGCGGCTATTTCTTTAGATGTTAACCAAAAAATATGTAAAACTATTGACAAAATACTTGTTGACTTTGTTTGGAAAAACAAAATTCATTATATTAAGAAATCTGCTATAACAGGGGTCGGCAACCCGCGGCTCTAGAGCCGCATGCGGCTCTTTAGCGCCGCCCTAGTGGCTCTCTGAAGCTTTTTCAAAAATGTATGAAAAATGGAAAAAGATGAGGGGGAAAAAATATATTTTTTGTTTTAATATGGTTTCTGTATGACAAACATGACACAAACCTCCCTAATTGTTATAAAGCACACTGTTTATATTAAACATGCTTCACTGATTCCAGTATTTGGCGAGCGCCGTTTTGTCCTACTAATTTTGGCGGTCCTTGAACTCACCTTGTTTACATGTACAACTTTCTCCGACTTCCTAGGACGTGTTTTATGCCACTTCTTTTTCTGTCTCATTTTGTCCACCACACTTTTAACGTTGTGCATGAATGCACAAAGGTGAGTTTTGTTGATGTTATTGACTTGTGTGGAGTGCTAATCAGACATATTTGGTCACTGCATGACTGCAAGCTAATCGATGCTAACATGCTATTTAGGCTAGCTATATGTACATATTGCATCATTATGCCTCATTTGTAGCTATATTTGAGGTCATTTAGTTTCATTTAAGTCCTCTTAATTCAATTTATATCTCATGACACACTATGTGTATGTAATATGGCTTTTAATTTGTTGTGGCTCCAGACAGATTTGTTTTTGTATTTTTGGTCCAATATGGCTCTTTCAACATTTTGGGTTGCCAACCCCTGTGTTATAATGAACAATTATAATCAGGGTGGTCTAAACTTTCTGGATTTCACTACACTAAACAACACCTTCAAGATTAATTGGATAAGACACTATTTGAAAGACCCTACCTCAATTTGGAACTTCATTTCTCATCATGTATTTTCTAACCTTGGAGGCCTAAAATGTTTGCTATTGTGTAACTACAGCATTGATAGGATTCCTGTTGCTCTTTCAAACTTCCACAAACAAGCCCTTCTGGCATGGTCTCTTATATACAAGCACAATTTCTCACCTACCAAATACTTCATTTGGAACAATAAAGATATATGTTACAAAAGGAAATCTCTTTTCCTCAACAATTGGTTCAACAATGATATTATTTTAGTGAGTCAGCTTTTCAATAAGGAAGGTCAACTTTTTAATTACCAAGAATTTCTCAACCACTTTAAGGTCCCTGTAACTCCCAAACAATTTGCCATTGTATTTGATGCCATTCCAACGGGTGTTGTTATGTTGTACAGGGCTTACTCATCTCCTCTTTCTGCTGTAAAAATTGTGAATGATCCACTTGACACTCCTGTGGGGAAACTTTGCTTCGATCAGAAAAATAACAGAAAAATCCGCAGCTTATTCCAAAATGATTGTGTGTCTGTCTCCTATGTAATTGCGCTGTGGAATAATATTGTGAATGACATCTGCTGGGTCAAAACATGGTCCCTTCCTAACAGGTATTTACTTACCAACAAAGTCAAAGAGATATCTTTTAAAATCATTCATCGTTATTACCCTGTAAAGACTGTGATGGTTAGATACAAGAAGGACATTGATGTTACCTGCACCTTATGTAACATGCATCCAGAGACTGTTTACCACCTGTTTTGGACTTGTGAAAGCACTCGATCACTATGGCAGGGCATCTGTCGCTTCATCCTGGACAATATTCATGACAAATTTGTGCTTTGTTTTAAAGATGTGATATTTGGTTTTACACTATATGAACAAAAATTTGAAAAGGAATTTTACCTTTGCAACCTCATTATACTATTGGCTAAATTTTGTATTCATAAATGTAAGTTTCTCAATACCCGACCTGTCTTTTGTGCCTTTAAAAAAGAGTTAGAACTGTACATTAAGACACTCTCTACCTCTAGCAACCAGAAAGCTGTGAAGATGATTATGCTGTGTTCCAAATTTGAGTTGTTTACTGAAATTGAGTGAGCCTATGGCTTTGCACTTTGTTTATATTATATATATGTTTTTTTGCATTCTATTTTAGTTACTTTGAATTTATAACCCCCTGGCGCTGCTTTGTATTCTTTTTGTACTGTTTTGTACTACTTTTGTACTTATTTGATTGTTGAAATGTATAAATAAAACTTTAATTAAAAAAAAAAAAGAAAAAAAAAAAGAGTTGCTCATGAAAGAATGAATGTCTTAAAAAGTGGCAAAGTTACACATTTTAGTTTCACTGTCTTCATTGCCGCGCTCACTCCAGCGTGGATTGTTTCCTGGCGACTCCCACGAAGGTCGTGTCGGAACACGCACTTTGATTTCATCAGAGCAGGAACAAACTTTCATGTGCACAAAGAAATATTTGATGTATTTACTGTTTGTACAGAAATATATACTCAGTATATTCAGTCAGTGCAGTGATAAAAAAGTATGTGTAGAAATAAATAATTAAATAGTATGTGTAGAAATAAATAAATAGTATGTGTAAAAATAAATAGTATGTGTAGAAATAAATAATTGCATAGTTTGTGTAGAAATGATTAAACAGTATGTGTAGAAAGAAATAGTATGTGTAGAAATAAATACATAGTATGTGTAGAAATAAACACTATGTGCAGAATTTAATAGATAGTATGTGTAGAAATAATTTGTATAAAAATAATTAAATGTGTACAAATAAATAGTATGTGTAGAAATAAATAAATATGTGTATTTATTTCTACATAGTATGTGTAGAAATAACACTATGTGCAGAATTTAATAGATAGTATGTGTAGAAATAATTAAATAGTATGTGTAGAAATAATTAAATAGTATGTGTAGAAATAAATAAATAGTATGTGTAAAAATAAATAAATATGTGTAGGAATAAATAATTGCATAGTTTGTGTAGCAATAATTAAACAGTATGTGTAGAAAGAAATAGTATGTATAGAAATAAATACATAGTATGTGTACAAATAAACACTGTGCAGAATTTAATAGATAGTATGTGTAGAAATAATTTGTGTAAAAATAATTAAATATGTGTACAAATAAATAGTATGTGTACAAATAAATAAATATGTGTATTTATTTCTACATAGAATGTGTAGAAATAACAATATGTGCAAAATTTAATAGATAGTATGTGTAGAAATAAATAGTTTGTGTAGAAATAATTAAATAGTATGTGTAGAAAGAAATAGTATGTGTAGAAATAAATACATAGTATGTGTAGAAATAAACACTATGTGCAGAATTTAATAGATACTATGTGTAGAAATAATTAAATAGTATGTGTACAAATAAATCAATA
>NC_084747.1:26516880-26534380 GCF_033978785.1 Entelurus aequoreus | reverse complement strand
CCTGGGTTCGAGCCCTGGGAGGAACGGAAGCAGGAGATGGGCCAGGGGGGTCCAGTGTTGCATTCTGGGTAGCGAATGAAGCTGCATGACTCAAATTAACTTCAAATCTGTTTCTATTTCTGGGTTTCAAAAGAAGATTTTTAAAGCTTCCGTCGTTTGTTCCCACGGGGGAGTGCAACTCGAAAGACTTGGAGGTGTTCAACGATCACGCGAACGCAACTTTTGGATCATTGAGGATGAATTGTGCGTGACATCATGTGCGATAAAAGCAGTCTAGCAGAGTTTTTGCTTGTGTGTGATATCATGTGCGATACAAGCGGTCCTGCATCGTGTTTACGTGTGTGTGATATCATGTGCAATGCAAGCAGTCGCGCAAGGTGTTTACTTGAGTGTGATACAAGCAGTCCTCCAGCGTGTTTTTACTTGTGTGTGATATCATGTGTGATACAAGCAGTCATGCTGTGTTTACTTGTGCGTGATATGTGCGATACAAGCAGTCCTGTAACGCGTTTACTTGGGTGCAATATCATGTGCGATACAAGCAGTCTTGCAGAGCGTTTACTTGTGTGTGATGTCATGTGTGATACGAGCAGTCCTGCAGAGTTTACTTGTGTGTGATATCATGTGCGATACAAACTGTCATGCAGAGTGTTTACTTGTGTGTGATATCATGTGCAAAACAAGTGGTTCTCCATCGTGTTTTTATTTGTGTGTGATATCGTGTGATACAAGCAGTCCTGCTGTGTTTACTTGTGTGTGATATGTGCGATACAAGCAGTCCTGTAACGCGTTTACTTGGGTGCAATATCATGTGCAATACAAGCAGTCTTGCAGAGCGTTTACTTGTGTGTGATGTCATGTGTGATACAAGCAGTCCTGCAGAGTTTACTTGTGTGTGATATCATGTGCGATACAAACTGTCATGCAGAGTGTTTACTTGTGTGTGATATCATGTGCAAAACAAGTGGTTCTCCATCGTGTTTTTATTTGTGTGTGATATCGTGTGATACAAGCAGTCCTGCTGTGTTTACTTGTGTGTGATACGTGCGATACAAGCAGTCCCACAGCGTCTTTACTTGTGTGTGATGTCATGTGCGATAAAAGCAGTCCTGTAGTGTTTACTTATATGTTATATCATGTGCGATACAAGCAGTCCTGCAACGTGTTTACTTATGTGTGATATCATGTGCGAAACAAGCAGTCCTGCAGAGTGTTTACTTGTGTGTGATATCATCTGCGATATAAGCAGTCATGCTGTGGTTACTTGTGTGTGATATGTGCAATACAAGCAGTCCTGCAGCATGATTACTTTTGTGTGATGTCATGTGCAATATAAGCAGTCCTGCAACGCGTTTACTTGTGTGATAAAAGCAGTCCTGCAGAGTGTTTACTTGTGTGTGATATCATGTGCGAAACAAGCAGTCCTGCAGTGTTTACTTGTGTGTGATATCATCTGCGATATAAGCAGTCATGTTGTGCTTACTTGTGTGTGATATGTGCAATACAAGCAGTCCTGCAGCATGATTACTTTTGTGTGATGTCATGTGCAATATAAGCAGTCCTGCAACGCGTTTACTTGTGTGATAAAAGCAGTCCTGCAGAGTGTTTACTTGTGTGTGATATCATGTGCGATACAAGCGGTCATACAAATAGGGGGTGTCCCAATCAGACGCTGATATCAGACATCAGGACTGCAAAAAAAATACAAGCAGTCTTGCAGAGTGTTTACTTGTGTGTGATATCATGTGTGATACAAGCAGTCCTGCAACGCGTTTACTTGTGTGCGAAATCATGTGCGATACAAAATGTCTTGCAGCGTGTTTACTTGTGTGTGATATCATGTGCGATACAAGCAGTCGTGCTGTGTTTACTTTGTGATATGTGCGATACAAGCAGTCCTGCAACGAGTCCTGCCTACTACGCTACTGTATTTGATGAATACTTAGGCCTACTACACTACTGTATTTGAATACTGTCATAAATACTTAAGCCTACTACACTACTATATTTGAATGTTGTTGTTATGGTGGTACTTGATGAATACTTAGGTCTACTACAATACTATATTTAAATGTTTTCATCATGGTGGTACTTGGATATTTAGGTCTACTACACTACTGTATCTGAATGTTGTCATTATGTTGGTACTTGATAATTACTTAGGCCTACTACGCTACTATAGTTGAATCTTGTCATTATGGTGGTACTTGATGAATACTTAGGCCTACTACGTTACTATAGTTAAATGTTGTCATTATGGTGGTACTTGATGAATACTTAGGCCTACTACGCTACTATATTTGAATGTGGTCTTTATGGTGATACTTGATTAATACTTAGGCCTACTATGTAACGCTACTGTATTTGAATGTTGTCATTATGGTGGTACTTGATGAATACTTTGGCCTACTATGCTACTGTATTTGAATGTTGTCATTATGGTGGTACTTGATGAATACTTTGGCCTACTATGCTACTGTATTTGAATGTTGTCATTATGGTGGTACTTGATGAATACTTTGGCCTACTATGCTACTGTATTTGAATATTGTCATTATGGTGGTACTTGATGAATACTTAGGTTTACTACGCTACTATAGTTGAATGTTGTCAATATGGTGGCACTTAATGAATACTTAGGTCTACTACGCTACTATATTTGAATGTTGTCATTATGCTGGTACTTGATCATTACTTAGGCCTACTACGCTACTGTATTTGAATGTTGTCATTATGGAGGTACTTGATGAATACTTAAGTCTACTATGCTACTATAGTTGAATGTTGTCATTATGGTGATACTTGATGAATACTTAGGTCTACTACGCTGCTATAGTTGAATGTTGTCATTATGGTGGTACTTGATGAATACTTAGGTTTACTACGCTACTATAGTTGAATGTTGTCAATATGGTTGCACTTAATGAATACTTAGGTCTACTACGCTACTATATTTGAATGTTGTCATTATGGTGGTACTCGATGAATACTTAGGTCTACTACGCTACTATAGTTGAATGTTGTCATTATGCTAGTACTTGATCATTACTTAGGCCTACTACGCTACTGTATTTGAATGTTGTCATTATGGAGGTACTTGATGAATACTTAAGTCTACTATGCTACTATAGTTGAATCTTGTCATTATGGTGATACTTGATGAATACTTAGGTCTACTACGCTGCTATAGTTGAATGTTGTCATTATGGTGGTACTTGATGAATACTTAGGTCTACTACGCTGCTATATTTGAATGTTGTCATTATGGTGGTACTTGATGAATACTTAGGTCTACTACGCTGCTATAGTTGAATGTTGTCATTATGGTGGTACTTGATGAATACTTAGGTTTACTACGCTACTATAGTTGAATTTTGTCATTATGGTGGTACTTGATGAATACTTAGGTCTACTACGCTACTATAGTTGAATGTCTTTATTATGGTGGTACTTGATAAATACTTATGCCTACTATGCTACTGTATTTGAATGTTGTCATTATGGTGGTACTTGATGAATACTTAGGTCTACTACGCTACTATATTTGAATGTTGTCATTATGGTGGTACTTGATGAATACTTAGGTCTGCTACGCTACTATAGTTGAATTTTGTCATTATGGTGGTACTTGATGAATACTTAGGTCTACTACATTACTATAGTTGAATGTTTTTATTATGGTGGTACTTGATAAATACTTATGCCTACTATGCTACTGTATTTGAATGTTGTCATTATGGTGGTACTTGATGAATACTTAGGTCTACTACGCTAATATATTTGAATGTTGTCATTATGGTGGTACTTGATGAATACTTAGGTCTGCTACGCTACTATAGTTGAATGTTGTCATTATGGTGGTACTTGATAATTACTTAGGCCTACTACGCTACTGTATTTGAATGTTGTCATTATGGTGGTACATGATGAATACGTAGGTCTACTACGCTACTATATTTGAATGTTGTCATTATGGTGGTACTTGATGAATACTTAGGTCTACTACGCTACTACGATGAATACTTAGGTCTACTACGCTACTATAGTTGAATGTTGTCATTATGGGGGTACTTGATAAATACTTATGCCTACTATGCTACTATATTTGAATATTGTTAATTAGGGTGGTACTTGATAACTACTTAGGTCTACTACGCTACTATATTTGAATGTTTTCATTATGCTGGTACATGATGAATACTTAGGTCTGCTACGCTACTATAATTGAATGTTGTCATTATGGTGGCACTTGATGAATACTTCGGTCAACTACACCACTATATTTGAATGTTGTCATTATGGTGGTACTTGATGAATACTTAGGCCTACTACGCTACTGTATTTGAATGTTGTCATTATGGTGGTACATGATGAATACGTAGGTCTACTACGTTACTATGATTGAATGTTGTCATTATGGGGGTACTTGATGAATACTTAGGCCTACTACACTACTATAGTTAAATGTTGTCATTATGGTGGCACTTGATGAATACTTAGGTCTACTACGCTACTATGATTGAATGTTGTCATTATGGGGGTACTTGATGAATACTTAGGCCTACTACACTACTATAGTTGAATGTTGTCATTATAGTGGTACTCGATGAATATTTAGGTCTACTACGCTACTATAGTTGAATGTTGTTATAATGGGTGGCACTTGATGAATACTTAGGTCTACTACACTACTATAGTTGAATGTTGTCATTATAGTGGTACTCGATGAATACTTAGGTCTACTACGCTACTATAGTTGAATGTTGTCATTATGGTGGTACTTGATGAATACTTAGGTCTACTACGCTACTATGATTGAATGCTGTCATTATGGTGGTACTTGATGAATACTTAGGTCTACTACGCTACTATAGTTGAATGTTGTCATAATTGGTGGTACTTGATGAATACTTAGGTCTACTACACTACTATAGTTGAATGTTATCATTATGGTGGTACTTGATGAATACTTATGTCTACTACGCTACTATAGTTGAATGTTATCATTATGGTGGTACTTGGAGAGCCGAGTCTTTTCTCAGGTGCTATTTGGTGTAAAAGGTATCCGATCATTATCAGTATCGGTCATTTCTCAAGGCTTCAATACTGATATCATGATAGAAGTGAAAAAGTTGCATCGGCACAACATTTGAGCAGAATTGATCATTGATGATCTGATTTCTTTGATCAATGATTACATTTAATTGTGTTTGCTGTAAGTTTGAGGTGTTTTCTGTTTTTTAAATGAGATTTGACTTGGCAAACTTGTTTTTTCCCTCAAATATGTGTTTGTCAGGTGGGGTGATACGGGTTAGTCCACCGTCTTTTTAGCACGCAGGAGCAATAAAAGCCACTTTGAACACTCACCCCTGGCAGCGCTCCTGCATATCCACCATCTTGTCACCGTCAAAGTCATGATCCATTTGGAGCTCGGCTACAAAGTCCCAAGTATTTCACCTCGCTGGGGAGAAGGCGATGCGCTGCTGATGCTAAACCGGACCAACGGAGTCCAAAGGCATTTTTGCCGCTGTGGGCTCCCTTCAGGCGCTTCCTTCACCTGCGCCTCTCCTGTCTCGACTCAGCAGCCAATCGGCATCCAGAAGTACATCCGCTTGGAGACGTCCCTCCTCAGCCCAGCCGTTTGTTGCCTTCTCGTGCGAACAAGCTCCAAGGAAGAGTGAAGCAAGTCCTTGCTTGTCAAATATTGTTTGATGGCCGACATGATGAGCATACAAAGGTGTGGGTGTTTGCGTGTGTGTGTGTGTGTGTGTGTGTGTTCTGCCTGCACAGTACACAGCAGTGTTTCCTACCTCGTTGTAGGGCCGCAAAACAATACCTATTTCTCAGCTGTGGCACGCGCTTATAATACACTTTTCCACCGCTTGTGGCAGTAATGACAATAACAAACAGGATAAGTCTGGAGCTAAAGTCAGAGTTTCTTAAGCGCAAAAATTATGATTAATGCGGTGACATTTACAATTTATTTACGCAACATACGTATTACTAGTATTTGCTAACTGCGTGTTAACGCCGAATGTGCACAAGCCGCTGATACGCGTGGGGACGGAACTGAAGTGCTTGAATGTCCAGGGTGAGTGGAGTGTGTGGATGTTGGAATGGTTCCAATCGGTTGAGAAAGGTGGGATATGGAGAGGTTTGTATATTGCCCATTCATGTTCAATGGGGGGTGGGGGGGGATTTCTGGTAATCAGGGAATGTTGGGAAACATGTTTTGCGTTCGATATATCGGAAGAGTAGTTCGGGTGGATGGTTGAAAGGTCGGAATGGTACAACATTTTGAGAATTTAGGGCATTGTTCATAATTGTGAATATGTCCATTCATTTGAATGGGAATTTCCCGGAAATTTCGGGAAAAAACGGGAATTTCTGAAAATACTGATACTAGCGCGATTGTCCTGGATGATATGAATGGGTTGGTGTTGGAAATTTTGGAATCGGTTGTAAAATGTTGACTTAGTGACAGTTTGAATTGAGAACGGGTGTTTCGGAATTCCTGGAGTTTCGGGAAAATCGGGAATTTATACAGGGGGAAAAAAGATAACTTTTGTTGTCCTAACTAAGAGAAATGTTCAGAAGGTGGAATGGTCAAAAATGGTTAATAAATGTCTAGCAAAGGTGAAAAACAGGGCTTTGGAAAACCAGGAATTTTTGTGAACTTGGAAAATGGTACCATATTTTTCGGACTATAATTCGCAGTTTTTTTCATAGTTTGGCCGGGGGTGCGACTTATACTCAGGAGCGACTTATGTGTGAAATTATTAACACATTACCGTAAAATATCAAATAATATTATTTAGCTCATTCACGTAAGACACTAGACGTATAAGATTTCATGGGATGTAGCGATTAGAAGTGACAGATTGTTTGGTAAACGTATAGCATGTTCTATATGTTATAGTTATTTGAATGACTCTTACTATAATATGTTACACTTATTCAGCCTGTTGTTCACTATTCTTTATTTATTTTAAATTGCCTTTCAAATGTCTATTCTTGGTGTTGGGTTTTATCAAATTCATTTCCCCCAAAAATGCGACTTAGACTCCAGTGGGACTTATATACTGTATGTTTTTTTCGTTCTTTATTATACATTTTCGGCCGGTGCAACTTATACTCCGGAGCGACTTATACTCCGAAAAATACGGTAGTTTGATTTCCATCAGGTCCACTTTTCTTTGTGCAGTTCAGCTAGCTATTTTCCAGCTTGTGGCTCAACAGTAACTGGACGTCATTACACATTTCCCCAAGCTACGGAACGGGCCAAGAGTCAAAAACGCTAATTGTGCGTTAAAAAAAAAAAAGATGGCCGTTAAAGGAACGTACAGCTTTGACAGCCCTAAAATAAACATTTACAAAATATTCATGCGTAAATAACACATTCCACAACGTATATATCTGCGGCTTATAGTTCGGTGCGGCTAAAATAGAGTGGGTGCGGCTTATATACCGGTGCGCTCTATATTTAGGAAAATACGGCAGATGATTCCAATCTGACTAAAAGTAGAATACCGTAATTTCCGGACTATAAGCCGCTACTTTTTCCCCTCGTTCTGGTCCCTGCGGCTTATACAACGGTGCGGCTTATTTACGGCCTGTTCTTCTCCGACACCGACGAAGAGGATTTCGGTGGTTTTAGTACGTAGGAGGAAGACGATGACACAATGATTAAAGACTGACTTTTCATATACCGGTAGGCTGGTTATTTTGATAACGTACATGCGAGCACTTTGTATTACTTTGCACCGTTGTATTATTTGTACTCTGCACGAATGCTGTTCGCCATGTCAAAGATGTGAAAGTTTGATTGAATGATTGAAAGATTTATTGTTAATAAATGGGACGCTTTGCGTTCCCAAACAGTCATCTCTGTCCCGACAATCCCCTCCGTGGTAGCAGGAACCCCTATATACTACGGTAATTACACAGCAAAACCCTGCGGCTTATAGTCGGGTGCGGCTTATATATGGAGCAATCTGTATTTTCCCCTAAATTTAGCTGGTGCGGCTTATAGTCAGGTGCGGCTTATAGTCCGGAAATTACGGTACATTTTTGTCAAAAGACAACGACTAAAATTAAATTAATTGAACACATAAGGTCAGGAGTTACCTGCGCAGGCAAGAGAAGGAGCAAAGTGTGCCTGGACAGCCGAGAAGAGACGCTGGGGAAAATCAAGTCATTTGTGAACGAACAGAGGAGAAACTGTAACTTAAGTATCCATCTCATCACGCTAGTATCCATTCGATATCAATACCCACCCTGGCTGCTGTCGGTATCGACACAAACATGACATGGCTCGTATAAAAGAACAGTTTCGATGACAAAAAGCAACAATCTACTGTGAGCAAAATATTGCTATGAAGGTGAACTTATTATATTGTTATATTGTATTGGTAAACCTATTTTTGTAATATATTGTTAAAATGGTGACAATTATTGTTATATCATATAGTTAAATTATTGTTATACTCAATGAAAATGTTTTTGGTAGTGAAAAAAAGGGGAAAATGTTGGTATTTGTGATCCAGGACAAACAACTCTTGACAAAGGTGTTGTGTAACTTAAGATTTAATTTGACATAAAGTAAGGCACCATTTTGCACTTAATAGAGGAACAATAAATACATATACATGGGTCAATCAAATAGTTGATCATCATTTGTTTCGAAGAACTTGAGAGAGGCTATTAAAAAGTTATTTTTTTGTTTAGATTGAGCTGATTGTCTGCCTTCAGGCAGCAAGGCACTAAGTGGTGTTACTGCATACCGAGTCCCCAAAACATGCAGTAAAAGAAACTGTCACCACGTGATGCATTCTGTTCGGAAAAACAAGTTATGGCCACGAAAAAGAAACAACAAGTGTATGCTATATACCAAATATATATATATATATATATACAGTATATATATATACATACACACATATGTATATATATATATATATATATATATATGTGTGTGTGTGCATATATGTATACATATAAATATATACATATATACACACACATATACATACATATATATATATATGTATACACATATATAAATACATACATATATAAATACATATATGGAACACTGCAGTGTCATGTCCGCATGCGGGTCAGACTGCGTTCACATTAGACATCTCTTTTTTTTTTTTTAAATGTAATGTGAACGACTACGTAAAAAGATCGGATTTGACAAAAAAAACGGACCCTGCAGTGTGAACGTAGCCTTAAACACAAAATATAGTTTCTATACGAAAATGCAGACTTGACACTTTCTTTAAAGACATGTTGTCTTTCATCGACTTTGGGGTGACAGGCGTCTAAAAAGTCCAAATAGAACTGCAAATTAAAATTTTATTTCTGCAGATTTCTTAGTATAAAAAGGTGCCAAAGTCGGCGACACCGTTACGTCGGAACAGGTTTCCCTGGTTGGAGACGAATACCTTGTGGGCGATCAGGTCGAGGCTGTGCTTGCTGACGCTGGGCTGTGATTGGCTGTGAGGGTTCTTCTCGGGCCACTTGGCTGGAGCGTCAGAGCTGCCGGTCGTCTGGCTTGTTGTGGGAACATCTGGAAGAGGAAGACATTTGATGTGACACCTGATCTGAGGTCGGTAGGACGGCCAGCGCTTTACCTTCAGGGACATGCGTGTCGACGGTCGCGTTGCTGCTTTGACTGGGCGACGGTTTGACCAGGATCACCCCGTAGCCTTCGTTGTTGTGGATGACATTGTTCTCCATGGTGATGGACGGCATGGCGTTGGCCTCGTCTGCAAAGTCCTAGGGATGGTTCGAGACCGCAAGGATTAGCAAGGGCCTGCACGCGATAGTGCACGTCACCCTTTTTAATTCAGACAAAATCACGGGCGCCACAAAAAACATATTCTGAGTATTAGCAATGTTTAAGCTTCTAACTCGCTATGCGAAGCACAAAGAACATCTAATTCCTGGATGATAACCATTTTTTCTATTCCACCTAATGAGCTGCACAACAAATAGGGGTCTCCCAATCAGACACTGATATCAGATATCTGTTGGATATCAGCACAAATAATACAAGCAGTCCTGCAGAGTGTTTACTTGTATGTGATATCATGTGCGATACAAGTAGTCCTGCAGTGTGTTTACTTGAGTGTGATATCATGTGCGATACAAGCAGTCCTCCAGAGTGTTTACTTGCATGTAATATCATGGGTGATATAAGCAGCCCTGCAGCGTGTTTACTTGAGTGTGATATCATGTGCGATACAAGCAGTCCTGCAGAATGTTTACTTGAGTGTGATATCATGTGCGATACAAGCAGTCCTCCAGAGTGTTTACTTGCATGTAATATCATGGGTGATATAAGCAGTCATGCAGTGTGTTTACTTGTGTGTGATATCATGTGCGATACAAGCAGTCCTCCAGAATGTTTACTTGCATGTAATATCATGGGTGATACAAGCAGCCCTGCAGCGTGTTTACTTGAGTGTGATAGCATGTGCGATACAAGCAGTCCTGCAGAATGTTTACTTGTGTGATATCATGTGCGATACAAGCAGTCCTCCAGAGTGTTTACTTGCATGTAATATCATGGGTGATATAAGCAGTCATGCAGCGTGTTTACTTGTGTGTGATATCGTGTGCGATACAAGCAGTCCTGCAGCCTGTTTACTTGCGTGTGATATAATGTGCGATGCAAGCAGTCCTGCAGAGTGTTTAATTGTGTGACATCATGTGCGATACAAGCAGTCCTGCAGTGTGTTTACTTGTGTGTGATATCGTGTGCGACACAAGCAGTCCTGCAGTGATATCATGTGTGATGCAAGCAGTCCTGCAGCCTGTTTACTTGTGTGTGATATCATGTGCAATACAAGCAGTCCTGCAGAGTGTTTACTTGTGCAAAGGTGGATCGCCAGTTAACATCTAAATGTCTTCTAATAAGCACACAATTTCTTCTATTTTACTTAAGTCATTTATAAAAGTTAAACATGCTAGGCTATACTACTGGGAGCTAGCAGCTACACAACAGCTAAGCACATGTAATAAATATTAAACAATATTGAAGACTAAAATAGGGGTGTCAAAAAATAGATTTTTGAATGAATTGCGATTCTTATTTATAACGATTCTTAATATATCCAAGAAAATCAAAAACGTATGTAAAAAATATATATATACATTATTTATTTTTAGGACTTGTGTGTTTCTTCTCCATCCAAATTAGCAACTGGAATATAGCAGTACTTTATAGTAGTATTTTGTTTCATTTCACTTTGTTGTCTGTGAAGCACTTTGAGTCTGCCTTGTGTATGAAAAGCGCTATACAAATAAAGTTGCCTTGCCTAGTGCCTCTCAATGATCTTCTGTCACGTCCCCTGAGGAAGAGGAACTTTTTTTTTGAGCCCCTCAACGCTCTGCCGCGTCTACAAATACTATCTGTTGTCTATGAATGTGTTGTAAGTACACCTCTGCAATCCTATCCTTACTTAAAACAAACTTTCAATGTACAAAACATCAACCTGTACTTTATTATCAATAACTTTATTAACATGGTTTCTTAATCTGTAACAGAAAAGTTGCGAAGTGCATCAATTTGCCTAAAAAAAAAAAAATGCAATCTTAACTTAAACTATAAACATTTTTTGTATTCCTGCTGTAGGAGCACTTGCATTCAGATGATGAGCTACACCTCCATGTTTAGATAACAGTTTCACGCATTAATAACACAAAATGTGGATTGTTATGATCATGATTATCTTTGATTATCAAATATGTTTGTTCGTGTAATCTGTGATATTTGTACCTGAATAAATGCTTCTGATATTATGTACATTACATGTTGTACAAGTTAATGTTAATTACCTTAACATTCCTTAATTGAGGAATATCAACCAGAAGAGGTTATAAAACAATATACACTTTTTTTTCAATCTGCCAGAAAACATTTATTTAGATAGAAATATTACATGACAAAAAATCCTAGACAAAGCTACTTTTGTTAAGTAGTTGTGTAAAATGTGTGAGGCGCAGCACTTTTGTGAAGCCGGAAGTGTTTGATTGGTTTGACAGGAGATGTTTCGACATTTTTTGACGTTGTGACTCGTAACAAGAATAAATAACATTTAAGACATCCTGCCTCTGTCTTTCCTTTCTGCTGAGCTTTTATTTCATCTTACTAAAAGTTTGTGTAACAATCTACATTTTTATGGTTTTCATGAACTCAACTCACCTTAAAAACGGTATTCTTAAATTTGTGTTGGACATCTTAGATGAAGAGAGCAGTTATGATTTTGGTTTACAGAATAAACAACTAAAAACTAAGATTCTGGGCATTGTTTTCTCTAAACGCATACATTTGTCTAAATATGGCCAGACACGTATTATTGTGTGTTTCCTGTACATCGTCTTGAATAAAATTATCAAAATAGGGTAAATATTGTACATATTACATATAGTTATGAAGGTGTCTGTTAGTACATTATATATATATATACTTGCAGTGTGTATATTGTACATATTGTTATGAAGGTGCCTGTTACTACATTATATATATACTTGCAGTGTGTATATAAAACATTACAAATTGTTATGGTGTTTGTTACTACATTCTATATATACTTTCAGTGTTTACATTGTACATATTACATATTGTTATGAGGATGTCTGTTACTACATTATGTATACTCTTGCAGTGTGTATATTGTACATATTGTAATGAAGGTGTCTGTTACTACAATACAATATATATATATATATATATATATATATATATATATATATATATATATATATATATATATATATATATATACACACACACACACACACACACACACACACACACACATATATATAGCGTATATATATATATATATATATATATATATATATATATATATATATAGCGTATATATATATATATATATACATATATATATATATATATATATATATATATTTATATACTTACAGTGTGTATATTGTACATATTACATATTGTTATGAAGGTATCTGTTACTACATTATGTATATACTTCCAATGTGTATATCAATCAATCAATCAATCAATTACATTTTATATAGCGCTTTTCTCTAGTGACTCAAAGCGCTTTACATAGTGAAACCCAATATCTAAGTTACATTTAAACCAGTGTGGGTGGCACTGGGAGCAGGTGGGTAAAGTGTCTTGCCCAAGGACACAACGGCAGTGACTAGGATGGCGGAAGCGGGGATCGAACCTGCAACCCTCAAGTTGCTGGCACGACCGCTCTACGAACCGAGCTATACCGCCCCGCACTTTCTGGAGGATTTTAGAGAGTATCACAGGAGGACCCTCCATCGGTTGACTCAATGGTATATAAAACATATTACATATTGTTATGAAGGTGTCTGTTACTACATTATATGTATACTTCCAGTGTGTATATAAAACATATTACATATTGTTATGACGGTGTCTGTTTCTACATTATGTACCGTGTATACTTCGTGTGTATATAAAACGTATTACATACTGTTATGAAGGTGTTTGTTACTACATTATATATATACTTGCAGTGTGTATATTGTACATATTACATATTGTTACGTAGGTGTCTGTTACTATATTATATATATACTTCCAGTGTGTATATTGTACATATTGTTATGAAGGTGTCTGTTACTACATTATATATATACAGTACTTGCAGTGTGTATACTGTACATATTACATATTGTTATGAAGGTGTATGTTACTACATTATGTATATACTTCCAGTGTGTATATAAAACATATTACATTTGTTATGAAGGTGTCCGTTACTACATTATATATATACTTGCAGTGTGTATATTGTACATAATACATATTGTTATGAAGGTGTCTGGTACTACATTATGTATATACTTGCAGTGTGTATATTGTACATATTACATATTGTTATGAAGGTGTCTGTTACTACATTATGTATATACTTCCAGTGTGTATATAAAATGTATTACATACTGTTATGAAGGTGTCTGTTACAACATTATATACAGTGGGGCAAAAAAGTATTTAGTCAGCCACCCATTGATTGTCAATGGGTGGCTGACTAAATACTTTTTTGCCCCACTGTATATACTTGCAGTGGGTATATTGTACATATTACATATTGTTATAAAGGTGTCTGTTACTACATTATATATATATCTATATATATATATATATATATATCTATATATATATATATATATATATATATATATATATATATATATATATAGATATATATATATATATATATATATATATATATATATATATATATATATATATATATATATATATATATATATGTATATATATAGATATATATATATATATATATACACTTGCAGTGTGTATATTGTACATATTACATATTGTTATAAAGGTGTCTGTTACTACATTACGTATATACTTCCAGTGTGTATATTGTACATATTACATATTGTTATGAAGGTGTCTGTAACTACATTATATACAGTATATACTTGCAGTGCGTACATTGTACATATTACATATTGTTATAAAGGTGTCTGTTATTACATTATATATATACTTGCAGTGTGTATATGGTACATATTACATATTGTTATGAAGGTGTCTGTTACTACAATATATATATATATATATATATATATATATATATATATATATATATATATATATACTTGCAGAGTGTATACTGTACATATTACATATTGTTATGAAGGTGTCTGTTACTACAATATATATATATATATATATATATATATATATATATATATATATATATATGTATATATATATATATTGTAGTAACAGACACCTTCATAACAATATGTAATATGTACAGTATACACTCTGCAAGTATATATATATATATATATATATATATATATATATATATATATATATATATATATATATATATATTATATATATACCGGTATATATATATATATATATATATATATATATATATATATATATATATATATATACATATATATATATATATATATATATTTACTTGCAGTGTATATTGTACATATTACATATTGTTATGAAGGTGCATGTTACTACATTATATATATACTTGCAATGTGTATAATGTACATATTAAATATTGTTATGAAGGTGTATGTTACCACACACACACACACATATATATATATATATATATATATATATATATATATATATATATATATATATATATATATATATATATATAGTGTAGTAACATACACCTTCATAACAATATTTAATATGTACATTATACAAGGTGTATGTTACTACACACACATATATATATATATATATATATATATATATATATATATATATATATATATATATATATATATATATATATATATATATATATATATAGTGTAGTAACATACACCTTCATAACAATATTTAATATGTACATTATACAAGGTGTATGTTACTACACACATATATATATATATATATATATATATATATATATATATATATATATATATATATATATATATATATATATATAGTGTAGTAACATACACCTTCATAACAATATTTAATATGTACATTATACACATTGCAAGTATATATATAATGTAGTAACATGCACCTTCATAACAATATGTAATATGTACAATATACACTCTGCAAGTAAATATATATATATATATATATATATATATATATATATATATATATATATATATATATTGTAGTAACAGACACCTTCATAAAAATATGTAATATGTACAGTATACACTCTGCAAGTATATATATATATATATATATATATATATATATATATATATATATATATATATATATATATATATATATATAAATAAAGGTCCATAAATATTTGGACATTGACACAATTTTCAGTATTCCAGCTCTGTACAACACCACAATGGATTTGAAATGAAACAATCAGGATGTGCTTTAAGTGCAGACTTTGAGCTTTAATTTGAGGGTATTTACATCCAAATCAGGTGAACGGTGTAGGAATTACAACACATTTTATATGTGCCTTCCACTTTTTAAGGGACCAAAAGTAATTGGAAAACTAATTTAATCATAAATAAAATTGTTACTTTTTAATACTTTGTTGCAAATCCTTTGCAGTCAATGACAGCCTGAAGTGTGGAACCCATAGACCTCACCAGACGCTGGGTTTGGTCCCTTGTGATGCTCTGCCGGGCCTCTGCTGCAGCTGTCTTCACTTCCTGCTTGTTCTTTGGGCATTTTCCCTTCAGTTTTGTTTTCAGCAGGTGAAATTCATGCTCAATGGGATTCAGGTCAGGTGATTGACTTGGCCATTGCAGAACATTCCACTTTTTTGCCTTAAAAAACTATTTGGTTGCTTTCGCAGTATGCTTCGGGTCATTGTCCATCTGCACTGTGAAGCGCCGTCCAATGAGTTTTGAAGCATTTGGCTGAATATGAGCAGATAATATGGCCCGAAACACTTCAGAATTAATTCTGCTGCTTTTGTTAGCTGTCACATCATCAATAAATATAAGAGATCCAGTTCCACTGGCAGCCATGCATGCCACTACCACCACCATGCTTCACTGATGAGGTGCTATGCTTTGGATCTTGAGCAGTTCCTTGCCTTCTCCATACTCTTCTCTTTCCATCGTTCTGGTACAAGTTGATCTTTGTCTCATCTGTCCATAAGATGTTGTTCCAGAACTGCACAGGCTCTTTTACATGTTCCTTGTCAAACTCTAATCTGGCCTTCCTGATTTTGAGGCTCACCAATGGTTTACACCTTGTGATGAAACCTCTGTATTTCCTCTGGTGAAGTCTTCTCTTAATTGTTGACTTGGACACAGATACACCTACTGTATCTCCTGGAGAGTTTTCTTCATCTGGCCAACTGTTGTGAAGGGCTTTTTCTTGACAAGGGAAAGGATTTGTCTGTCATCCACCACACTTGTTTTCCGTGATCTTCCAGGTCTTTTGGTGTTGCTGAGATCAGCAGTGTGTTCTCTCTTTTCAAGAATGTACCAAACAGTTGATTTGGCCACACCTCATGTTTTTGCTATCTCTCTGATGGCTTTGTTTTGATATTTCAGCCTAATGATGGCTTGCTTCACTGATAGTGACAGCTCTTTGGACTTCATATTGAGAGATGACCTCCCCACATTCCAAATTAATATACCACACTTGAAATGACATCTAAGCCTTTTATGTGCTCTTTGTAAATTAAATAAATGAAAAAAAACAAGGGAATAACACACACCTGGCCATGGAACAGCTGAGTAGCCAATTGTCCAATTACTTTTGGTCCCTTAAAAAGTGGAAGGCACATATAAAATGTGTTGTAATTCCTACACCGTTCACCTGATTTGGATGTAATTACCCTCAAATTAAAGCTAAAAGTCTGCACTTAAAGCACATCTTGATTGTTTCATTTCAAATCCATTGTGGTGTAGTACAGAGCTGGAATACTGAAAATTGTGTCAATGTCCAAATATTTATGGACCTAACTGTAACTGTGTATATATACACACTTAA
>NC_084747.1:26466880-26511880 GCF_033978785.1 Entelurus aequoreus | reverse complement strand
GAAAATGTTTTTAATTTATTTATCTTATTTAATTGAATTAATTTAAAAAAGGACCTTATCTTCACCATACCTGGTTGTCCAAATTAGGCATAATAATGTGTTAATTCCACGACTGTATATATCGGTATCGGTTGATATCGGTAATTAAAGAGTTGGACAATATAGGAATATTGGATATCGGCAAAAAGCCATTATCGGACATCCCTAATATATATATATATATATATATATATATATATATATATATATATATATATATATATATATATATATATATATATATATATATATATATATATATATATATATATATATATATATATACACACACCGGTATATATATATGTGTGTGTATATCTATATGGATACATGTCTATCTTTATGGGTATATGTATATCTATATAGATATACAGTACAGGCCAAAAGTTTGGACACACCTTCTCATTTAAATGGGTTTTCTTTCTTTATTTATATTGTAGATTGTCACTGAAGGCATCAAAACTATGAATGAACACATGAGGAGTTATGTACTGAAAACATGTTTTATATTCTAGTTTCTTCAAAATAGCCACCCTTTGCTCTGATTACTGCTTTGTATATACACATATATACATTACATATATACATACATCTATATATATATGCATATATCTATGTATATATACACAGCATGTGTCTGTATAGATATATATACATAGATCTATGTATATATACAGCATGTGTGTGTGTATATATATATATATATATATATATATATATATATATATATATATATACATAGATTTATGTATATATACAGCATGTGTATATATATATATATATATACATATATATATATATATATATATATAGATACATACACATATATTCATATATACATACGTTAGCATGTACACACACTCGGGCTGATGAGAGAATTTGCAATGACTTTTATTCATTTTTAAATACTGTAAGCTCAACAATTTTTGGTCATATTAAATTAATTCATGACGTGGGTTCACTGCAAACTTAAAAATAAAATTTTTCATCGCATATGGAATCTTGACCGTATTATCCTACCCTCCGAAACAATGACATGTTTCCTAATTGTACAACCCGTTACCCTTTCATGCATATCATCTTAAATGTGTTAGTTGTCCCGTGGGAGGCCGTGACGTGTGTTCAGACGCAATACTCACATAAAATACCCTCAATCGCATCATTCTGAATGAATTTAATGTTGGAAATCTTGACGTCAGCTCCTGTGGACTCAACAAAGGAGTCTCCGCTATATTTCTTCTCGATCACCACCTCATCAGGGAGTCCAAACCCTAATAGGGATATGAATTAAGTACAGTACAACAAAAATGTACTACCAAGTAAAATTACCATTTACCCTCGACAGTGATGGAGTCCGGAAGGAAGATGGCGCTGGAAACGCTGTACACTCCTGGGAGTACGAAGACCATGTCCCCGTGATGGCAAGAATCCACGGCTGAAACAGGGTCGCTATAAAACTACGCACACAAAGGAAAGAAAAAAAAACAGTTACTGTGTATACTGTGACCTCTTAGTTGCCCTCAGAAGATTAAGTCATGTACTAAAAGTACAGTAGGGCTGGGCGATATGGCTGAAAACTGTATCACCTTTTTTATGTTGGTCAATATCCATAATAATTGATATTTTTTATGGCCTATGGAAAATAAGGACCATGAAAATATATATCAAATATAACCTCCCTCAGATTATAATGCCCTCGGCTTTAAGGCAGAAAGGAAAAAAAATGTCAACACGCGCATTGAAAATAATAGGAAGTTACATGGTCTGTGTAACATTAATTCGGTCTGTTATTCTTATCGCTGGGTTGCAATCACGTGACATGGAAGCACTACTAAGATGCAGGCGAAGGTCTGGAGTCCCGTTAGGCTACTCTTTATTTACCTGCATCAGTGCAGATTTGGGTCTATTTTGAAAGGCTAGAGGCAAATATAACAGCGATTATGAAAATATTATTTCAAATGTGATGGAGTGGATTTATACAATCTTAAAAAAATATTTTTGAAAGATTTAAAGCATTTATCATCACCAAGACATTACTGCTCGCTACGACCTCATTTCACTTGATATATACTGTATTTAGAGAAGAAAAAACTGGAGGCACATCATGTCTTTACATCTGAGGGATCGACAAATTAAACAATCCGTGAAAGACAAAGTTGGACTTATTGGTGCATCGCTAAGTGACATATCTGATTGACATAACGAGTGCTGCTGTGATCGTGACGCTAATGAGAAAAAGGTTTGTTTGCAGTACGGCTCTGCGATATATCGATATATCGCGGGTTTGTCTCTGTGCGATATAGAAAATGACTATATCGTGATATTCGAGTATACGTTCTCACGCAGTTGCTTTTAGCTGCGGGCATTACACTACAGGCTCTTCTCACTCTTTCTTGTCGCTCCTTCTCACAGAGACATAAAACAAGTGCACCTTCTTACATACGTCACATGCGTATACGCCCTCACGGAGCAGAGAGGTACGGTATGGGTAACGTTAGCCGTGGTGCGAGTAGTAATACGAGAGAGAGAAGGGGCGAATCTGGTAACAAATGAAGGAAGAATTAATTCCCAAGAAAAACAGCAGGGGGTCCATCGTCTGGCGGTGGTTTGGCTTCAAGCGGGAAGATGTCGAACAGACAACCGTAATTTGTCAAGTGTGGGGCAAAAGCGTTGCTACAAAAAGTAGAATTACTGCTAATATGTAGCATCATTTGAAAAGTCACCTGCTAGAGAATGAGGAGTGCTTGAAACTCTGCATGTCAACATCTCTGTTCGGTGCCACACCAACAAAATGCCGAGGAAACCATTTCCACATCAACACCGTATGAAAAAAATAGTCAACAACAGGAGGAGATAACGTCCGCAGGAACCTACCACATAGCGAAGACATACACTATTTGATATCCTATTATGCAGCTCATTTTTCATTTGACAGTTGTTGAAATATCTTGTATGACATCATGCACAAATGTGCACTTTATTTGTTTTAAACTATTGTATTGGCGTTCTGTACAAAAAGTGCACTTTAATTTAGTGTTGTTTTGATATGTCATCTTAGTGACATCATGCACAAAAGTGCACTAATAGCTTGTTTTAAAATGTCTCTGACAATCTTGCACTTTCTGTTTTGAAATGACATGAATGTTTGTGCCACTGCTTGATAACTGTTTAATAAATACACTTTTGGTCAAATGACAGTTGTGATTTCTCTCTCTGCATGAAAGTTTAAAAGGAGCATATATTAATGCAGTATGAACAAGAATGTTTTAATGTAGACACATAGAATCATCATACTGGTGTGATTATATGCATCAAGTGTTCATTCAAGGCTAAGGCAAAATATTGAGTTATATATCGTGACATGGCCTAAAAATATCGAGATATTAAAAAAAAGCCATATCGCCCAGCCCTACTGTCAACTTGATATTTTGCCCCATTATTTAGCTGTAGATGTCCCTGTTGTTCAGCAATGTTTGCTAGCGATATCAAGATTCAGTATATGCTGTTGAGATTTATTCATCTACTTTATTAATACTATGAGGAATATTTTCTTGATGCTAACAAATATCACCAAAGACGCTATAATGTGGTCATCAGTGTCCAATAAAGCACTTGTCTTTCCTGCACAACAACTAAACTTTCAGTTTCTGTTATGAAAATGGAGAAGGAAAATACGGTGGATTGGACCAACAATCAAATATTTATTACTAGAACTTAACATGACGTTAATTTATTTGCACAAGCAGGTCTTGTAGTTATATTTAGACATAGCAACCACAAAAGAACACAATCTAATGTCCTTTCTTTACGTTTCGTTCTGCTCTCAAACACTACTAGTATAGTAGAGAATAAACTGGATTGCATCACAGAAAGTTTCTCAAACAAATCAAATGTTCAAACAAACATTTTACAGAGTGATCACTGCAGACACGATCAATGTATAAACAGCGGTCGCAAATTGAGAGGCTCGCTCTTTTTTTTTAAAAGAACTTCAAGTCGCCTCCTTACTCGTCAAGCACACTTCCCCCCTTCACAATAATAGCGCGGTTCGCCACGCATTCGGTCTGACTGCGCTAACAAAATAAAGTACCTTACACAAGCATAATGTACTTAAAGCACTTATTGATACATTTAAGCAATCATTATGCTTTGACCTAAAATATTTGATCCATAACGTTCAATAAATGTGAGGATTTTTGCATTTAATTAACATTTTATAAACTTTTATTTGACATAAAAAGCACACAGTATGGTGGTAAAATGTGTAAAAAAATAAAAATGTGAATGAAAAACAATTGAAACAGAATTTTTTTGTATATATTTCTATTGTTATTTAAATGTATTGTAATTGCTATTATTATTATTTTACTTGTTGTGGTGTATTTGTTACTAATTTATATCCAGTTTTTTTTTAAACTATATTTTAAAGTTGAGTTTTGGTGGTACAATACATACTCATGTTTTCAAACGAGTGACTAATCGTGATTACAATATCAGTCAAAACAATTGTGATGGTTATTTTTGCATTTAATTAACAAACGTTTTATAAACTTTTATTTGACATAAAAAGCACACGCTATGGTGGTAAAATAAGTGTAAAAGGTAAAAAACTGAATTAAAAACAATTGAAACAGAATAGTTTATATTGCTATTGTTATTTAAATGTATTGTTATTGCTATTATTATTATTTTACTTGTTGTGGTCTATTTGTTACTAATTTATATCCTTTTTTTTTAACTAGTTGAGTTTTGGTGGTACAATAAACACTGATGTTTTCAAATGAATGACTAATTGTGATTACAATATCAGTTAAAACAATTGCGATGATTATTTTCGCCATAATCATGCAGCCCTTCGATAACCGAGCAACGCAGGAAGTGATCACTGATCAGTGGGCGTAACACGCTGACAGCCAATCAGGTAACAGTATCAAGTTTGGTCGCGTCATCTTGTGTTTCAATGTGATTTTACAATTTTGTTTCAACGGTCGGAGTGCTTTCCATGCTTGTGTTTCCTTTCTGCCTTAATAGGCATTGTAATCATAGAAAAATTACATTTCCAATCAAATATACGTTCTCCTGCTCATTATTTTCCATAAGTCACAAAAAATATCAATAGTTATCATATCGACATACCGTATTTTTCGGATTATAAATCGCAGTTTTTTTCATAGTTTGGCCGGGGGTGCGATTTATACTCTGGAGCGACTTATGTGTGAAATTATTAACACATTACCGTAAAATATCAAATAATATTATTTATTTCATTCACGTAAGAGACTAGGCGTATATCAGCAATCGTCACACACACACACACACGTCTACCAATAAAAATTTGGCGGGGGCGGGTCATGGCAGAAGTGCATTGTGAAAAAAAGATGCTACCTGCTACTACTTCCGTACCTATGAAAATTGGTCATTTCAACATTGGCGATAACTTATAAAGACTGAGAAGTGCTGAACAAAAATGGCACCGAAAAGGAAATCATATACTACATGTTAAAAGCTGGAAGTAGTGAAATATGTAGCTGTTGTTTACTATTCTTTATTTATTTTAAATTGCCTTTCAAATGTCTATTCTTAGTATTGGATTTTATCAAATAAATTTCCCCCAAAAATGCGACTTATATCTGTTTTTTTCCTTCTTTATTGTGCATTTTCGGCCGGTGCGACTTATACTCCGAAAAATAAGGTAAATAGTTTCCAGCCCTGCGCTTGACAGCACTCACACTGTCACTCGTGTAACACAAGGCAGCACTGTCGAGTACCTACTTGGATCAGAGTGTCTTCAGAAGAAAAGTCAGACAAGAGTCGGTCGTTGAGGAGGGAGAGGAGCTGGTTGGTGGTGCAGGAGGCCGTGACCACATGGACCACATTGATGCCCGATTCCCTTTGCCCACGACTTTGGATGAACTGATGTCGAGCGTTCCCTTTGTAGCCCAGCACATACCTGGAGTTGCAAAAAAAATAATATAAGAACAATGGATGGCTTGATTTTGCCTATCATTTACAATCCCTATCTAAGACAAAAACATATGTTCTTCCCTTTTTAGGCGTTGTAAAACATAAATAAATGCAAGCAAAAGTCAGCTGGCAATGCAGTAATGGGGAGTCGATCTATTCCTTGACGTCACGTCCTGTCCATTAAATACGCGTGGTGGTCAAGCTACAGTAGCTCTGTTCTCAATGGGTACGAGGCGCCATTTAGCCTTTCTCCAAGAAAAAATGCCCTGTGCTTGTGTTGTTGTCGGCTGTACGAATCGTTGAAATCGCGAAAAGGATAACCGTTTCTCCAGAGTTCCTTCGAGAGGTCATCAAAAAGGTTGGAAGAGAGCAAGATTTATGAAAGACGACGAGAAAAGTAGTTCACACTCCAGTCCGAGGGAGCAGAGTGGAAGACTGTGCGAGTTTGCAGTGATCACTTTGTTAAAGGTTTGTTTGATATACCGTATTTTTCGGACTATAAGGCGCACTTAAAGGCCTACTGAAACCCACTACTACCGACCACGCAATCTGATAGTTTATATATCAATGATAAAATCTTAACATTGCAACACATGCCAATACGGCCGGGTTAACTTATAAAGTGCAATTTTAAATTACCCGCTAAACTTCCGGTTGAAAACCTTTTTGGATGATGACGTATGCGTGTGACGTCACGACGGCAACGGAAGTATTCGGAGCCCGTTGAATCCAATACAAAACAGCTCTGTTTTCATCTCATAATTCCACAGTATTCTGGACATCTGTGTTGGTGAATCTTTTGCAATTTGTTTAATGAACAATGGAGGCTGCAAAGAAGAACGTTGTAGGTGGGATCGGTGTATTAGCGGCGGACTACAGCAACACAAACAGGAGGACTTTGTTGGATAGCAGACGCGCTAGCGGCGGCCTCACCTTGACTTCCTACGTCTCCAGGCCACCGACCGCATCGTCGATCGCTGGAACGCAGGTGAGCACGGATGTTGATGAGCAGATGAGTGCTGGCTGGCGTAGGTGGAGCGCTAATGTTTTTATCATAGCTCTGACGAGGTCCCGTTGCTAAGTTAGCGTCGTCAGCAACAGCATTGCTAGGCTTCGACAGGCGGCACATCATTAACCGTGTATTTACATGTCCAGTGTTTGGTTCGGTGTCTCCTGATAGTAGTATTGTTGATCTTCTGTCTATCCTTCCAGTCAGGGGTTTATGTATTTTGTTTCTATCTGCATTTGAGAACGATGCTATCACGTTAGCTCAGTAGCTAAAGTGTTTCACCGATGTATTGTCGTGGAGATAAAAGTCACTGTGAATGTCCATTTCGCGTTCTCGACTCTCATTTTCAAGAGGATATAGTATCCGAGGTGGTTTAAAATACAAATCCGTGATCCAAAATAGAAAAAGGAGAGAGTGTGGAATCCAATGAGCCAGCTTGTACCTAAGTTACGGTCAGAGCGAAAAAAGATACGTCCTGCACTGCCTCTCTAGTCATTCACTCTAACGTACCTCATCCACGAATCTTTCATCCTCGCTCAAATTAATGGGGTAATCGTCGCTTTCTCGCTCCGAATCTCTCTCGCTCCATTGTAAACAACGGGGAATTGTGAGGAATACTACCTCCTGTGACGTCACGCTACTTCCGGTACAGGCAAGGCTTTTTTTAATCAGCGAGCAAAAGTTGCGAACTTTATCGTCAATTTTCCCTACTAAATCCTTTCAGCAAAAATATGGCAATATCGCGAAATGATCAAGTATGACACACAGAATGGATCTGCTATTCCCGTTTAAATAAAAAAAATTCATTTCAGTAGGCCTTTAAAATCCTTTCATTTTCTCAAAACTCGACAGTGCGCCTTATAACCCGGTGCACCTAATGTATGGAATCATTTTGGTTGTGCTTACTGACCTTGAAGCTATTTTATTTGGTACATGGTGAAATGATAAGTGTGACCAGTAGATGGCAGTCACACATAAGAAATACGTGTAGACTGCAATATGACTCAAGTAAACACAAAAATTCCATATGTTCCACTGAAAATATAGAACATTACACACGGCGCTCAAAAATCCATCAAAAAATGTTTTAATACGACTTTGGTAAGCTATGAAGCCACACCGCTTGATTATTGTATTATTATGGTGTGTGTATAAGGTAAGACATATCTGGCGTTTTGTTTCGCAATAGTATGCAAAAGCAACTTTTCTTACCTTCTGGTACCTGCAGATCTGTATTTGGGATCTGCATAAGTCCTGAAAATTTGCGCGAGTCCGCCTTTGTAGTCCGTGACAACACCATAGTCGATAAGCTTCATCTTTTTCTCTATCTTCTTGTTATGGGACATTCATCCTCCACTGTTGCCATTTGTAATATAAAGTAATGTAAAGTTCTTACTTATATCTGTCAGTAAACTCGCCATGAAAGCGCTAAAACATACCGGTGTAGTGAGTTCACATAATTCACCAAAGGAACTTTAGTTATTAGAGAGTTCCGGTCTGAGGTTTTTTTCACGGGACACATTTCCGGTGTTGTTGTTTCCGGATGAGGAGATGCTGCTCCGTTATTGATTGAAGTAAAGTCTGAATGTCATTAAAACAGTTAGCTCCATCTTTTGACACTTCTTCCACTCCCGTCCTTGCACGCTACACCGCTACGACAAAGATGACGGAGAAAAGACGCTGCCGAAGGTGAGCCACGTAAATAAGACCGCCCACAAAACGGCGCATCCTGAAGCGACTGTCAGAAAGCGACTTGAAAACTTTCTGTAAAACATAATTTATGCAACATTTTGACCAAAGAACCACCATTACATGTTACGTAGACCACAAGGAAGTGTTTTACATTTAGAAGAAAAATAAAATAATATGACTCCTTTAATCCGGTGCGCCTTTTGTATGAAAATAGACCTGACTAAACCCGCTCATTGGCAGGGCGCCTTTAAATTTGGTGCACCCTATGGTCCGGAAAATACGGTACTTTTAATGGTTATTATCTCCCATTTAAGTATCATTTTGACATTATTTGTACTTCCTAAAACGGTAATGGAGGCTTTTGAAGTTGTTGTTTTTAAAATCCCACCCAAAAAAGACGTGTGTTCTTGTCTCTCATAAAGATTGTGAACGATAGGCAAAATTCCAAAATAAGTGCAGTTCCGCTTTAAAGGAGTTTGGAGAGCAGTGACTTACCTTAACAATGGGTTCTCAATGATCTTCAACTTGCGTTTGAAGGTTTCCACCGTGTCATAGAGCTTCAGGCCCTCCACCATGGACACATTATCCAGCTCTGAGTCGGAATCGCCACCGAGGCTGCCGCGCAGCACTGAAAACTCCTGGAAGCAGCGCTCACACTTCTTCAGCAACATCTTGTACTCGGACACAAGACCTGCCGGGACTCTCTCCTCCAAGATGTCATAGTGACTGCGGCGAGACAAATGAGAAAATAAGATTGACAAATACTTGTACGTTTCATGTACACTCGCAGATTCTTTTGAAGCATAATCTACTTTATTTACCCTTTCAACTGGCAGCCCGAGGGGCCGAATGACACCATATCGGGCCCCAGGTTTAGTTCAAAACTTGGGAGAAAAATATTTTTGCAGCAAATTCCTAAAAACACTAAATTGCTTGTGTTGTATATTGGCAGATCCTTGATTGTTTTAATGTATTATGTATATATATATATATATATATATATATATATATATATATATATATATATATATATATATATATATATATATATATATATATATATATATATATATATATATATATATATATATATATATATATATATATATATATATATATATATATATATATATATATATATATTAAAATATATATATATTAGGGCTGCAACTAACGATTAATTAGATAATCTATTAATCTGTCGATTATTACATCGATTAATCGATTAATAATCGGATAAAAGAGACAAACTACATTTCTATCCTTTCCAGAATTTTATTGAAAAAAAACCAGCATACTGGCACCATACTTATTTTGATTATTGTTTCTCAGCTGTTTGTATATGTTGCAGTTTATAAATAAAGGTTTATTAAAAAAAAATAAAAAAAATAAATTTAAAAATTAAAAATTAAAATTGCTTCTGCGCATGCGCATAGCATAGATCCAACGAATCGATGACTAAATCAATAGCCAACTATTTTTATAATCGATTTTAATCGATTTAATCGATTAGTTGTTGCAGCCCTAATATATATATATATATATATATACGTATATGTACAGTAGTTGAATCAATGTTATTTCAATGTTGACAATATAGTTGAATCAACGTTGAGTCAATGTCAGAATTTGTTGAAAAATCAACATTGTTTCAATGTTAATCATAACAAGCACTTTCAATGCTTTTTTTTTTTTGCTATCTAGGTTACGTTGACATTTGAACCTTCCTAGCAAACATAGAACACTGGGTCTTAACTTGTGATTTACATAACTGAGGCGTTCCTCAAGGCTCCACTTTAAGTTCTCTCCTTTTTGACAGTTGCACATGTTTTTGTAATGTGATTAATGTAACTAAGGTGTTACTGTAGTCATTAGTTCAACCTATTTATTATAGTAGTGGTGTTCCTCAAGGCTCCATTTTAGGCCCTCTCTTTTTCCTCATTTGCGCAAGTTAAGTTAAAAATCAACTTTGTAAAAACCCTACATGGAGATAATCCTTGACTGGCTTTTTTTTCTCCTTAAAAACAGCAAAATGCTTCTGCAACGCTGTGGTTCCCAAAATGAAAAAAAGTTTTGGATATATATATATATATATATATATATATATATATATATATATATATGTATATATATATATATATATATATATATATATATATATATATATATATGACTTATTTAAAAAAAAATTATGACTAAGGCCCTTCTGGGTCCCCAGGATAAAACTTGAAGGGAGGCCTAAAAGGTGAAAAAAAACTATAAAATGTTGGTTTTGAAAATTAAAAATATCAAAATGGCCCCTAAATAATTGCATTTTTCTGTATATTCAAATATTGCATGTATTAATAATAATCTACATGCAAATATTGCAATTACTAATAATAATCTACATGCAAATATTGCATGTATTAATAATGATCTACATGCAAATATTGCATTCATCAATAATAATCTACATGCAAAATATTGCATGTATTAATAATAATCTACATGCAAATATTGCATGTATTAATAATAATATACATGCAAATATTGCAAGTATTAATAATAATCCTACTTGGCAGAAGTAGGGTTATTACTTCTGGAAGCACCCAGCTGTAAGAAACAGATTCATACAAGGAGCACTCACAGTCTCAGACGAGGCTCAACACATCGGACAAAATAGTCAAAGTCATCGTCCCCATCTTCTTCATCCCAAAGCCTCCAGACATGCGTGTAGAAGAACCTGAACAGACAGTGTAGACAGAACACCTCCATTATTTCCTTTGACTGTGAACTCAAAACAATTCCCAGAGAGAGTGACCCAAAAAAAGAGGTGTAGAACCATACCTGAGGTGCTCAAGTCCGAGGGCGGTCTGGTCATAGTCCCCGGACTCATCGTACACCACCTGCAGGTCCTTTAGGGGAACCTTGTGCTGAGTGGCCTCCAGCAGAGCGCTCATGGTTTCCTCGTTGATGTCGCATCCTTGAGCCGCACACTGCAGAGGAAGAACCAGCTTCACGCAAGCCTTGAGGTCACTGAAGTCCACATCGTGAACCTGGGAGAGTGGCATCCCGTTAGTTCTGGAACCACACGCTATGAGAGAAGGACAGCAGGAATCTTCATTCTCTAGCAAAAGTTTAAAAAAGGAAAATTTATGACTTATTTTTAACACCTTTATGAGTGGGACCCTTTTGGATCCCCAAGAGTTTTAGTGGGGGTTTTTCAAATCATGAATTATTGACCTATAGAAGGCTCCAATTACTTCACATCAAATATTCCACTTAAAAAAAATTGGGTAAAATATTGCATATTTTGTGTTTTTGCCATAAAAGACTGGGTTTGCGAAAAATCGCACAAAACATTAAAAAATAATAACTTTATATCAGCAGATGGACCAGAAGTTGTTCTAGACATTTAAGCGTTAAATTAAAAAATAATTTTTTAAAACATTTTTATGACAGACCGTTCTGGGTCCCCGGGACCAAACTTGAAGAAGGCCTAAAGTTAAAAAAATATTTAATAATAATATAACAATATTTATATTGTCTTGGTTTTCAAAATTAAAAATATCAAAATGGCCCCTGAATTATTTTATTTTTCAGTGTGCTGCCCTCAGTGGAAAAAGTTGACACCCCTGATCTAGAGAGTTTAAATTGAAAGTTAAAAAAAAAAAAAAAGTATGACTTATTTTTAACACCTTGGTGAGTGTTAAAAATGTGTACCCAAGAGTTTGAGGGATTTTTTTTTATCATGAATTATTGACCTATAGAAGGCTCCAATTACTTCACATCAAATATTCAATTTTATGCCATAAAAAACAGGGTTTTGACAAAAAGGGCATAAAACATAAAACTAAAACTAATTTATCAAGGTAGATAGACCTGAAGTTGATCTTAACATTTAAGTGTTGAATTAAAAAAAAAAAAAAAACATATATATATATATATATATATTTTTTTTTTATTTTATTTTTTTTTTGAACAATTTACCAAAAAACAAACAAACAAGCAAACACACTGAAAATGTGTTTTATTGTTTGTGCTACGGTGCCATCTTTTGGACGAGTTTGCTTATTGCAGGTGATAGTATCCTTCCATTTAGTTCTTTGAACCGGAAGAAAAAGTGCCGTTCAGTCTTATAGCCATTAATAGCGTTTCTACTCAAATTGATCCTTCATCCATCACTCCAGGCAACATTTGTAAGTTTTACAATATAACTAAAACAATTTACTCACTAAACCGTCCCATGTGTGACGTCTGTAGGGAGTGTTTTCGTGCATATTTGTGCGTGGTATCGTATTGTAATGACGCTAGCGTCGTTTGCATTAGCTAATATGCTAAAACATTTACGAGTGTCTGTGTTAGTATTATTAACTTACAATGGCATTCTTTTTGTATTGTTTCACTTACACAAATTCCTCAGTAAATTCACCAAAACGTCACTGTGGAGTTTTTGAGTCTGTTTCGCTGATTAGAGAGCTAGCTTGCGCAGCTAGTGGGTCCATGACAATTATTATTTATAAACACTGTAAAGCTTTGATTCGGTTATTTCTTCAGTTTAAGAGCATAATGTAGAGAAGGTAGTGTCCAAAGTGTGGCCCGGTGTCCATTCGTTAAGTTTTGCTGGCCCCAGGTATATTGTTGAAATAAAATCAAACAAAAAGTAAAAATGAGAGAAAAAGACGCAAAAAGACAATGTAGTAAAAAAATTAAAAAAATAAAATAAAAAATAAAAAAGCTTAAATTTTGGTCATTAATAACTACGAGTGTACCGGTATATTGATATTGAGCAAAATAACAAGTTGACAACAGCTGAGCACTAGGGGTGTGACGGTACACAAAAATTTCGGTTCGGTACATACCTCGGTTTAGAGGTCACGGTTCGGTTCATTTTCGGTACAGTAAGAAAACGACAAAATATAAATGTTTTGGTTATTTACTTACCAAATTTGTAAACAATGGCTTTATCCTTTTAACATTGGGAACACTATAATAATTCTGCCCATGTTAATCAACATTAAACTGCCTCAAGCTGTTGCTCAGATCAAATACAATGACAAAACTTTTCTTCTACATATAAAAAGTGCAACATTAAACAGTTTCAAGTCAACTCATTATGCTTGATTTATTACAGCATTTGGGAAGCCTGTAGTTGATTTTTATTATGTAAATGTTATATTTTTATCAACATGTGATAGCTGGGACCCTGCCATTCAAAACTAGGCTGCTCCATTACTAATGATTAATGTAACTATAGCTGAAAAAATAGTACAATAGCAATAGGAGAGACTATTCATCCCTCAACACCATGGAGTTCATGTAGGCTTAATGATGCACTTACATTATTATATCAACTATCAGAGACAGAAACTCTTCATTTAACATAATGTCCTTTTTTGCTGCTTCAACATAGCTCAATCAACACAGAAAAAGGTAAAGTGAAATAACAGACAGACAGGGCTTTGCTGTCCGTAACACACAAACACGCGCACACATACACACACACACAGCGCAAAATGAGCTAACGTTACGCTAAAAGCGAATTAGCCTTCACCTCAAGCCAGGACTGCGAGCGAGCTGAGCTGCAGTTTATATTTCTAGAACGTCAACGGGCTCATAGTGATGTCACTAGTAGTTGACTGGGAGGTGTTTATTATAATTTGGGGAGAGTCCGCTGCCCGATGCTTACCTGCTAAACGCTAAGCACTGACTACATGCGCTCTGAATACGCACTGCTGATTGGCTGTTACCGCTCTGAATACGCACTGCTGATTGGCTGTTACCGCTCTGTTTGTAACCAATCAAATGGTTGTGTGGGTGGGACAATGCTGGGTGCTGTGTAGAGTACTGACAGAGACAGGCAGAAGGAAGCGGAGCAGCTTGTTAAGACTTTAGCTTAGGCGGCTACTTTATATGTTCGTGTGGAAACTCGTTCGGTACACCTCCGAACCGAACCCCCCGTACCGAAACGGTTCAATACAAATACACGTACCGTTACACCCCTACTGAGCACACAATAGCACACTAGCCGTAAGTGTCCTAACATCTGTCAATATGAACAAATATCAATTTATATAAAATACAACATCTCCAAGGCGGCAGCGTATTCAAATTGTATCCAGTAACAAACGTGTCCGCGTCACATAAACCGGGAGTGAAACAACTGATCACCCATAACAATTTAAAATAAAAGACAAACATATTCAAACACACAAATAAAATTTTTTTTTAGCTCTTATGAAGCCAGAACAATATTTGATGTTTCCTCTGCCAAAAACGTATATTGTGTATCTATTTATTTTAGTTATTAAAAAAGACACCTTTGTTAAAAGTACTTTTTGAGCACATTCAACAATACCACGATCATGTTGGTCATGATAACATTCACAATAGCTTCAGTTAGTCATTTTGTTTTGTTTGTGTATATTTGAGGGGTCCTCTACCTCCTTAATCGAAGACAAAACCCATTTAATTTATTTTGGTTGGGATTTTTATTCAAGTGCAAAATTATGCTTACAGGCAGTATATTTTATTTTTACTCAACCTGGCATTTGAGTGTTAAAATATACGAGAAATATGATGGTGTACTTCCATGATTAAAATGTGCTGCCATTAAATCAGCGGTCAATTTGCTCTCAAAAAAACCCAATGGCAATAATATCTTTTGTCGGCAATCATTTGTAGGTCAATATATCGTTGGGCAAAGTTTGTTATCGGCCCAGGCCTAAGCATGAATCAATTCCAGATGGTTAATAATAAATAAGTTAGTGTTTCTCTGTTTGACTCATTACACTTGATCAAACCTCTTCTAACATTCACACTACTAAATAATACAAGTATGTCTCATTTGTGCTGAGATTGTATCGGACTGATACTATCGTACACGTACCATAAAGTTCGACCTTTAAACATACATCATTTCTGTTCATAGCAAAATGGCCCCTGCATTCTTTGACTGTTCAGTATGCGGCCCTTGGTGGAAAAAGTCTGGACAAAAACTTTTGAGTCCGTCTGCAGAAAGCCAAATATTTAGACTACTGTATTTTTCGGAGTATAAGTCGCTTCGGAGTATAAGTCGCACCGGCCGAAAATGCATAATGAAGAAAGAAAAAAAATATTTAAGTCGCATTTTTGGGGGAAATTTATTTGATAAAACCCAACACCAAGAATAGACATTTGAAAGGCAATTTAAAACAAATAAAGAATAGTGAACAACAGGCTGTATAAGTGTACATTATAAGACACATAAATAACCAACTGAGAACGTGCCTGGTATGTTAACTGAACATATTATGGTAAGAGTCATTCAAATAACTATAACATATAGAACATGCTATATGTTTACCAAACAATCTGTCACTCCTAATCGCTAAATCCGATGAAATCGTATACGTCTAGTCTCTTACGTGAATGTGCTAAATAATATTATTTGATATTTTACAGTAATGTGTTAATAATTTCACACATAAGTCGCTCCTGAGTATAAGTCGCACCCCCGGCCAAACTATGAAAAAAACTGCGACTTGTAGTTCGAAAAATACGGTATAAATGATTGCATTTGCGGTATACAACATGTATAACATGTAAAAATGACTATTTTTGAGATAAAAATATTTTTTTTCTTCACAAAATGGTGCGGGGTATAGGAGCCGTCTCACCTCCACCAGGACAGCAAAGAAGTCCGCAGACCACACGGCTCGCCACCCGGATGGTTGCATGACTTTGGTCAAGTAATCCGCCGTGAAGGCCTTGACCTCGGAGGGCTTGCAGTCACCTGATCGTGGAAGAACATGAACGTTACTGGAGGACAGCTCGTTGGTGGTAGGTTCCAGCTGGAAAGAAATCCACGCAGACGGACAAGTCAGCAAGGTGTATTTTTTCTGAAATATCACGAAGATGCTCTCTATGAGAGCTGGCCAGACCAAGCTGGTTGTTGATAAAGTGCCTCCCCAGTTCATCTTTACAAGATTAACGTGACAATACAAGGTTTCCCCTGGGCTGCCAAGATACCGGTGGGGGCGTGGCTAATATGACGTCATCACATGTACTTTTTTCTTATATAATATCGTTTTATTCTATTGTTCAATTGTTGTACATTCTATAGACGTCTCGAGTCCTTTTAGTCACCCCTTCCTTACTAAAAACGACTGGCAACAAATTTAGCATCTTGTTCTGGGGTTATTGTAGACAAGGGTGGGCAAACTCATTTTAGATAGGGGGCCACATGGAGAAAAATCTACTCCCAAGTAAAATCATGGCATGAGAACTTAAAAATAAAGACAACTTCAGATTGTTTTCTTTGTTTGGAAATAGAACAAGCACATTCTGAAAATGTACAAATCATAATGTTGTTGTTGTTTTTTTACACTTACATGTTGCGGTTAATAGTATGCTATCTTTATTTGTCGTTATTTATACTTTCTGAATAAATAATGTGATAATGTTCATCAGTCAACTCATTGGTGTTAATTTTCAATATATCAAGATAAAAAAATAATATCAAAATCACATTACAGGAAGTTATTTATGCCTAGTGGTTAGAGTGTCCGCCCTGAGATCGGTAGGTTGTGAGTTCACACTCCGGCCGAGTCATACCAAAGACTATAAAAATGGGACCCATTACGTCCCTGCTTGGCACTCAGCATCAAGGGTTGGAATTGGGGGTTAAATCACCAAAAATTATTCCCGGGCGTGGCCACCGCTGCTGCCCACTGCTCCCCTCACCTCCCAGGGGGTGAACAAGGGGATGGGTCAAATGCAGAGGACACATTTCACCACACAGAGTGTGTGTGACAATCATTGGTACTTTTATTATAACTTTAACTTTAACTTAACTTTAGTTTGCTAATTTTCCTCAACTGGTGCCCTAACATGTGTGTTGTTGTTTTTTTTTACATATATAGCATCATCTACAAAGATACAAAGAATTGCTATTGCGACATCTAGTGGACACATTTAGAACAGCAGTTTCTTTCATTCCAAAATTTCAGCTCATTTTTATACTAAGCAAACTTATCCCGCGGGCCGGATAAAACCTGTTTGTGGGCCTGATCCGGCCAGCGGGCCGTACGTTTGACACCCCTGCTGTAGACTGTACTCGTGTTCAGACACTCTTTACATATGTCCCTCCGCGTCAAAAACGCGAGCTACAGAGAGCCTGACATCACACTTGCTGGAAATATATCATCCTTAAAAGGGGAACTGCACTTTTTGGGGGTATGTTGCCTATCAATCGCAATCATTATGAGAGACGAAAAGACATAATTATTTTTTTTTGCATTCTAAAAATCTCATTCTTGGTGGCGAGCAAAGGAGCTAATGTTAGCAATCAATTCTACCTATAAATCACTTTAAAAATGCATTCAAAACCCGTCAACAATATTTCATTTACGTTCTGCAACCTGTATAACAACCAAACTGTGGCAACATTGTTATTGTAAGAGTGAACACTGAGGAACTATTTTTCTAGCGTATTAACACATCGGCATGAAACGCGTTTGAGTTTGTAATGCACAACACAATGTGATAGGACACCAATGTGTACTGAGTGAAAAACATGAACAATCATATTACGGCGTGGCAAAGTTGGTAGAGTGGCCGTGCCAGCAATCGGAGGGTTGCTGGTTACTGGGGTTCAATCCCCACCTTCTACCATCCTAGTCACGTCTGTTGTGTCCTTGGGCAAGACACTTCACCCTTGCTCCTGATGGCTGCTGGTTAGCGCCTTGCATGGCAGCTCCCGCCATCAGTGTGTGAATGTGTGTGTGAATGGGTGAATGTGGAAATACTGTCAAAGCGCTTTGAGTACCTTGAAGGTAGAAAAGCGCTATACAAGTGTAACCCATTTATCATTTATCATTACAGTATCTGTAAAGTATTATTTCATGTTTTGTATGTACACAGCTAGCCAGACATTGTATGTACTGTATTTGTAATAATACACATGACATGCTGCGTGTATCATGATCGATATAAAGTGTGACTCAGTCGATAGACTGAGTCAGTTTGGTCCAACTGACAGTTTCTGGTTTATTTGGGTAAGCACTCAATTTACGTCGAAATAGCTTGGCTTCAAATTCCACATTTACAGCTTCGAGTCACTTTGACCTCACTCTCTCGGTTTCCATCAGCTCCAACGTCTCACTTTTCCTTTGAGCTGATTTCTAGAAGCAGCAGTTCATCCTCAGTCTAATCAGCTTCAAAAAGATAAGCTTGTGACTCGTCATTTGTCCAAAAATAGTTGCCTTTGTTGTTTGTTGCCGAGTCTGCCATGATTAGAACACACTCGCGTTTGTTGCCAGAAGTAGGAACACACATTTGTTGCCAGAAGTCAGAAGTGCATTGCTATGGAAACAGAAATCAATGCACTGAAAAAACTGGCCGCGGCAATGATTAAACTGATCAAAATACGGTAAATATTTTGCATATTTTGTGTATTTGTCATATAAAAAAGGTTTCTTTGGAAAAAAAAGGGCATAAAACAAACCCGCCAAAATAAACAAAAAATAATAAAAACTTATAATGGACGGATAGATCCGAAGTTGATCTTAGAATTACGTGTTGAAAGTTAAAAAAAATATATTGTAAAATTAAATTTTAACACTTATGAGTGGGACCCTTTTGGGTCCCCAAGAGTTTTAGTATGATTTTTTAAAAAGGTAATTGCTCAAAAATAATAATATAATCAATGTTGTTGTGATTTATTGAACTATCAAAGGCTCCAATTACTTGGTAAATGGGTCGTACTTGTATAGCGCTTTTCTACCTTTTTAAGGAACTCAAAGCTTTGTCACTATTTTCCACATTCACCCATTCACACACACACATTCACACACTGATGGCGGGAGCTGCCATGCACGGCGCTAACCAGTCCCATCAGGAGCAAGGGTGAAGTGTCTTGCTCAAGGACACAATGGACGTGACTAGGATGGTAGAAGGTGGGGATTGAACCAGCAACCCTCAGATTGCTGGCACGGCCATTCTCCCAATTTCGCCACGCCGTCCCCGTACTTCACAAACATTCCAATTTCAAATTTGTTATGGGGGGGGGGGGAAATATTGCGGATTTTGTGTTTTGTTTGTCAAATAAAGGGTTTGACAAAAAAGTCTAAAAACATTCAAACTATTTAATTTTTATCGATAGTCCTGAAGTTCAATCCATCCATCCATTTTCTACCGCCTACTAGCCTATCTCAAGTGCAAGTTGATCTGGAGATTTAAGCCTTGAATGAACAGGCATGTGATTTAAACTTAATGAAAAAGACGAAGCTCCTGGTTTTTCAGTAATTGAACATGCAAAAATTTGCAAAATAAGAAGCTACATTTAAAGATGTTTTAGTGTTTAAATAATTGAAAAATTATCAACAGAGTTGACATAAATACATACACCAATTGTCCAAATGAATCACTATGTCTGTTTCAGTCACTACGTTATTTAGTCACTACAGTAATTACCACTTGTATTCACATCCACAGGAACCACATGGGTGAGCTTACTCTATACAGTATTTACAACCTTACTAGTGTTCACTCCATAGCCACAGATGGTTCATTTAGTTATTGACATTATTAAAATCATAAAGAGTACAAACAATGTCTATTCTATTAGCTAACTTTCTTAATCGGAATAGCCATTTGTGATTTATAGCATGAAATAACATATCTTGCAGTCATGTTGTTTATATTTTAAAATGATTCAATGTCAAAATATAAACAGTACAAATAATGAACAAAATGTCAGCTACCGTCTTGTTGTAAAACACCAATGAAAATGAAATGTAGCATTTAGACAGGCTATACTGTCTTCTCCGACTCTCTCATCGTCATTTGGGTTGTTGTGACTTCCCTTCCTGGTTCGATGATCTTGCCTGTGATTGGCCTGTCCGTAATGTTTTGCCTTAATCTTAACCAATCGCGACTCATCATAGTAATCATGTTCTTATATGTAAATCAGCCAATCATCATTGTTGTTTCCCGTACAGTTTGTCCCCTGCCCGTGGAGTTGCTTTGCTACGTAGCTTCTATTTTTAAGTTAATCATTTTTAATGGAAAACCGTCGTTTTTACCACTGTATTATCAAAAACCGTACTCATTACGGGAAAACTATAGCTGTCGGCAGGTATGGCAAAGAGACGGATTAAGATTTTAACACACATTGTAGATCGGAAAAAAGGAAGAAAAACGGAAAATATTTTTTTATATTTTTAGACATAAAAAAGACGGATTTCCGACTATAGACGGAAAAATCACATTACTGAAACAAGTCATACACAAAATTAGTATATGACTTATTTTTTACATTTTCATGACTGAGACCATTTCGGGTCCCCGAGACTAAACTTCAGTGGAGCCCTAGAGGGTAAACAGAATCGATACATTGTCCTGGTTTTGAAAATGAAAAATATCAAAAAGCTTTGACACCCGTGGTGTGAACCAAAGGCATGTTTTCCCACCGCATGCAGTGTGTTTGCGTGTCCAGCGGGCGGCGCTCTTACCGAGGATGTAGTCTTGGTACGCCTTGAACCGCTCGTAAAACAGCAGACGGCCTGTTTGAAAAGTGTCTGGGAGACCGGAATCGCTTCCGGCGCCGCGCTCGCATCGCTGAAGTTGCGTCCCCGTCGGCTCCGTGTCGAAGTGGTGTGTGCCGCTGTCGTCGTCGCCGCTGTCGTCGTCGCCGCTTCCAGCCGCTTCGGCGCTTCCAGCCGCATCGTCACTTCCAGCCGCATCATTTTGGAACAGCACTGTGCAATAGAAACATATCAGCCACAAGTTTTGACATATTCTGGAACTTCCTAATGTAGTTCTTTGTATGCAAAAACTCCAGTTTCAAATAATTGGAATGGTCTGTCAATTATTGAGTGATTATTTTATGTATAGAAGATTCTAACTACACAATGTTTCTAGGTATATATATACAGTTGGGGTCAAAAGTTTACACACACTTGTGAAGGACATAATGTCATGGCTGTCTTGAGTTTCCAATAATTTCTACAACTCCTATTTTTTCGTGATAGAGTGATTGGAGCACATACTTGTAGGTCACAAAAAACATTCATGAAGTTTGGTTCATTTATGAATTTATTATGGGTCTACTGAAAATGTGACTAAATCTGCTGGGTCAAAAGTATACATACACCAACTTACTAGGGCTGCACCAACTAATCGATTAAATCAATTTTAATCGATTTAATCGATTAGTTGGCGATTAATTTAGTCATCGATTCGTTGGATCTATGCTAGGCGCATGCGCAGAGGCAATTTTTTTTATTTTTTATTTAATTTAATTTTTTTTATAAATCTTTATTTATAAACTGCAACATGTACAAACAGCTGAGAAACAATAATCAAAATAAGTATGGTGCCAGTATGCTGGGTTTTTTTTTTCAATCAAATACTGGAAAGGATAGAAATGTAGTTTGTCTCTTTTATCCGATTATTAATCGATTATCAAATTAATCGTTAGTTGCAGCCCTACAACTAACATGATCAAGTTTGGTGATGTAGAAAAGTTACAATCAAATCAAATTAGCTTCATGGCATTATGATTGATGACACCTGTTGACTTCTCTGAGCCCATTTAAATAGGGCTCATGTGATGCAGTCATTAGACTCGGTTACAAACGCGACAATGGGAAAGTCAAAGGAACTCAGCACAGATCTGAAAAAAACGAATCATTGACTTGAACAAGTCAGGAAAGTCACTTGCAGCAATTTCAAAGCAGCTTAAGGTCCCAAGAGCAACTGTGCAGACAATTGTTCGTAAGTATAAAGTGCATGGCACAGTTTTGTCACTGCTACGATCAGGAAGAAAACGCAAGCTATCACCTGCTGTTGGGAGACATTTGGTCAGGATGATCAAGAGTAAACTGAGAACGGACAAAAAGCTGGTCGGCATGTCAGAAAACCAACCAATTTAGCTGAACTCACCAATTTTGTCAAGAGGAATGGTCAAAATTTCAACCAGAAGATTGCCAGAAGCTTGTGGATGGCTACCAAAAGCGCCTTATTGCAGTGAAACTTGCCAAGGGACATGTAAGCAAATATTAACATTGCTGTATGTATACTTTTGACCCAGCAGATTTGGTCACATTTTCAGTAGACCCATAATAAATTCATAAAAGAAACAAACTTCATGAATGTTTTTTGTGACAAACAAGTATGTGCTCCAATCACTCTACCACAAAAAAATAAGACTTGTAGAAATTATTGGAAACTCAAGACAGCCATGACATTATGTTCTTTACAAGTGTATGGCCTTTTGACCACGACTGTATCAATGTACTGGACTGTAAAAAAAATTCATATTTTGTGCTACTCATTCAGTCTGGGTACCAGTGATGACTGAAACATTGATACCGCTGATACCAGCTCTTTATGCTCCGATATCGACTCTCAAATCAAAATTGCGATACTGTTTGGATACTTTAGTTCAGGGGCTCTCCAAAATGCGGCCCCGGGGCCATTTGCGGCTCGCAGCTCGAGCTTTGTAGGCCCACAACATGTTGTCGGATAAAAAATATAAGAAAAAAAAGACATATTATTATTGGAAATGTATTTAGACTTAGACAAACTTTATTGATCCACAAGGGAAATGTTTCCACACAGTAGCTAAGTTTCAACGGATGAAAAGGGTAAGGATGGAAATGATAATGCAGGTATTAAGTATTCATTGCGGCCTATATCGATTGGTGAACTGCTTCCTCGCTTCCCTGCTAGTGGAAGTTTATCGTCGATCATAAATCATGCCTCTCACCTGGACAGTAGAAGGATGAGGACGTAATCCGACAAATTGGTACACTTTGAAAGACAATTTAGACCCGCAAATGGCGAGAACGACACGAAAAGACGCTTATCTACAACACTCTTTTTTTCGCGAGGATTATGAGTCATTCTTCCAGGGCTGCACAATGCGAACAATTTACTCGCAAGTGCGACTAAAAATAGACTGCGAGACTTGGGAAAAAAAACTACTTTCGGACATGTGCGAATAGGGATTTCCTGAAAGAAATTGATCAAACTAGAGTAAAATGTTCGCCCACCTGTATAGCATGTTTGAAATAAACGCATAACCAAATGGACAAGTGATTGAGGCGGGAGTACTGCTCACTCTGTGCGCGCTGAGAGCTGCGTGTGTGTGTCTTCCTCCTGCGCCATGCACAGAGGGGAGCACCGCTCCTCCTAGTTGAAACATTCAGGCTGACTCAGACTTTCCAACACGGAAAAAAGAAGATCTTAGTTGGAGGAACTGGTCAGTAAAAATTTTTTTTTGACACAAACTGAAAACTTGACACAAACTGGTAACTACAAAGGGAAATTTGACTACAAATCAATGATTGAAGTGACAAACTTGCCATCCAAACAATACCCCGTTTGTTGACAAGAACATAGAGCTATGCAAGCACATTCAATCTATTTATTAAGCAGACATAACACAAACCAGTGAAAGAGCTGCCGTCAGAGCCGACAAACTGCCGCTGCTAGCCTGCTAAGCTAACAATAACAGTTCAAACTCAGACTTGACGTCACACGGCACTAGGCAACAGGCATCGCCTTTTAACGCAAAAATAATTACTTTGCCTAGTAATTAATTACATTTATTAAAGAACAATTTTATAAGTAATTCAATCACTTTTTTGGTAAAATAACTAGTACCGGTAAGTATAATCAATGACTTTTTAAAAGTAATTTTCAGAACACCCTGTCACACAGCATCATGAAGCAGTTGGCAGGTAGGTGTTCCTGGCTAACAACTTTATGTGTATGTCCTATAATAATGTTTATTGTGTGTATGTCCTCTAATAATGTTTGTGTGTATGTCCTCTAATTATGATTATTGTGTGTATGTCCTGTAATAATGTTTTATTGTCTGTATGTCCTATAATAATGTTTGTGTGTATGTCCTCTAATTATGATTATTGTGTGTATGTCCTGTAATAATGTTTTATTGTCTGTATGTCCTATAATAATGTTTGCGTGTATGTCCTATAATATTGTTTATTGTGTGTATGTCCTATGTTTATTGTGTGTATGTCCTATAATCATGTTTATTGTGACTATGTCCTATAATAGTGTTTATTGTGCGTATGTCCTATAATAATGTTTATTGTGAGTATGTCTTACAATAATGGTTATTGTGTGTATGTCCTATAATCATGTTTATTGTGTGTATGTCCTATAATGTTTTTTTGTGTGTATGTCCTATAATAATGGTTATTGTGTGTATGACTGTCCTACAATGTTTGTTGTGTGTATGTCCTATAATAATGGTTATTGTGTGTATGTCCTATAATCATGTTTATTGTGTGTATGTCCTACAATCATATTTATTGTGACTATGTCCTAAAATAGTGTTTATTGTGTGTATGTCCTATAATCATGGTTATTGTGCATATGTCCTATAATAATGATTGTGTGTATGTCCTACAATCATGTTTATTGTGTGTATGTCCTATAATCATGTTTATTGTGTGTATGTCCTATAATATTGTTTTTTGTGTGTATGTCCTATAATCATGTTTATTGTGTGTATGTCCTATAATCATGTTTATTGTGTGTATGTCCTGTAATCATGTTTATTGTGTGTATGTCCTATAATCATGTTTATTGTGTGCATGTCCTATAATCATGTTTATTGAGTGCATGTCCTATAATCATGTTTATTGTGTGCATGTCCTATAATCATGTTTATTGTGTGCATGTCCTATGATCATGTTTATTGAGTGCATGTCCTATAATCATGTTTATTGTGTGTATGTCCTATAACCATTATTATTCAGTGCATGTCCTATAATCATGTTTATTGTGTGTATGTCCATAGCTATTCATCCGCCAACTTTGGCAATAGTTTTGTGTCATAAATCAGATATATATGATGATAGTTCCATATAGAGGCAACTAGTTTTCCACTCTACTGCTAGTGAACTATATGAGTAATATTTCATATACCTTGATTCACATGGCAAATATTATCTTTACCGTCTTCCACTGGGACGAACGATTCCAAATCGACAACAAGGAAGTCGGACATGGCGTTTTTCTCCTCGCTCTTGTCACTCCAACTTCCCTCCGCCGGGTTGGCGCTCGTTTCTTGTTCCATTCTCACTTTCACTACACGCTTAATATCAAAACTATTTCTTAAAACATTCAATCTATTAAATCAAGTCGAGCTAAACTTTCCACGACTCCGTGGATCGCTCGCGCGCACTACTTTGAACATTTCCGCTTTTCGAATAGGAGAGTGAGTGCGCATGCGCGATATGACGCCACGTCCGGCAGCTTAAAAAAAAAACTTGATTTCAACAACAATGATACAAAACAAACACCATCATTCCGAACGGTCACAATAAACACATTTCCCGATCATTTTAAATTAATGTGTACATAAAAATATTTTAATTAGACTTTCCAGACAATAATCCAAGATGTTAAAACAAAAGTTATATTTAAAAAATAGAAAATATAAAACAAATATAGAAAAGTGTGCAAGGGATAACACTTGAAAGAGAATGAAACAAAAATAAATGAAAGCACCATTTTCATACCTAACCTTCTAAATGAGTCTATGATTGAAACTGTTTATATATTTTTTTTTTCAGAATGTGAAAAGCTTTCATAAAGTCTTTATTTGATTGTTTTAATTGGGAAAAACGGCAGTTATCGCCGTCTATCATAGTTACAAGGATTTGAACGCAACAAACATCAATTAATATCCGAACAATATAATTCAATACTTGACACCAGGTTGAACAATTTACATATCAATATAAAATAAAAGAAATCATTACCTACATACAAACAAAATATGCTGAAGAAAATAATAAAAGAGTACAAATTAAAAGAGAAATGACTAGGAACAGAATAATATTGACAACCACGTGTAGGTTGCTGTCTTGTATACCTGTATGTATGCTTAACTCAATATATTCAGCAGCGTTTCTTGACCATAGGGCCATTGTTGGGCCGCTAGCGTCCCCTACAGGGCGGCCAAAAAATATGTGTTTCTCAGCGGTGGTCCGTATGGGCCGGAGTCTACTCAGTTGTAATACACTTTTCCACCACTTGTGGCAGTAATGACAATATCACACAAGCAGAATAAGTCTGCAGCTAAAGTCATAAAGAATTTTGTAAATTTAACTTAGTCAAGCTGTATTTTCATTTACACTTTAATTTTATCGGCAGTTTAGTTAAGAAACATATTCATGATTAATATTATATAATACATAATATTATTAATATTATATATCATATGTATATATAATGTATCATATGTATATATCATATATTATACATCATATACTGTAAATATATTATGTAAATATTACATATATGTTATATTTTATATTGCTACTACGGTACATTTTTAGTCTTTTTTATACCTGCATTGTCCTTTCCATCCTTACACTTTCCATCCTTTGTAACTAAGCTACTGTGTGGAACAATTTTCCTTGTGGATCATTAAAGTTTGTCTAATGTCTAATGTATTCATTATTAGTTTATTTGAGCAAAACATATTTGTATGTAAAAAAAAAAAAAAAGCCATACTTATTTTTTCTACTCGGCCTTGCCTAAGCTCTTGGGTTTATGTGTTAAATAAATAGATGTAATTATTGAATATAATTACAATGAAGAGTACAATTTTTAATTCATAGTAAATATTTGAGTGGGCCTCTGGTCCCTTCTGTAGTGGAAGATGTGGGCCCCGAGGTCAAAAAGGTTAAGAACCCCTGTTCTATAGAAAATGTAGACTGCTCAAAACCTTGAATGTACTTTTTTTTAATTCCAAAAATAAATTATTCACATTTTCTATACTAACATTACAAAAACAACATGTTTGTCTAAAAAAAATATTGCTCGGGTATAATACATTAATTATTTTGAATTGTATTTCTTTCACTTGAGGAAAATATTTACATGTAATATATTTTGTCCTGTACGAAGTGGCTGGGGAGAGGGAAGTCTGGGCTTCCCTGCTTAGGCTGCTGCCCCCGCGACCCGACCTCTGATAAGCGGAAGAAGTTGGATGGATGGATGGATATTTTTGTCCTCCATCCATCCCATTTTGTTATTTTTGATTGATTGATTGATTGATTGATATATTTTTATTTCCAATATGCATAAAAACAAGAGCAAGCCTGATCCAATACAGTGCTATAGCCTTAACAGCCATTATAACAAAATGTAAACAATAGAGAATAAAAAACGAAAACAAATGAGCATTGGACTTTCTTTTTTATTTTATTTTATTTTTTTTACATATTTGAAAAGGAGTGAGAAGAAGTTTACACTAATTTAATCCCACCCCTTTTCTTTAAATCATAAATTACTCTGAGCTAGAACTACCTGTTCACTCTATGTACAAACTTATTGAACTTGTATAAACATAAATAATAGATATATACATACATATGCACACTACACACATACATAGCCACACCTGAATTGCCATTCAATAAACTATTTTAGGATATCCCTGAAAGACATATTTTTATTAACACCACCTTAGAACATTTTGAGTTTCCTCAGACAAAGAGTTGTTTATTAATGTAATATTTGCCAAGTCGGCAAGGATTTGAAAGTTTTTTTTATGTAACTTTAATTTTTTTATGAAAACGACTTGTTGATGTACAACAACATTTGACATGTAAACAAAAGGCTCCATAAAAAGTCCTATAAGGTTGCATTGACATGAGTCAGGTAACACTCCGGTACGGTAGGTGGCGACATGCACTAAAAGTGGTGGTGGCGAGCCGCCATAAAAAAAATAGACAAAGAAGAAGAAAACGAAGAAGAAGTAAAAAAAAAAGCCGGAAAAAAGGCTACAAGAAGAATAACACAAATGACAAATAATAATTCTGACATTATGATGGCCCGGGACTCTGCCAATGGAGATATTTTTGACTGCATTGTCATGGCGGATGAAAAGTGAGTTGCTGTTTTCAATGTTAGAAAGTGTCCTCTTGTTGTTTTACATTCTGTCGCTATGACGGTCACGGTGCGCAGTATGAAAGGCACGTTTCGTTAGGTGCCTCAGCATTAGGGTCACGGTTCGAACGTACCTCGGTATTGGGGTCACGGTTCAGATCATACCTCGGTATTATGGTTACGGTTCGGTACCTACCTCAGTATTACAATCACGGTTTGTTACGTACCTCGATATTTGGGTCACGGTTTGGTACGTACCTTGGTTTAATTGATTGATTGAAACTTTTATTAGTAGATTGCACAGTACAGTACATATTCCGTACAATTGACCACTAAATGGTAACACCCGAATAAGTTTTTCAACTTGTTTAAGTCGGGGTCCACGTAAATCAATTCATGGTAATGGTAATTCATGGTATAATGGTTACGGTATGGTACGTACCTCGATATTATTATTCAATACCTACCCCAGTATTACAATCACGGTTTGATACATGCCCTGCGATGAGGTGGCGACTTGTCCAGGGTGTACTCCGCCTTCCGCCCGATTGTAGCTGATAGGCTCCAGCGCCCCCCGCGACCCCGAAGGGAATAAGTGGTAGAAAATTGATGGATGGATGGGTTTGATACGTACCTCGATATTTGGGTCACATTTACGTACCTTGGTGTAATGGTTACGGTTTGGTACGTAAATGGTAATTGGGTTATACTTGTATAGCGCTTTTCTACCTTCAAGGTACTCAACGCGCTTTGACACTATTTCCACATTCACCCATTCACACACTGATGGCGGGAGCTGCCATGCAAGGCCCTAACCACGACTTATCAGGCGCAAGGGTGAATCTTGCTCAAGGGCACAACGTACGTGACAAGGTTGGCAGAAGGTGGGGATTGAACCAGGAACCCTCAGCACGGGTACGGCCACTCTCCCAACTGCGCCACGCCGTCCCCTTGGTGTAATGGTTACGGTTTGGTACGTACCTTGGTGTAATGGTTACGGTTTGGTACGTACCTTGGTGTAATGGTTATGGTTTAGCACATACCTTGGTGTAATGGTCACGGTTTGGTACGTACCTTGGTATAATGGTCACCGTTTGGTACGTACCTTGGTTTAATGGTTACGGTTTGGTACGTACCTTGGTATAATGGTCACGGTTTGGTACGTACCTTGCTATAATGGTCACGGTTTGGTACGTACCTTAGTGTAATGGTTACGGTTTGGTACGTACCTTGGTTTAATGGTTACGGTTTGGTACGTACCTTGGTGTAATGGTTATGGTTTAGCACGCACCTTGGTATAATGGTTTCGGTTTGGTACGTACCTTGGTGTAATGGTTACGGTTTGGTACGTACCTTTGTGTAATGGTTACGGTTTGGTACGTACCTTGGTTTAATGGTTATGTGTTAAAGAGGTTAATTTAGCCTACTAATGTGTATTTATAAATGGTTGATTTATATAGGCTAGTAAGGTAAAGTTTTGTACCTGACAAGTTTCGGCTATCTTGCTTCTGCAGCCTTCCTCAGAGGTGTCACGTGATGTTAGTGTGACGTCATTGTTCCATCCCACCTCAGGTGGGATGGAACAATCCATATAACACGTCACAGATGACGTCACACTAACATCACGTGACACCTCTGAGGAAGGCTGCAGAAGCAAGATAGCCGAAACTTGTCAGGTACAAAATTTTACCTTACTAGCCTATATAAATCAACCATTCATAAATTAATGGTTATGGTTTGGTACGTAACTTGGTGTAATGGTTACGGTTTAGCACGTACCTTGATATAATGGTTTCGGTTTGGTACGTACCTTAGTGTAATGGTTACGGTTTGGTACGTAAATGGTAAATGGGTTATACTTGTGTAATGGTTACGGTTTAGCACGTACCTTGGTATAATGGTTACGGTTTGGTACGTACCTTGGTATAATGGTCACGGTTTGGTACGTACCTTGGTATAATGGTCACGGTTTGGTACGTACCTTGGTATAATGGTCACGATTTGTTACGTACCTTGGTGTAATGGTCACGGTTTGGTACATACCTTGGTATAATGGTCACGGTTTGGTACGTACCTAGGTTTAATGGTTACGGTTTGGTACGTACCTTGGTATAATGGTCACGGTTTGGTACGTACCTTGCTATAATGGTCACGGTTTGGTACGTACCTTAGTGTAATGGTTACGGTTTGGTACATACCTTGGTTTAATGGTTACGGTTTGGTACGTACCTTGGTGTAATGGTTATGGTTTAGCACGCACCTTGGTATAATGGTTTCGGTTTGGTACGTACCTTGGTGTAATGGTTACGGTTTGGTACGTACCTTTGTGTAATGGTTACGGTTTGGTACGTACCTTGGTTTAATGGTTATGTGTTAAAGAGGTTAATTTAGCCTACTAATGTGTATTTATAAATGGTTGATTTTTATAGGCTAGTAAGGTAAAGTTTTGTACCTGACAAGTTTCGGCTATCTTGCTTCTGCAGCCTTCCTCAGAGGTGTCACGTGATGTTAGTGTGACGTCATTGTTCCATCCCACCTCAGGTGGGATGGAACAATCCATATAACACGTCACAGATGACGTCACACTAACATCACGTGACACCTCTGAGGAAGGCTGCAGAAGCAAGATAGCCGAAACTTGTCAGGTACAAAATTTTACCTTACTAGCCTATATAAATCAACCATTTATAAATTAATGGTTATGGTTTGGTACGTAACTTGGTGTAATGGTTACGGTTTAGCACGTACCTTGATATAATGGTTTCGGTTTGGTACGTACCTTAGTGTAATGGTTACGGTTTGGTACGTAAATGGTAAATGGGTTATACTTGTGTAATGGTTACGGTTTAGCACGTACCTTGGTATAATGGTTACGGTTTGGTACGTACCTTGGTATAATGGTCACGGTTTGGTACGTACCTTGGTATAATGGTCACGGTTTGGTACGTACCTTGGTATAATGGTCACGATTTGTTACGTACCTTGGTGTAATGGTTACGGTTTGGTACGTACCTTGGTGTAATGGTTACGGTTTGGTACGTACCTTGGTGTAATGGTTACGGTTTAGTACGTACCTTGGTATAATGGTCACGGTTTGGTACGTATCTTGGTATAATGGTCACAATTTGGTACGTACCTTGGTGTAATGGTTACGGTTTGGTACGTACCTTGGTGTAATGGTTACGGTTTAGTATGTACCTTGGTATAATGGTCACGGTTTGGTACGTACCTTGGTATAATGGTTATGGTTTGGTACATACCTTGGTATAATGGTTACGTTTTGGTAACACGTCTTAATTGGAACTGATGCAACCTCCAAAGGCCAAAGTTGTCGCCGCCTGGTAACCCCAAAACCTCAACAATTGAATGTGCTGAATCATCACTCTCTGCCCGCAGGTTCCGCGGCGACGGGTACCATGAAGGCTTTCAGATAGGGACCGACCAGGGGCTGCAAATCGGCCGAAGACACGGGGCTTCTCATGGGGCGAAACTCTTCACCGAGGTGAGGTATGCTACTTTTCTATGATCCGATGCTAAGCTACATAGGCCGCGTGTATCACGGAGAAAATGACGACGTTGGTACCTCGAGATACGAGTGCGTCAGCTTCTGAGTTTTTCACGATACAAGCTGTCGACTGATTGTTACGCTCGAGGTTGCGAGTAAAAATTGGGGTGAAGAGCTAACTTGGAGAAGCAGTTGGAGTGTAGCAATGCTAGTCTGCATCATACTGAAGCAGAAAGAGTTCATAACGCCAGCCGAGGACATTGAAATAATATCGGATGGTGTGTTTGACAGAAAACTACCTGGAAGGAAAAGACAGAAGAAGGAAATACTGTACATTATTGTTGTTTTGTACGAGATTTCCAATGTAAAAGCATGCTTTTATTTTTTCATGTTACAGCAAGACAATCATGAACGCGAACAAAGTTAAGCGGATGTTCCCCGGGTCAAGTTAGACTTAATTCAACACCAAGATTGAGGTCACGTTATGTATTTGTATCATTCAAACCCTGTGGAAATTAGAGAACATTCAAAATGTTGTTTGTATTTATTTGAAGATTTCATTTCATCCTTGAAAAAGAACCTTCCAAATACCGTATTTTCCAGACTATAGAGCGCACTCAACACATTTTAGGAGGAAAAAAAAATATTTCCATATATTAGTTTGGAAACAATTAAGATATGTAAAAAAAAATTTACAGAATATTTCTGTGTAAATAAATCATTTCACAACGTATATTTCTGCGATTCATAATCTGGTGCGGTTAATATTTGTAAAAAAAAAATTCTTCTAAGATTTAGTGGGTGGTGTGGAAAATACAGTATAGACTTGCAGTGTGTATATAAAATGTTGATGGGGGAGTTTTGAAGTTGTTTTCGAGGGACGTCAAAACTCCCATTAGCCGCATCTTGCAAGCGTTTTTTCATCTTCAGAATCGTAATAAAAATCATATGTGTTCTTGTCTCACATAAGGATTGTAAATCCAGCCATCCATTTTCTACCGCTTGTCCCTCACGGGTTCGCTGGAGCCTATCCTGATAGGCAAAATTCTCCCCCAAAGAGTCCAGTTTCCCTTATTATATATTAGCAAGTCAAGTTGTACTAAGCTGCTAACTTCTTCTACGATCTGTTTGTTTACATCTGATATTTTGTGCCCTGACAGATTTCCTTTTATCATGGCTTTGCTGTTACATGGAAATGTCTTCTTCAACGCAGAGTAGACAACAAACTAAAGTAAGTTATTTCGTATGGATAACCAATAGCAGTTATTTCGGGACCTGTTTGAAAGATGGCAGCGCGGATTGGGATATTGGGATCGTTGTTCACTATGTACGTCTGTTTTATGGTTACGGTTCGGTACATACCTCGGTATTACAATCACTTTTTGAAACTTACCTCAATGTTTGGGTCACAGGTTGGTATCTACCATGGTATAATGGTTATGTTTTCAGTATGTACTTCGATATTATGGTTACGGTTCAGTACTTGGGGTTGCGGTTCAGTACATACCTTGACTTTAGGATCACGTTTCGGTATGTAACATGGTATTATGGTTCTATTATTATATATTATAGTATATATTATATTATATATATATATATATATATATATATATATATATATATATATATATATATATATATCGATATTGGGATTGTGGTTCAGTATGTACCTCTGTTATGGTTACAGCTCGGTACGTACCTCAGTATTACAATCACTGTTTGATACTTACCTTGATATTTGGGGACATGTGAAATGCCCGCCAAAACGCGGAAGTCTGCATTTTTAAACCCTTATTTTCGCGTCAAAATATCACTTCCGCGTTTTTTAAGGAACTATTGTAGCGTGTAAGGACGGGAGTCAAAGGAGTGTCAAAAGATGGAACTAATTGTTTTAATGACATTCAGACTTTGTTTTCTTTGGAACGCTCTATAACAATAACAAAAGTTCCGTGAGTGAATTATATAAACCCACTACAATAGGATCCAAAACAAAACTTGTTCAACGCTGGCCTAAGCCGTAGGTACTCGCTGTTCCTCTTACCTAAACGCCGCACCGAATTGTAGGACAGGAAGACGATCAGGAGCACTGAGACAAGTTTGCTAGTTAGCTTTGTGTACCTAGCTTACTGTTCACTCTCCAAGCCACAACGTTGACGGTTTTCTACTTTGCTGCTAATCATATTTGGATGATTTCAATCCCAACACTGTATTATGGATGCGGTTTGGTACATGCCTCGGTATTATGGTTATGGTTCAGTACGTACCTCGATATTGGGGTCCAGGCTCGGTACGTACCTCGATATTTGGGTCAAGGTTCGGTACGTACCTCCGTATTATAGTTACGGTTCTTTACGTTACGGTTCAGTACGTACCTCAATATTATGGTCACGTTTCAGTACTTACCTCGATATTGGGGTCGCGGCTCAGTATGTACCTTTTGTATTATGGTTCGGTACGTACCCCAGTATTATGGTTACGGTTCAGTATGTACCTCGGTATTATGGTTACGGTTCAGTACGTACCTCGGTATTATGGATGCGGTTCGGTATGTATCTCGGTATTATGGTTACAGTTCAGTACCTACCTCGGTGTTATGGTTACGGTTCAGTACGTACCTCGGTATTATGGTTATGGTTCGGTACTTACCTCGTTATTATGGTTACGGTTCGGTACGTACCTCGGTATTATGGTTACGGTTCGGTACATACCTCGTTATTATGGTTACGGTTCGGTACGTACCTCGTTATGGTTACGTTTCGGTACGTACCTCGTTATTATGGTTACGGTTCGGTACGTACCTCGATATTATGGATGCGGTTCGGTACGTACCTTAGTATTATGGTTATGGTTCAGTACGTACCTTGATATTGGGGTCCAGGCTCGGTACGTACCTCGATATTTGGGTCAAGGTTCGGTACGTACCTCCGTGTTATAGTTACGGTTCAGTACGTACCTCAATATTATGGTCACGGTTCAGTACGTACCTCAATATTATGGTCACGTTTCAGTACGTACCTCGATATTGGGGTCGCGGCTCAGTATGTACCTTTGTATTATGGTTCGGTACGTACCCCAGTATTATGGTTACGGTTCAGTATGTACCTCTGTATTATGGTTACGGTTCAGTACGTACCTCGGTATTATGGTTACGGTTCAGTACGTACCTCGATATTATGCATGCGATTCGGTACGTACCTCTGTATTATGGTTACGGTTTAGTGCCTACCTGTGTATTATGGTTACGGTTCAGTACGTACAGTACCTCGGTATTATGGTTACGGTTCGGTACGTACCTCGTTATTATGGTTACTGTTCGGTACGTACCTCGTTATTATGGTTACTGTTCGGTACGTACCTCGTTATTATGGTTACGGTTCGATACGTACCTCGGTATAATAGTTACGGTTCGGTACGTACCTCGATGTTATGGATGCGGTTCGGTACGTACTTTGGTATTATGGGTATGGTTCAGTACGTACCTTGATATTGGGGTCCAGGCTCGGTACGTACCTCAATATTTGGGTCAAGGTTCGGTACGTACCTCCGTATTATGGTTACGGTTCTGTACGTACTTCGATATTGAGGTCCAGGTTCAGTACGGACTTTGATATTGAGGTCCAGGTTCAGTACGTACTTCAATATTGGGGTCCAGGTTCGGTACGTACCTTGGTATTATGGTTACAGTTCAGGATGTACTTCGATATTGGGGTCCAGGTTCGGTATGTACCTCTGTACAATAAGTGAACAAATTGCCAAGACCTAAAATTGTTTGACTTTTGAGCTTTAATGATTCATAATTAAGCTTCAAAAGCCGGCATCCTGGTGTGTAAAAAGCAGTGTGCTGATGAGTTTGTTGGTCACAAACTTCTACTTTGTTTTCTTTCTCTGTGTGTCAGAAAACGGCTAAAAGCCGTCGTGTCTCTTCTGGACATGATCCAAAATTGCAGCTATGAAGACTCACAATCTACTAAGCTACAGGAGGATGTGGACAGGCTTCGAGGCAAATTCAAGCAGGTACGTACATTTCACTACTGCGACTCTTTGAGTAGTCTAGGGCAGGTGAGAAACTATAAGTACGTCCATCAGTTATGAATACCTGCCATTGTTGCCAAGTCTGCTTATTACAAGCAACGTTCTTTATTCTTTTTCTAAAGTCGCATGCAAATTTCATGAGTTGCGGGGTTGTCGTCTTTTTGGCTTGTTTTTGAGCGTGCAGTTACTTATTTGGGCTTACGTTTCTGTCCACACAACAAAGTACACACTGGCTGTTGATACAGTAGTACGTCAACCGAAGACCTCAATTGTTATCATGACTCAAAAGACCCCAATTTGAATATGGAACATGTCCTTTCAAAAGAAAATCTAAATTTTAGACAACAAATATTGTCTGAAAAACATTACAGTAGCAAGTGCGTACGTCATTCGCTTTCGGCAATGTTGTTTCGGTGATCATAGTGTTTTATCGGCGGACAAATTTTTTATGCATCAGTAGACAACAGTGCACAAACATTAGGCTATATACAGTCGTGGTCAAAAGTTTACATAAACTTGTAAAGAACATAATGTCATGGCTGTCTTGAGTTTCCAATCATTTCTACAACTCTTATTTTTTTGTGATAGAGTGATTGGAGCACATAGTTGTTGGTCACAAAAAACATTCATGAAGTTTGGTTCTTTGATGAATTTAGAACCAAATCTGCTGGGTCAAAAGTATACATACAGCAATGTTAAAGGCCTGATGAAATTATTATTTTTTATTTAAACGGGGATAGCAGATACATTATATGTGTCATACTTGATCATTTCGCGATATTGCCATATTTTTGCTGAAAGGATTTAGTAGAGAACAACGACGATAAAGGTCGCAACTTTTGGTCGCTGATAAAAAAAAGCCTTGCCTATACCGGAAGTAGCGTGACGTCACCGGAGGAAGGACTCCTCACATTTTCCCATTGTTTACAATGCAGCGAGAGAGATTCGGACCGAGAAAGCGACGATTACCCCATTAATTTGAGCGAGGATGAAAGATTTGTGGATGAGGAAAGTGAGAGTGAAGGACTGGAGTGCAGTGCAGGACGTATCTTTTTTCGCTCTGACCGTAACTTAGGTAAAAGGGTTCATTGGATTCCACACTCTCTCCTTTTTCTATTGTGGATCATGGATTTGTATTTTAAACCACCTCGGATACTATATCCTCTTGAAAATGAGAGTCGAGAACGCGAAATGGACATTCACAGTGACTTTTATCTCCACTACAATACATCGGCGAAGCTCTTTAGCTACTGAGGTAACGTGATAGCATCGGGCTCAAATGCAGATAGAAACAAAATAAATAAATCCCTGACTGGAAGGATAGACAGAAGATCAACAATACTATTAAACCATGGACATGTAACCACACGGTTAATAATTCCCAGCTTGGCGAAGCTTAACAATGCTGTTGCTAACGACGCCATTGAAGCTAACTTAGCAACGGGACCTCACAGAGCTATGATAAAAACATAAGCGGTCCACCTACGCTAGCCCTCATCTGCTCATCTGCTCATCAACACGAAGGACTTCACCCGATCATCCGTGCGGTCGGCGGCTAGTGTCGGCTAGCGCGTCTGCTATCCAAGTCAAAGTCCTCCTGGTTGTGTTGCTGCAGCCAGCCGCTAATACACCGATCCCACCTACAACTTCCTTCTTTGATATCTCCATTGTTCATTAAACAAATTGCAAAAGATTCACCAACACAGATGTCCAGAATACTTTGGAATTTTGAGATGGAAACAGAGCTTTTTTGTATTGGATTCAATGGTGTACCAATACTTCCGTTTCAACCATTGACGTCACGCGCATACGTCATCATACATAGACGTTTTCAACCGGAAGTTTAGCGGGAAATTTAAAATTGCACTTTATAAGTTAACCCGGCCGTATTGGCATGTGTTGCAATGTTAAGATTTCATCATTGATATATAAACTATCAGACTGCGTGGTCGGTAGTAGTGGGTTTCAGTAGGCCTTTAATATTTGGTTAGTGAAGTGTGAAGTGAATTATATTTATATAGCGCTTTTCTCTAGTGACTCAGAGCGCTTTTACATAGTGAAACCCAATATCTAAGTTACATTTAAACCAGTGTGGGTGGCACTGGGAGCAGGTGGGTAAAGTGTCTTGCCCAAGGACACAACGGCAGTGACTAGGATGGCGGAAGCGGGGATCGAACCTGGAACCCTCAAGTTGCTGGCACGGCCACTCTTACCAACCGAGCTATACTGCCCCACCTTACATGTTACATGTCCCTTGGCAAGTTTCACTGCAATAAGGCGCTTTTGGTAGCCATCCACAAGCTCCTAGCAAGCTTCTGCTTGAATTTTTGAGCACTCCTCGTGACAAAATTGGTGCAGTTAAGCTAAGTTTGTTGGTTTTCTGACATGGACTTGTTTCTTCAGCATTGTCCACACGTTTAAGTCAGGACATTGGGAAGGCCATTCTAAAACCTTAATTCTAGCCTGACTACCACTTTTGACATGTGTTTGGGGTCATTGTCCTGTTGGAACACCCAACTGCGCCCAAGACCCAACCTCCGTGCTGATGATTTTAGGTTGTCCTGAAGAATTTAGAGGTAATCCTCCTTTTTCATTGTCCCATTTACTCTCTGTAAAGCACCAGTTCCATTGGCAGCAAAACAGGCCCAGAACATAATACTACCACCACCATGTTTGACGGAAGGCATGGTGTTCCTGGGATTAAAGGCCTCACCTTTTCTCCTCCAAACATATTGCTGGGTATTGTGGCCAAACAGCTCCATTTTTGTTTCATCTGACCACAGAACTTTCCTCCAGAAGGTCTTATCTTTGTCCATGTGATGTCAGATGAAACAAAAATACTGTACTTGAAGTGCCAAAGACTACTTCCACGCCAGCACTTCTTCCTTTCTTTGTTCCGTACAGTTTTTCAATACCAAAAACAACAATACAAACCCAGTGTTAAAAAATACTACAGAAACGAGAAAAATGTTTACTTGCATTGTTATTATTATATATAATGATTACACCCCTCAGCCTTCCCGGTGGGCATTACATTTGTTTTAAGTTGCATTAAAATGATTTCAAGGAGCTTTACCGATATACGTGCAGAAAGCCTGATTTTGAGAGCTGATGTTTTTGGTTCCATTTAGGTCTGTTCCATCCTCGGCATCCAAACGGACTTCAAGGATTACAGAAAACTCGCTCAAGGGGCTACCTTCTAAATCTTTTCGGAGAAGGACCAAGAGCTCGGCCAATGTCCGTGAGTAGGAAAGAAGGGTCTTCTTCAGTTCTTTTAGTCCCACATCCAAACCCTTTTCAGAACCATGATCACAGATCTCAGGCACGATCAACAGTCCTCACTGGGCCAGAACCGGTTCTCTTGATCGAGTCAAAGACCTGTTCGTCTGTTTCTGGTACCAGAGTTTACTCACCAGTAATGACTTCGTCAACACCGGACGGCCATTTTGGACACAATGTCAGTATTGATGGTCAGGCTAGCTCTCCTTTCGTGAGTCTAAGGAATCATTGTTGAACATGAATAATGACAACCACAGCCGGACTTTGGTTTGGACACGTTTTACGACGCTTGAAATTCAGCGCCTTTCTCAACATGCACGGACAGTCAACTGAAATCATTAAAAAGGATTGTTTTTTTATCAGATTGCTGTCAGCGTACCAGCGTTTGGTTTTGTTCTCGCCCACAGTCCCTGCAGGAGGAACCTCTTCCACACGTCTTGGTTCACTACCACCGCTTCAAACTGCCGCGCACGTTTTACAGTACCAAGCGCCAATGTTTCACGCGACACATTTCACGGGAGGGACAGGAAGTAGTCGGCTTCAGAACACAGGAAAGGTTTAGGGAATTTGCCGTGGAAGTTGAGATTTGTCACGCACGTGTAAAATTACGTGTAATATTACGTGTAATATTGTGGGGTCACATATTACATGTAATGTTGTGACTTCACGTATTACGTGTAATATTGTGACTTCACGTATTACGTGTAATATTGTGAGTTCACGTATTACGTGTAATATTGTGACTTCACGTATTACGTGTAATATTGTGACTTGACATATTACGTGTAATATTGTGATTTAACATATTACATGTAATATTGTGGTGTCACACATTACGTGTAATGTTGTGGTGTCACACATTACGTGTAATGTTGTGGGGTCACATATTACATGTAATGTTGTGACTTAACATATTACGTGTGATATTGTGACATTACATATTACGTGTAATATTGTGACTTCACATATTGCGAGTAATATTGTGACTTGACATTTTACGTGTAATATTGTGACTTCACATATTACGTGTAATATTTTGACTTCACACATTACGTGTAATGTTGTGGGGTCACATATTACGTGTAATATTGTGACTTCACATATTACGTGTAATATTTTGACTTAACATATTACGTGTAATATTGTGACTTAACATATTACGTGTAATATTGTGGGGTCACATATTACGTGTAATATTGTGATTTCACATTTTACGTGTAATATTGTGACTTGACATTTTACATGTAATATTGTGACTTCACATATTACGTGTAATATTGTGGGGTCACATTTTACGTGAAATATTGACACTTCACACATTACGTGTAATATTGTGGGGTCACATTTTACGTGAAATATTGACACTTCACACATTACGTGTAATATTGTGGGGTCACATATTACGTGTAATATTGTGACTTGACATTTTACATGTAATATTGTGACTTAACATATTACGTGTAATATTGTGGGGTCACATATTACGTGTAATATTGTGGGGTCACATTTTACGTGAAATATTGAGACTTCACACATTACGTGTAATGTTGTGGGGTCACATATTACGTGTAATATTGTGACTTCACATATTGCGTATAATATTGTGACTTGACATTTTACATGTAATATTGTGACTTAACATATTACGTGTAATATTGTGGGGTCACATATTACGTGTAATATTGTGACTTCACATATTACATGTAATATTATGGGGTCACATATTACATGTAATATTGTGGTGTCACACATTACGTGTAATATTGTGGGGTCACATATTACATGTAATGTTGTGACTTAACATATTACGTGTAATATTGTGACTTAACATATTACGTGTAATATTGTGACTTAACATATTACGTGTAATATTGTGACTTAACATATTACATGTAATATTGTTACTTCACATATTGCGAGTAATATTGTGACTTGACATTTTACATGTAATATTGTGACTTAACATATTACGTGTAATATTGTGGGGTCACATATTACGTGTAATATTGTTGGGTCACATATTACGTGTAATATTGTTGTGTCACATATTACGTGTAATATTGTGATTTCACATTTTACGTGTAATATTGTGGGGTCACATATTACGTGTAATATTGTGGGGTCACATATTACGTGTAATGTTGTGGGGTCACATATTACGTGTAATATTGTGACTTCACATATTACGTGTAATATTTTGACTTCACACATTACGTGTAATGTTGTGGGGTCACATATTACGTGTAATATTGTGACTTCACATATTACGTGTAATATTTTGACTTAATATATTACGTGTAATATTGTGACTTAACATATTACGTGTAATATTGTGGGGTCACATATTACGTGTAATATTGTGACTTAACAAATTACGTGTAATATTGTGAAGTGAATTATATTTATATAGCGCTTTTCTCAAGTGACTCAAAGCGCTTTACATTGGGAAACCCAATATCTAAGTTACATTTTTAGACCAGTGTGGGTGGCACTGGGAGCAGGTGGGTAAAGTGTCTTGCCCAAGGACACAACGGCAGTGACTAGGATGGCGGAAGCGGGGATCGAACCCGCAACCCTGAAGTTGCTGGCACGGCCACTCTACCAAACGAGCTATACCGGTGTCACATATTACGTGTAATATTGTGACTTAACATATTACGTGTAAAATTGTGGGGTCACATATTACGTGTAATATTGTGACTTGACATATTACGTGTAATATTGTGACTTCATGTATTATGTGTAAAATTGTGATTTCACGTATTAGGTGTAATATTGTGACTTAACATATTACGTGTAATATTTTGGGGTCACATATTACGTGTAATATTGTGACTTCATGTATTACGTGTAATATTGTGACTGCATATTATGTGTGATATTGTGACTTCAAATATTACGTCTGATATTGTGACTTCAAATATTACGTGTAATATTGTGACTTTGCATATTACGTGTAATATCGTGACTTCAAATATTACGTGTATTATTGTGACTTCACGTATTACGTGTAATATTGCGACTTCACATATTACGTGTAATATTGTGAGGTGACATATTGATGTCTTTGGGTCTTTTCTGGGAAGCGTTAAAGAGCAAAAGTGCAGATAAGAAGAAGAAGAAGGTCCACTTGAAGGTTGTTTACAGGACGTGTGCATCATCATTATTAGACAATGCATGCTGAGAGAAGATGAAAAGAACACCTCACACCACACGTACAGTAGAAGACCTTTTATTGGAGTCGGTGCAGGCAAATCATTTCTCCTATTTGTGTAAACAAAGCTGAAGTACGGCTTGTGCAGGATTGTGTACTTCAGAAAGAAACCAGCAGTGTTTGGCACATGGAGAGGTCCTCAAATGACGATGAGTAAAAGTGCGACAAGAAGATGGAGTTGTGTGTCACGTCAGCAGCTTCCATCACCAGTGATGTCACAAATATGCAAATGAATCTCAACGTCACCCCTGCTTTGCTCCATCGCTCCTCAGGATTCAGAGTCTGGAACCATCTTGCTACATGTGAACAGTACATGGTGGCTGCTGAGTCAGCGTGTCCTCCTGTAGAAGACAAAGGAGGCCACCAAAATCACGGACGCCACCAAGGTGAGCGTCCTCCAGCGAGACCACACGCGGATCACTCCTTCCTGCAAGGCAAGACACAAACATCAGGTGGATTCATCCAGCACTGTTGGTCATGTGACTCACCCAGCCTCCCTGCTGGACCAGCCAATTGTAGAGCTGCTCTCTGATGACTTGCAGCACCCAGCTGATGATCAGGCGGATGTTCTCCAGATGGTTGGTGGTCAGAGCCTTGAAAGGCAAACATCACATGTTTCAACTGGGAAAATGTCCTTTCGCTAAAGATGGCCACCGATGCCGAAAGGCCGAGCTCAAAGGCTAACAGTTAGCACGCTAGCCGGATAGTGACAACATCAGTGACTCTTGGGTGGAGACCTGCAGAACCAGCTAGCATACTAGCATGCTAACATTAGCGTGTCAATGGTTAACAGAAAATAATAAAAACAATTACAAAATATATGACTGAGGCGTACATCCGTTCAATGAGTCAAAGGTACCCTAGCACCTCCAAAACCCTCAAATCTAAACTCCAAACATCTCAGAACAAGCTAGTCAGGTTACTTCTAGACCTCCACCCCAGATCCCACCTCACTCCTACCCACTTCTCTAAAGTGGGCTGGCTCAAGGTGGAGGACAGAGTTAAACAACTTGCACTGAGCCTAGTCTATAAAATCCGCTACACCTCCCTGATACCGAAGTACATGTCAAACTACTTCCTTAACGTAAATGACCGCCATAACCACAACACCAGGGGGAGCTCCACTAACCACGTTAAACCCAAATTCCGAACTAACAAAGGTCTTAACTCATTCTCTTTCTATGCCACATCAATGTGGAATGCGCTCCCAACAGGTATAAAAGAAAGGGCATCTCTATCCTCCTTCAAAACCGCAATAAAAGTTTACCTCCAGGCAGCTACAACCCTAAACTAACACCCTCCCCGGATTGCTAACAATCAAATGTAAACAATCAAATGCAGATACTTTTTCTTATGCCTTCTGATCTCTCTCTCTCTCTCTCTCTATGTCCACTACTTGATGTCCATATCCTAACCCCCCCCTCCACACCCCTGATTGTAAATAATGTAAATAATTCATTGTGATTATCTTGTGTGATGACTGTATTATGATGATGGTATATATGATAGTATATATCTGTATCATGAATCAATTTAAGTGGACCCCGACTTAAACAAGTTGAAAAACTTATTGGGGTGTTACCATTTAGTGGTCAATTGTACGGAATATGTACTTCACTGTGCAACCTACTAATAAAAGTCTCAATCAATCAATCAAGGCTTGCATGCTAACATTAGTAACATAATATATATATAATATATACATATAAAATATATATATTAAATATATGTATTATATAATATATACCGTAATTTCCGGACTATAAGCCGCACCTGACTATAAGCCGCACCAGCTAAATTTAAGGGAAAATACAGATTGCTCCATATATAAGCCGCACCCGACTATAAGCCGCAGGGTTTTGATGTGTAATTACCGTAGTATATAGGGGTTCCTGCTACCACGGAGGGGATTGTCGGGACAGAGATGACTGTTTGGGAACGCAAAGCGTCCCATTTATTAACAATAAATCTTTCAATCATTCAATCAAACTTTCACATCTTTGACATGGCGAACAGCATTCGTGCAGAGTACAAATAATACAACGGTGCAAAGTAATACAAAGTGCTCGCCTGTACGTTATCAAAATAACCAGCCTACCGGTATATGAAAAGTCAGTCTTTAATCATTGTGTCATCGTCTTCCTCCTGCGTACTAAAACCACAGAAATCCTCTTCGTCGGTGTCGGAGAAGAACAGGCCGTAAATAAGCCGCACCCTTGTATAAGCCGCAGGGACCAGAACGGGGGGAAAAAGTAGCGGCTTATAGTCCGGAAATTACGGTATTAGAATATATATATTGTGTATATACAGTATGTAAATATGTATATATATGATGTATATATGTATTATATATATATATATATA
>NC_084747.1:26436880-26461880 GCF_033978785.1 Entelurus aequoreus | reverse complement strand
AGCATGCTAACTTTTAAGCTAACTTTGCATGCATACCTTTCATAGTCATACAACTTGGTACTTGACACATGCTAACTTTTTAAAGCTAATTTTGCATACATACTTTTCATAGACATAACTTGGTACTTGACACATGTTAATTGTTAGCATGCTAACTTTTTAAAGCTAATTTGGCATTCATACCTTTCATAGTCATATAACCTGGTACTTGACACATGCTAATTGTTAGCACGCTAACGTTTTAAAGTTAATTTGGCATGCATACTCTTCAAAGTCATATAACTTTGTACTTGACGCATGCTAATTGTTATGCTAACTTTTTAAAGATAATTTTGCAGGCATACACTTCAGTCATACAACTTGGTAATTGACACATTCTAACTGTTAGCATGCTATCTTTTTAAAGCTACTTTTGCATGCATACGCTTCATATTCATACAACTTGTTACTTGACGCATCTTAACTGTTCGAATGCTAACTTTTTCAAGCTAATTTTGAAAGCATACGCGTCATAGTCACATAACTTGGTACTTGACGCGTGTTAGCATGGTTAGCAGGTTAATATCAAGATATTTCATTAGTAGTGCTGTCAAATGACTTTAAAAGAATCACATTAATCACATTTTTAGATTTAGATCAATCATGATGACAAGTATTAGCAGTAGCATTACTTGCTTGCATAATTTCAATGAGTCCAAAAAAGACCTGGCCACAAACGCAACGTTATTGTTTGGAAAGGAGAAAAATTAATTGTGTGATTAATCTGTGTATATACACGATTAATGCACTATTTTTGTGAATAATCGCTATTTTTGACAGGCCTTGTTATCAGATATTCCACAAATTTCCTGTGACCTATTAAAACAAAGCTAACATGATTGTTTTGTCCAGCTAGCTTAGCATACATTGGCGCACTTTGGTTTGCTCTTAGCACCGTTAATGTACGTCAAAGTGCCCGCCCCGCATCCTTCCATTTGACTGAATGTGGCCCCTCACTCACCCTCGCAGGACAACTGCTCCTTGTTCCAGGATGGGATCATCAATGACATCTGTTCAATACAACATTTGGATTAGCATGTTGGAGACAAGAAACAGAACAGGGCTACAATCTTAGGGAATCCAACCATTCCATACAAGACACGGCTCAGGAATAACCATAATATCTCAATATATCCGCGTTAGTGCGATACGTGGATCTAACGCGGATATATTGAGATATTATGGTTATTCCTGAGCCATGTCTTGTATGGAATGGTTGGATTCCCTAAGATTGTAGGCATGTTCTGTTTCTTGTCTCCAACATGCTAATCCAAGTGTTCACTCTATAGTCCGGGAAATACGGTAAAATCGCATACTTGTTCACACAAAAACGACTGATAGTGCGATACGTGGATCTATCAGTCGTTTTTGTGTGAAGAAGTATGCGATTGTACCGTATTTCCCGGACTATAGAGTGAACACTTGGAACACAAGAAACAGAACAGGCCTACAATTTTAAGGAATCCAACCATTCCATACAAGACATGGCTCAGGAATAACCATAATATCTCAATATATCCACGTTAGATCCACGTATCGCACTATCAGTCGTTTTTGTGTGAACAAGTATGCGATTTTACCTTATTTCCCGGACTATAGAGTGAACACTTGGATTAGCATGTTGGAGACAAGAAACAGAACAGGCCTACAATCTTAGGGAATCCAACCATTCCATATAAGACACGGCTCAGGAATAACCATAATCAGTCGTTTTTGTGAGAACAAGTACAGTGTTTCCCATAAACTGCCAAGATACCTGTGGCGGTGGGGGCGTGGCTATGGGCGTGGTCACCATGACATCATCGAGTAATTTGCATAATTTACTACAATGATTAGATTTTCTCTAAAAAGGCTAAAAAAAATGTATACTTACTAATTAATAACAGTTTTGTTTTAAACGTCCATCCATCCATCCATTTTACAATATAATTACAACACTTTATGTACATATTTATATACAGATTTGAACAATAAGTTATTCACTGAAATATATTTATTAATTGTGGTTCTTACAAAAAATATATCTTATAAAATATAAAAGCTAAAATGTCTCAAAGCTCTGCCCCTTTAATTAGTGCATACTAAATAATTTAACTTTAGCCTACTACTACAACCATATTATTTACCAGCAACATAAAGTGAAACAGAGGCAGAGGTGTCCTGCCACAGTCAGTAACAAATAAACAGAAAACAGTAGTGGTGGTAGATAGACACAGAGCTTCATCAAACATCTGATCCACTGAACAAAGAGCTCCAAAAATCTTGAACTTTAGACTGCCATCAGTTTTACTCCCTACACTTAACCATGTGTTTCCTACTGCCTGCAGACTTTGCACCCTTTGTTATATACACATGTTGTGTTTCTAATATAAATACATTTAATAAAGTCAAATACAAATAAGGCAACAAGAGAAGTATCCTACACTTCTCTTTTGTAAAGTAAATCTGAACAGCCGATATGGGCATCTACATCAACTACCGGTATATGATTTGTGAGAAGCTGGAGAGGACCAAAAAAAAATAATAATAAATTAATTCTTTTTATTTGTGGCGGACGTAATTCTTTCGTGGCGGGCCGCCACAAATAAATGAATGTGTGGGAAACCCTGAAGTATGCGATTTTACCGTATTTCCCGGACTATAGAGTGCACCGCTATATGTGCCGATATATGAGATATATAGACATAAATACCTCTTTAGTAAGATGTAAATCAGATATATAAACATAAACAAGTCTTTAGCACGGTTTCCCGCAGCACTTTGTTGTTAAGGCGGCCGCCTTAACAACAAAGAGCCACCGCCTAAACTAAAGTCTTAACAAGCTGCTCCGCTTAGTTCTGCCTCTGCCTCTGTCAGTACGTCTCTGCAGCACCCAGCATTGTCCCACCCACAGAACCATCTGATTGGTTACACGCTGAGCGGTAAAAGCCAATCAGCAGTGCGTATTCAGAGCGCATGGAGTCAGTGCTCCTTCGTTGGAGTGAGCAGAAAGGTGAGCATAAGGCAGCGGACTCTCCCCAAATTATAATAAACACTTCCAAGTCAACTACTAGTAACATCACTATGAGGCCGTTGACGTTCTAGAAACATAAGCGGCAGCTCAGCTCGCTCGCAGTCCTTGAGGTGCAGGCTAATTAGCTTTTAGCGTAACGTTAGCTCACTGTGCGGTGTGTGTGGGTGTGTGTTACGGACAGCAAAGCCCTGTCCGTCTGAGAGAAAGACAAGCATTATTGACCTGCAGTTAACAACTAAGTTATTTCACTTTACCTTTTTCTGTGTTGATTGAGCTGTGTTGAAGCAGCAAAAAAGGACATTATGTTAAATGAAGAGTTTCCAGAAGCTGTCTCTTAAAGTTGATATAATAATGTAACTGCATCATAAAGCCTACATGATGGTGTTCAGGGATGAATAGTCTCTCCTATTGCTATTGTACTATTTTGTCAGCTATAGTTACATTAATCATAAGTAATGTAGCAGCCTAGTTTTGAATGGCAGGGTCCCTGCTATCATATGTTGATAAAAATATAACATTTACATAATAAAAATCAACTACAGGCTTCCCAAATGCTGTAATAAATCAAGCATAATGAGTTGAACATATGTCAGCATGTGGCCCCACTTTTAACTCTTATTTTCAAGCGCTTATTGGAAACGCTTACTTGCAGTAAATCATTATTTTGACTAAGTAAGCCATTATTTTTGACTTAGTAAATTACTAAGTCATAATAATGACATACTTAGTATCTCAGGTAACTAGGACTGTTTTGTTTTTACTTTACGGAAAAAATATCGAGATATACCTGTATATCGTATATCGCCATTCAGCAAATGGAGCGGAAAACACAACCAAAAGTTGTAGGCTTCTTCACGCGACGAAGCCGGCCTACTTCACCGCAGTCTGTAGTCCAATGCCCCCCCCCCCCCAGGCTGTGGTGGCAGCGACCAGGTGGAGACGTGATGGCGACAGGCCGAGTTACACCGATCCTTACACCCACCCACCCCCTTCCCTTGGAGAGACACCACCTTAACTAACACATTTTCTGGGGGAAACACTGCTTTAGTAAGATATAAATCAGATATATAAGCATAAATAAGTATTCAGTAAGATATAAATCAGATTGGAACTCAAACGATTCCTCGAGTAATTCGATTACAAAATATATTAGAGGAATTTTCGCTGCCTCGAGGCGTGAAGTTGTTTTTTTTACGGCATGTTGCCTCGTTTAGTAAACAGTAGTCAAAGCTCACGTTTCGCACGGACCGTTTAGGTGTTGCACAGCGTGTTTACGTCACAGATCATACGCCCCCTGCACTGCACAACACCGCTCTTTTAAATACGCTTGCGTTTAGGAAACTTTTTCGCCGACATAACTGGCAATGGCAGACGCCGCAGAAAGCAGTGGACAAGAGCCGTAGCAAAACGAGGGAATTAAAGAAGCGACGAAAGTCGTCTAAGGCGTTGGAACACTTCACACTAAAATCGAAGGAAAACGCAGTCGTGTGCAAACATTGCTAAGTGGAGCTCGCATTAGCACAAGTTCGATGCGGGAGCACCTGTCGAGAAAGCATCCGATTTGAGGGACGTCCAGAGGCGAGGTAAGTCATCTATTATCAAATGTAAACGCAAGAATTGTGTTAGTAAAATAAATTAGAGATGTCCGATAATTTCGGACTGCCGATATTACCGGCCGATAAATGCTTTAAAATGTAAGTATCGTATCGGTTTCAAAAAGTAAAATGTATGACTTTTTAATACGCCGCTGTACGTAATGGTACACGGACGTAGGGAGAAGTACAGAGCGTCAATAAACCTTAAAAGGCGCTGCCTTTGCGTGCCGGCCCAATCACATTATATCTACGGCTTTTCACACACTCAAGTGAATGCAACGCATACTTGGTCAACAGCCATACAGGTCACACTGAGGGTGACCGTATAAACAACATTGACACTGTTACAAATATGCGCCACACTGTGAACCCACACCAAACAAGAATGACAAACACATTTCGGGAGAACATCCGCACCGTAACACAACAGGACAAATACCCAGAACCCCTTGCAGCACTAACTCTTCCGGGACGCTACAATATACACCCCCCGCTACTCCCTACCCCTCCACCTCAAACCCGCCCCCTCCAACCTCCTCATGCTCTCTCAGGGAGAGCATGTCCCAAATTCCAAGCTGTGTGTTTTGAGGCATGTTAAAAAAAATAATGCACTTTGTGACTTCAATAATAAATATGGCAGTGCCATGTTGGCATTTTTTTCCACAACTTGAGTTGATTTATTTTGGAAAACCTTGTTACATTGTTTAATGCATCCAGCGGGGCATCACAACAAAACTAGGCATAATAATGTGTTAATTCCACTACTGTATATATCGGTTGATATCGGAATCGGTAATTAAGAGTTGGACAATATCGGAATATCGGCAAAAAAGCCATTATCGGACATCTCTAAAATAAATGTTATTCATTATGATAACTGGGATGTGTTCTCTCACTCCCGCGATGTCCTCAAATGCCGCTAAAAGGCGTTGAAAACTAACAACGCTATCCGAGCTGTCGTGTTCAATTAGCCTTTCTTTAGTAACCACGCGAAAGTAGTCGTGCAAAGTTATTCGGGTTATTCAAGTCATGCAACCACATGGTACTTGGATAGCTTGCACCCACCAACGTCTCTGTAGAATGTAAGAGTGCCAAGTCCTTGTTCACAGTGGTAGCACTTGTGTGCCAAGTTCCTGTCAGCCATATTGGTTCTGAATATCAAGTTGCACATTTCTAATGCAGTATTAAAGGCACTACGTAATCCACATTGTATGTTTGATGTAACGAAAACGGTTCTTGTTTTATTTTTGATACTAATTTTGAACAAATTGTATATATTTGTGTTTCCATCTCAAACATGTTATAATGGCTAAATGAACATTGATTACTATTTTGCATGCAATGAACTGTATTGCATTCTTAAAATGTAAAACTGTTGTCGTTATTATTAAGTGGTGTGTCTTTTTTTTTATTGTTTATGTATTGTTGGCAGGTTGAAAACAGCTCAGCGGATTTGCGAGGAGAAAACAACGTTTTTTAAACGGCTCCGTATAATAATCATCAAAAACGCACAAGAGACAAGAACTTTGTTTATGCGGTCACACCACACAGCACATAGGGCTGTGAGCACACCTGTTTTTATTAGTACAATCAACCACGGACACATTTCAGCTGTGCGTGTCAGCCTTCAATAATGAAAAAACGCATTTAGAAAATAAAAGATAATTAAGCCAAGCGCAATAATTGAGGGCACATCTTAACATGTATAATTAAACCTTAATTAAGCAAAAATATGATTTATTCGATTTATCGATCGGGATATTCGATAGCATACTCGATTACTAAAATATTCGATAGCTGCAGCTCTAAATCAGATATATAAACATAAATAAGTTCTTTAGTAAGACATACATGATATACAAACATAAATACGTCTTTAGTAAGACATGTACACATAAATAAGACAATAGCAAGACATAAATGAGATATATAAACATAAATATGTCGTTAGTAAGATACAGGGTTCGTACACCTTTTCCATGGCCAAATTCAAGCTCTTTTTAAGGACAGTGTTTCCCACACATTCATTTATTTGTGGCGGCCCGCCACGAAAGAATTAAGGCCGCCACAAAAAAAAAAATATTTAAAAAAATAAATACAAATTTTTAAAAAAATTGTTGTGTCCTGTCAAGCTTCTCAGGCAAATCATATAGTTGATGCAGATGCCCATATCGGCTGTTCAGATTTACTTTACAAAAGAGAAGTGTAGGATCAAGATTTTTGGAGCTCTTTGTTCAGTGGATCAGATGTTTGATGAAGCTTTGTGTCTATCTACCACCACTACTGTTTTCTGTTTATTTGTTACTGACTGTGGCAGGACACCTCTGCCTCTGTTTCACTTTATGTTGCTGGTAAATAATATGGTTGTAGTAGTAGGCTAAAGTTAAATTATTTAGTATGCACTAATTAAAGGGGCAGAGCTTTAAGAGACATTTTAGCTTTTATATTTTATAAGATATATGTTTTGTAAGAACCACAATTAATAAATATATTTCAGTGAATAACTTATTGCTCAAATCTGTATATAAATATGTACATAAAGTGTTGTAATTATATTGTAAAATGGATGGATGGATGGATGTTTAAAACAAAACTGTTACTATTAATTAGTAACTATACATTTTTTGAGCCTTTTTAGAGAAAATCATATCATTGTAGTAAATTATGCAAATTACTCGATGATGTCATGGTGACCACGCCCATAGCCACACCCCCACCGCCACAGGTATCTTGGCAGTTTATGGGAAACACTGAAGGACTTTCAAGATCAATTTTCCAGTTTTCCCAGTACCCTTCAAAAGGCGAAAACCAGTGTGAATCAATCCATGGCCTTGTTGTTTGAGGTCACCAAATGCTGTCTGTAGGAAAAATACGGAAAATCTGCCACAACCTAAGCCTAACATTGAACCAGCAGTTATCATTAACTGAATGGTGCATCGAAAAGGAAGCTGTGTTTCTGTAGACTATTTAATGTCATTGGTGTTTGCAAACGTGTCTCCATTTGTGTTCTTTTTCTTACTTACAGCACTCAATGACATCGCACAGCACGAATTGATTCACACAAGTTAAATAGACAACCGAAATAAATCGAACCATGTTGGGTTTCCTTTTTGCATACTTTGCAGCAGGCTACACGTGGATTTGGTCCACGTTTGATCCAAAGTTTGTATTTGTCATTTTCCATCCAATGTTCATTAAAACGACATGGAGCGATGCACCACTGTCCTCTTGGGGGCGACACAGAGCCGTATATACATGACAACAACCTAATGTAAGGGCTCGTGCAAAGCCAACAGATCAAGCGTGTAGCTTTCATTATTAAGGAAACTTGTTTTATTTTTTCTCCATTTTATAATTAGCCTATTGAGTCAGACTGCCGAGAAATATGAACATTTACAAGCACCGCACCCAAAATTCAAGCATTTTTCAAACCTTGAAAACAACATTAAAATCCAAGCATTTTCAAGGTTTTTAAGCACCCATACGAAACCTGAAGATATAAATGGGATATATACACATAAATAAGTCTTTAGCAAGACGTATAAACATAATCACGTCTTTAGTAAGATAGAAATTAGGTATACTGTATAAACATAAATACGTCTTTAGTCAGACAAATGAGATGTATAAACAAAAATAAGTCTTTAGTAATATATAAATCTGATATATAAACATAAATAAGTTATTTAGTAAGACATACATGAGATATATAAACATCAATGTCTTTAGTAAGATATATAAACATAAATAAGTCTTTAGTAATACATAAATGATATATAAACATAAATAAGTCTTAAGACATAAATGAGGTATATAAGCATAAATAACTCTTTAGTAAGACAAATAAGATATGTAAACATAAATAAGTCTTTAGTGAGACATAAATGAGATATATAAATAAGTCTTTAGTAAGACATAAATGAGATATATAAACATAAATAAGTCTTTAGTTAGACATACATGAGGTATATAAGCATAAATAAGTCTTTAGTAAGACAAATGAGCTATATAAAAATTACGTCTTTAGTAAGATATAAATGAGGTATATAAACATAAATAAGTCTTTAGAAATATATAAATGAGGTATATAAACATAAATAAGTCTTTCGTAAAACAAGTGATATCTAAACATAAATACGTCTTTAGTAAGATATAAATGAGGTATATAAACATAAATACGTCTTCAGTAAGACATAAATGAGACATATAAACATAAATAAGTCTTTAGTAAGACATAAATGAGATATATAAACATAAATGAGTCTTTAGTAAGACAAATGAGATATATAAACATAATTACGTCTTTAGTAAGATATAAATGAGATATATAAACATAAATAAGTCTTTAGTAAGACAAATGAGATATATAAACATAAATGAGTTTTTAGTAAGACAAATTAGATATATAAACATAATTACGTCTTTAGTAAGATATAAATGAGGTATATAAACATAAATAAGTCTTTAGTAAGACAAATTACATATAAACATAAATGAGTTTTTAATAAGACATAAATGAGATGCATACACATAAAAACGTCTTTAGTAATACATACATGAGGTATATAAGCATAAGTCTTTAGTAAGACAAATGAGCTATATAAACATAATTACGTCTTTAGTAAGATATAAATAAGGTATATAAGCATATAAGTCTTTAGTAAGACAAATGAGCTATATAAACATAATTACGTCTTTAGTAAGATATAAATGAGGTATATAAACATAAATAAGTCTTTAGTAAGACAAATGAGATATATAAACATAATTTCGTCTAGTAAGATACAAATTAGGTATACAAACATAAATAAGTCTCTAGTAAGACATGAGATATATAAACATAATTACGTCTTTAGTAAGATATAAATGATATATATAAACATAAATAAGTCTCTAGTAAGACATGAGATATATAAACATAATTACGTCTTTAGTAAGATATAAATGAGATATATAAACATAATTTTGTCTTTAGTAAGATATAAATGAGGTATATAAACATAAATAAGTATTTAGTAAGACAAATAAGATATATAAACATAATTTCGTCTTTAGTAAGACATAAATGAGGTATTATAAACATAAATAAGTCTCTAGTAAGACAAATGAGATATATAAACATAAATGAGTCTTTAGTAAGACAAATTAGATATATAAACATAATTACGTCTTTAGTAAGACATAAATGAGTCTTTAGTAAGACAAATGAGATATATAAACAAATAAGTTATCTAGTAAGATATAAATGAGTCATATAAACAAATAAGTGATTTAGTAAGACACAAATGAAATATATAGACATAAATAAGTTATTTAGTAAGACATACATGAGGTATATGAACATAAATAAGTTATTTAGTAAGACAAATAAGATATATAAACATAAATAAGTTATTTCGTAAGACATAAATGAGGTATATGAACATAAAACAGTTATTTAGTAAGACATAAATAATACATACCTTCACCACCCACAGCACCTTCAAGTTTCTCTTCGTCGCCGTTGCCGCTTCTGTTGTCAGACATATTCTAGGACTGGAGCAAACAAGTGAATATTAATTGTAATAAAACTTCCAAAGTGTGCATGGACGGGAAAAGACGGAGTTAAAAAGGTTTCGGTAGAAGGCGGCAGGCAGCAGCAGCGAGAAAACTTTTTTCCCTCGGGGAAACCCGGAAGTGTCATGGCGGAAAGCTGCCAGGGTGTTGCAGTACCTTGTCTTGCCGCTAGTCTGCGCCACAGCAGTACCTTGTCCTGTCGCTAGTCCGCGCCACAGCAGTATCTTGTCCTGCCGCTAGTCTGCGCCACAGCAGTATCTTGTCCTGCCGCTAGTCTGCGCCACAGCAGTACCTTGTCCTGCCGCTAGTCTGCGCCACAGCAGTACCTTGTCCTGCCGCTAGTCTGCGCCACAGCAGTACCTTGTCCTGCCGCTAGTCTGCGCCACAGCAACGCTTTTAAACAGGGCGTTTCCAAATCAGAGCATCTTTGTCATTTCTAAAGCTATCACATAGATCTTTATTTACCTTTAGGCCCCCCTCAAGTTTGGTCCCGGGGACCCAAAAGGGGGTCAGTCATAACAAATTAAAAAAAATAGTCATATATTAATATTTGTTTTATTTTTATTCAATGCTTGAATATCTAGTTCATTAGTGTCCAAAGTGCAGGAACATTTGCTTTTTAAAAACACCATCACAGAAAAAACATCAAAAAGTAGAATAAAAGAGCAAACATGTGAGATGTTATGACTCTAATAAAACAAAGGTGGCTGTTTTTTTTTCCTTTAAAACTGTCATTGCTCAAAAATAATAATGAATCAGTATCAATGTTGTTATGAATTATTTTAGACTTTGATTACTTCACATCAAATATTACTCTTTGAAAATTTTGGGGGGAAAATATTGCATATTTTGTGTCTGCAATTTAAAATATTTTCTATGACAAAAACTGCATAAAATAAAAAATAATAAGCTAATAATAGACGGATAGATATGAAGAAGATTTAAGACTTGAAAGTACAAAAGATAAAAATAAAAAGTGACTTTTTTTAACACATAAGTGGAGCCTTTTAAAATACCCAATAATTTTACTTGGATTAAAAAAATAATAAAAAATTGTCATTGCTTTAAAAATAATAATGAATGAAAATCAATGTTATTAATTATTGACCTATTTAAGGCTCCAATTACTTCACATCAAATATTACACTTTGAAATAATTTTGGAGGGAAAATATTGCACATTTTGTGTGTCTGAAAAAAAAAAAGAGAAACACTGAATAAAATAAATAAAAATGATAATAATAAAATGTAGTTATCGATGGATATATCTGTATATTTAAGAGTTGAAAGTAAAACATTAATAAAAGGGTTTATTTTTAACACTCGTATGAGTGGAGCCTTTTATTTGAGTTGGATTTTTTTCATCTGTCATTGATCAAAAAATAATAATGAATGAAAATCAATATTGTTTTGAATTATGGACCTATTTAAGGCTCCAATTACTTCACATCAAATATTACACTTTGAAATAATTTGAGGGAAAATATTGCACATTGTGTGTCTGAAAAAAAAAATCATGACAAAAACTGAATAAAATAAATAAAAATTATAATAATAAATAGTTATCAATGGATATATCTGAATATTTAAGAGTTGAAAGTAAAAAATTAATAAAAGGTTTTATTTTTAACACTCGCATTAGTGGAGCCTTTTATTTTAGTTGTATTTTTGAAATCTGTCATTGATCAAAAAATAATAATCAATAAAAATCAATGTTGTTATGACCTATTTAAGGCTCCAATTACTTCATATCAAATATTACACTTTGAAATATTTTTGGGGAAAAATATTGCATATTTTGTGTGTCTGCAACAATAAAAAAAAAAATTCTGTGACAAAAACTGCATAAAATAAAAAAATAAACAAAAGCTAATAATCGACGGATAGATCTGAAAATGTAGGTGTTGTAAGTAAAAAATGTATTTTAAAAAGTGTTTAGTTTTAGCACTTGCATGAGTGGAGGCTTTTTGGATCCCCAATCATTTTAGTTAGATATTTTTGATCTGTCATTGCTCAAAAAATAATGAATCAAAATACATTTTACACATTTTGTACATATTTAAGGCTCCAATTACTTCACATCAAATATTAGACTTTTGAAAAAAAAAAATTTGGGGGCGGGGGGTGTATTGCATATTTTGTGTCTACGCAATAAAAAATATTTTCAATGAAAAAAATAAAACTTACTAACCGACGGATAGATCTGAAGTAAAAAATATGTGTTTAGTTTTAACACTTGCATGAGTTAAGGCTTTTTTTGGATCCCCAATATTTTTAGTTGGATTGGTTTTTTTATACTCATTGTTCAAAAATATAATAATAATAATTATTATAAAAATATAATAATAATAATAATCACTCAAATCAATGTTATGAATTATTGACATATTTAAGGCTCTCTACTAGTGTAGTATTGGTATTTGTACTTCATTTAGCCATGTTTATGCTTACTTCAGGACAAAAAACACTTGCGATACCTTTCAAAAACCAATCAGAGCTTCAGTATCGTGGCTTCTGATTGGTTCAGCCTCTATATTGGATTACAGTGGTTAAACTGGTTTACAACGAGGGAAATATTTGATTTAAATGAAATCATTTCAAATTCAAAAGGTAATGACCAGAACCAATTAACAGCAATAAACGAGGGATTACTCTAAATTACTTTTGTATCCTCGACCAAACAGCATGTAACAAAAATATAATATTTAGATATGAAAGGAAATGACATCTGCAGATTAATATATATATATAAAAAAAAAAAAAAAGGTACATTAATTGATTGAAGAAATAATCGTACAAATGACATGTAGTCATGCCCCTCCCCCGCCCTGCAGGTAGATACGGTAGCAAAGTGTTTGCTACCGTGGAAAGAAAATATGACTACTATAAATCACATTAAAGCAGACTTTATTGCAGCACAATCCAAGTATTGAACAACCATCTTCAACTGCTCGTATGGAACCGCCAAGGTCAGAGGGGGCGGAGCCTATCCTAAGCCGCAGCGAGGGACACACGGCCAATCACTGGTCTCCTGGGGAGGTCGCCTCCGTGTGGAACAAACGCACCTTTGAGCGGGCTGCAAGCGAGAAGAGAAGCCATGTTTTAGGAGACATCCTGACACGAGAGTCCCAAATCCTGTGGACGAGTACGTGGATCTACGTGAGCCAGCTAAAAATCGCCATTTCTTCAGACTCAAAATACATATTAATGTATTTTGTATTATGTGTGCACGGTTGACAAGTAATGCACCAAAAGTTTGGCCGTCTAAAAAAGACTTTGCTCACTGAAACCGGGTGTTGTGGTGAAATATCCACTTCCACTGGCGGGCTGTGACGTAGCTCACCCAAAGCTGATCAATAAGTCCCTTTTTTTTTTTTTTTTTAAACTGAAGTCACATTTGAGAAGATCAGATTCCAATGATGCCAAAAGATCAGATTTGAAGTGCTTTGGAGCGTTTAGACTGGCAAAAGAAAATCCTATCTGCGTCACTTGAGGTTAGGGCTGGGCAATATGGAGGAAAAAGTACATCTCAATATATTTTTACTTAAACTCGATATTTGATATATATCTCGATATACAATATATTGCCAAAAAGTATTTGGCCACCCATCCAAATGATGACAATCAGCTGTCCCAGTCACTTGTATAAAATCAAGCACTTAGGCATGGAGACTGTTTCTACAAACATTAGTAAAAGAATGGGCCGCTCTCAGTGATTTCCAGCGTGGAACGGTCATAGGATGCCACCTGTGCAACAAATCCAGTCGTGAAGTTTCCTCGCTCCTAAATATTCCAAAGTCAACGGTCGGCTTTATTGTAAGAAAATGGAAGAGTTTGGGAACAACAGCAACTCAGCCATGAAGTGGTAAGCCATGTAAACTGACAGAGAGGGGTCAGCGGATGCTGAAGCGCATAGTGCAAAGACTTTCTGCACAGTCAGTTGCTACAGAGCTCCAAACTTCATGTGACCTTCCAGTTAGCCCACGTACAGTACGCAGAGAGCTTCATGAAATGGGTTTCCATGGCCGAGCAGCTGCATCTAAGCCATACATCTGGCAATCTGATGGACGAGTCTGGGTTTGGAGGTTGCCAGGAGAACGCTACATTTCGGACTGCATTGTGCAGAGTGTGAAATTTGGTGGAGGAGGAATTATGGTGTGGGGTTATTTTTCAGGAGTTGGGCTTGGTCCCTTAGTTCCAGTGAAAGGAACTTTGAATGCTCCAGGATACCAAAACATTTTGGACAATTCCATGCTCCCAACCTTGTGGGAACAGTTTGGAGCGGGCCCCTTCCTCTTCCTACATGACTGTGCACCAGTGCACAAAGCAAGGTCCATAAAGACATGGATGACAGAGTCTGGTGTGGATGAACTTGACTGGCCTGCACAGAGTCCTGACCTGAACCCGATAGAACACCTTTGGGATGAATTAGAACAGAGACTGAGAGCCAGGCCTTCTCCACCAACATCAGTGTGTGACCTCACCAATGCGCTTTTGGAAGAATGGTGGAAAATTCCTATAAGCACACTCCGCAACCTTGTGGACAGCCTTCCCAGAAGAGTTGAAGCTGTAATAGCTGCAAAAGGTGGACTGACATCATATTGAACCCTATGGGTTAGGAATGGGATGGCACTTCAAGTTCATATGTGAGTCAAGACAGGTGGCCAAATACTTTTTGGCTATATAGTGTATTTCCCGGTGAAAATATACATAAAAATAAATTAATTTTTGTCAGTGGCACTTTTATTAACCTAGTTAGTCAAGATGGTATTAACAGCACAGAAAATAAACTGTTTAAGTAGCACAGAATTACATAACAAATAAAATACGCAAACGTGCAATATATTTATCTGTACAGTAATCTATTTACTATTGATGTCTGCACCACATTTCTCTTTTATCCTGCACTACAACGAGGTAATGCAACCAAATGTTGTTCTTATCTGTACTGTAAATGTCAGATTTGAATGAGAATAAAAGGAAGTCTAAGTCCAAGTCTTAATTACCTGAAATAAACAAGTCAGCACGTCAAACCTCGGTAGATTATCCACGCCGTTTACTTCTTTTTAGTAGTTTCCCCGCCCATAAATAACCATAAGAATTCGATAAAAGCGACTTTTATTTCTTACCACTCAATTGTGATAGTGGGAAATAGCACACATCGTCAGCATGATCAACATAAATGGTTAACTGAACGCCGCCCGGAATCAATCACTTTTGGAACGTAACTTCCGCCCTTCAATATGGATACCGGCAATGCATTGTGGGAAATGTAAAAAATGTATACATCCGAACCCATAGACATCTTATAAGTAGACGCAGCATTGGCTGCTGTGACGCGACAAATTGGGCCGCCATCTTGAAGTGGTGATGAGGAGTCGGCGAGCAGCCTAAACTGACAGTTGACAGGTAGAAAACAAAGATGGTGTTCAGCGTTTTCCTGCTCAAATGAGCGGACTGTTGAAAATAAGAATCGGGGGATTACTTTTCATAAGTAAGTATTTAACATTAACGTACTATTAGTTGTATTTTGTGAAAAAGAATATTACCACAGAGTTGAGAAGGAGCAAAGATCTTCAATAATACTGAAATCGTAGCCGCTAGCAAACAAGAGTATGACCATAATGAAATTAATTAAATTAGAAAGGTCATACTTGAATACAGAATTTGGTTTTATTTTGAATCCAGTGAAACAGATTGGTGGTTTTAGCTGATATAAAGACTTTCAGGTGTTTATATATGTTTATGTTTAAGTATTTGGCAGACGCTTTTATCCAATGCGACATACATAAAAAATACATATAAAACAATCACTGTAAACATTATCATTTAAAGGCCTACTGAAACCCACTACTAGCGACCACGCAGTCTGATAGTTTATATATCAATGATGAAATCTTAACATTGCAACACTTGCCAATACGGCCGGGTTAACTTATAAAGTGCAATTTGAAATTTCCCGCTAAACTTCCGGTTGAAAACTCCTTTGGATGATGACGTATGCGCGTGACGTAGCCAGTGAAACAGAGGTATGGATCCCCCATTGAAGCCAGTACAAAATAGCTCTGTTTTCATCTCATTATTCCACAGTATTCTGGACATCTGTGTTGGTGAATCGGTTGCAATTTGTTCATTGCATTATGGAGAAAGAAGCTGAGCAAGCAAAGAAGAAAGTTGTCGGTGCGAAGCGGAGTATTTTGCGAGGGAAGTCAGCAGCAACACAACACGTTTCATTGTTTACATTCCCGAAAGATGCAGTCAAGATCGAAGAACTCGGACAACAGAGACTCTTAGCAGGAGGACTTTGACTTCCATACGCAGACTCCTGTAGAGAACTGGGACAACACAGACTCTTACCAGGATTACTCTGATTTGGATACACAGACGCAGACGTGCTACCGTGAGTACGCAGCTGCGCTTACAAACATTTGATCGCTTGCCCGTACGTGCGCGTCACGTACGTAACTTTGGGTAAATATATAAGCTTTATGAACCTTGGGTTAGGTGAACGGTCCTTTGGGCTGAGTGATTGTGTGTGTTGTGCAGGTGTTTGAATTGTATTGGCGGGTTATATGGACGGGAGCTAGGAGCTAGCATAACAAACACCTAGGTGTTTTTATGCGGGATTAATTTGTGGCATATTAAATATAAGCCTGGTTGTGTTGTGGCTAATAGAGTATATATATGTCTTGTGTTTATTTACTGTTGTAGTCATTCCCAGCTGAATATCAGGTCACCTCCGGCTCTCACAGCATCTTCCCTATCTGAATCGCTTCCACTCCCCACTAGTCCTTCACTTGCACTTTACTCATCCACAAATCTTTCATCCTCGCTCAAATTAATGGGGAAATTGTCGCTTTCTCGGTCCGAATCGCTCTCACTTCTGGCCGCCATCACTGTAAACAATAGGGAACTTTGCGGAAATATTCAACTGACTACGTCACGCTACTTCCGGTAGGGGCAAGGCTTTTTTTTGTCAGATACCAAAAGTTGCGATCTTTATCGTCGTTGTTCTCTACTAAATCCTTTCAGCAAAAATATGGCAATATCGCAAAATGATCAAGTATGACACATAGAATAGATCTGCTATCCCCGTTTGAATAAAAAAATGTCATTTCAGTAGGCCTTTAAGAGAAGAATGTAATAGAAAATATCAATACAAAGTGTCAAGACAGAATAAACTCTCTGCTGCTGCAGCAACAGAGATACAGTCAATAGGTCCCTAAGATATATAGATATCTAATGTATTAATACATTGTTTATGTAGGATATACGCATGTACTGTATATATAACCTAATTAGGGTTGTCCCGATCCGATATTTGGATCGGATCGGCCGCCGATATTTGCCAATAAATGCGTATCGGCAAGGCATGGGAAAATGCTGATGCAGATCCAGTTTTTTAAAAAACTCTGGTCCGTGTTTTCTAACGCACCGATTTAAATAATACATTCCACTTTTCTGCTGCTCCCTAATTTCCGTTCCGCATTTTCCAGCATACCTTCAACACATCCACAGGTCTGTGTCCTAACCGGAAGCGGATGCCGGTTCATGGTTCCGAAAGGCGAGCGGAAGTTACCGGTAAAAATGTCACCTGTGTGGGATTATTTTACCCTACAAAACGAAAAAGATGAGGAGGTGGAGTGCAAAACATGCCACAATAAAGTCAAGCGTGGTGGTAAAGTTGTAAGACATTTTAATACAACAAATCTGATCAAGCATTTAGCGAAATACCACCATTAAAGAATATGAAGAATTTCTGAAGTAAACTGACGAAAAGAAAAAGAAAGGTCCTACCCAACTAACTCTGACAGAAACGTTCGCGAAGCGTGACATACTGCCACTGAACAGTATGTTCAGTATGCGGCCCAGGGGATAACTAGAGTCATTGCCGAGGAAATAATTCTGGATGATGAGCCCTTATCTCTCGTGAGTAAAGTGGGCTTTCGACGCACCATCCAACACATCACCACCCATTATGCCACTATGCTCAGACTGGGGGGGGGGGGGGGGGGGACACGACGACAACAATTGAAGGGAGTGTGTAGATATATATTTTTTTAAGTTTTTCAAGAGCAAGTATTGATGCTGAGTTATAGACATTTTATCCCACTCAGGTTGTTTGTGTGTTTTGCTTTTTTTAGTAATGTTTACAGCATTATTTGCACTTTATACTGTTCACTTTTTTACTGTTCAATGATGCCCTTTCTGTTTGTCATGTATATTTTTGTCTATTTTGTGTTTATCCTTGAATAAACAGGTCAGTTTCTTGTTACCAACCATTGTGTATTATTCAAACTCACCTAATTCAGCTGGCTAGTTGTTATTAAGAGTACTCAAACCCTTTTCAACATGAATCTGACAACTAAGTAGGCTAAAAAACTTTACATTTTAATACATGCTCGGATAGGCCAGTATCGGTATCGGATCGGAAGTGCAAAAACAACATCAGTATCGGATCGGAAGTGCAAAAACCTGGATCGGGACATCCCTAAATCTAATCATATTGTTTCTTGAATTTAAAAATAGCTGACCGTTTTTTTCCCCCTTCTCTGGGATTATATTCCCCGTTTTGATCTCGGACGTCTTGTCATTTATAGCTATAAGAATATTCTATCGCTGTTAAGCAAACTATGAATAAGAAAACACGCGAAAACATGTGTCCTTTATCATAGCTACACGTATGACAAAAAAACACGTTAAAAACAGTGGTATTCAGTAGAGATGTCCGATAATATCGGACTGCCGATATTATCGTCCGATAAATGCTTTAAAATGTAATATCGGAAATTATCGGTATCGGTTTCAAGCGGTAGATGATGGATCAATGGATGGACGGATGGGTTTCAAAATTATCTGTATCGGTTTCAAAAAGTAAAATGTATGACTTTTTAAAACGCCGCGGTGTACACAGACGTAGGGAGAAATACAGAGCACCAATAAACCTTAAATGCACCACCTTTGCGTGCCGCCTCAGTCACATAATATCTACAGCTTTTCACACACATAAGTGAATGCAAGGCACACTTGGTCAACAGCCATACAGGTCACACTGAGGGTGGATGTATAAACAACTTTAACGGTTACAAATATGCGCCACACTGTGAACCCACACCAAACAATCGTGAGAACATCCGCACCGTAACACAACAGAACAAATACCCAGAACCCCTTGCAGCACTAACTCTTCCGGGACACTACAATATACACCCCCTGCCCCCACCTCCTCATGCTCTCTCAGGGAGAGCATGTCCCAAATTCCAAGCTGCTGTTTTGAGGCATGTTAAAAAAATAATGCACTTTGTGACTACAATAATAAATATGTCAGTGCCATGTTGGCATTTTTTTCCATAACTTGAGTTGATTTATTTTGGAAAACCTTGTTATATTGTTTAATGCATCCAGCGGGGCATCACAACAAAATTAGGAATAATAATGTGTTAATTCCACGACTGTATGTATCGGTATCGGTTGATATCGGAATCGGTAATTAAGAGTTGGACAATATCGGAATATCGGCAAAAAAAGCCATTATCGGACATCTCTAGTATTCAGTGAGGTAAGATTAATTAAATGCGCTGACAGTTCATTGCTCCTGCCAAATGTATTGTACTGAGTGGAGCGGATCACCACTCCAAGATGGCGGCCCCGCGTCTCGTCAGCGCTAGTAGGCAGTAGCGCTCGATGCTGCGTATCCTTATGGGTGAGGGCCGACATCCGGGCAACTGAGCTACATACGGGTTCTTCGAGCCATAGCAACCAGACTGACGTTGAAAACAAACCGTTGCCATTACTCTTTAACCTGTCGACCTACGCTGGTTAAACCCGTCATTCTGCCTCCAAAATGCCGAAAAACTGTGTTGTTTTTGGTTGTGCTAACCACAACTGGAAACAGGGAAAACAAAGGTGGTATTTTGTTCTGCCAAAGCGTGATAAAAGCCCACAGAGACGAGACAAATGGCTCGCAGCTTTACACTGGGAAAACGAGGACGGTTCTCACTGGAGTCCCCCAAAGTCCCGGGTCGTTTCTGGTAAATATAAGGAACAAAAATCCACCTTCTTAACCACAACTTGGCTGTACCGTCCGTGCTAATGTTGTACTTGTTGAATTTGTACCTTATAACGTTCGACAGCTGAAGTTGTTGTACAAAAATAACATGCGGTATATACTATATAGTCTATAGCCTAGCTAGCTATTTTCGAAAACCGGACAACGAGAGGATACCAAAGGCAGCGTTAAGATGGACACCACCGGGAAAACGTAAGCCAGGGCGGCCAAAGAACACCTGGCGAAGAACCCATAAGATGTCTATGACTTTTGGAGCGTAACTTGTGGGAAATGTAAAAAAAAAGTATATATCCGAACCCCTCTATGGTGTAATAAAACACGCTATGCTCACTGAAAGTGTCCATAATGTGCGTGTCCTGTGATTGACAGGTGCACCTCACCTGCCACGACGAGTCCCGCCATGTAGGAATAATGAAGGTAAAAAGACGAGACTTACCATTAATGCTAACTGTAATAGCAGCTCCTGTTGTGGGGCTTTGGCCAGCGAGTGACTCGCGGCACAAGAAGGACTTTTTGGGATCATGAACGGCCTTCAGCTCATCAAAGCCATGCTCCCCCCACCATCACCCTCCCCACCAATGCCAGCACATCATTAAAGGAGTTAAAGGACTCAAAGGACTCCAATGACATCACAGGACTCCAAAAACACAATAAGACTGTAAAGACCCTCTCCATTAAAGAAGAGAATGTACGCCGGCAGTTCTTGAAGCTGAATACGCGGAAGGCCCCCGGGCCGGATGGTGTCTCCCCCTCCACTCTCAGACACTGTGCGGACCAGCTGGCTCCTGTCTTCACTGACATTTTTAACACCTCTCTGGAGCTATGCCGCGTGCCGTCCTGCTTTAAGACCTCTACCATTGTCCCTGTCCCCAAGAAAGCACGGATCACAGGACTAAATGACTACAGGCCGGTCGCGCTGACGTCTGTGGTCATGAAGTCCTTTGAGCGCTTGGTCCTGCCTCACCTCAAGGACATCACCGCCCCCCTCCTGGACCCACTGCAGTTCGCCTACAGAGCCAACAGGTCTGTGGATGATGCAGTGAACCTGGCCCTCCACTTCATCCTGGAGCATCTGGACTCCCCAGGAACCTACGCTAGGATCCTGTTTGTGGACTTCAGCTCTGCCTTCAACACCATCCTCCCTGGACTGCTACGAGACAAGCTCTACCAGCTCAGCGTGCCCGACTCCCTCTGCAGTTGGATTAATGACTTCCTGACAGACCAAAGACAGCACGTAAGGCTGGGGAAGATTGTCTCGGACAGTCGAACCACAAACACTGGTACTCCTCAGGGCTGTGTACTCTCCCCCTGGCTCTTCTCCCTGTATACAAACTGCTGCACCTCCAGTCACCAATCCGTAAAACTGCTCAAGTTTGCGGATGACACCACCCTCATCGGGCTCATCTCGAATGGCGATGAGTCCGCCTACAGGAGAGAGGTAGACCGGCTGACGTCCTGGTGCAGCCTCAATAACCTGGAGCTGAACGCCCAGAAAACAGTGGAGATGATCATGGACTTCAGGAAAGTCACAGCCCCACCATCCCCCCTCACCCTGATTGACTCTCCCACCCCCGTCCCCATTGTGGACTCCTTCCGTTTCTTGGGCACCACCATCACCCAGGACCTCAAGTGGGAGCTGACCATCAGCTCCCTCATCAAGAAGGCCCAGCAGAGGATGTACTTCCTGCGGCAGCTGAGGAAACTTAAGGTGCCGACCGAGATGCTGGTGCAGTTTTACTCAGCCATCATAGAGTCCATCCTGACCTCCTCCATCACAGTGTGGTTCCCCGGCGCCACAGTCCAGGATAAGAATAGACTGCAACGCATCGTACGTGCTGCGGAGAAGGTGATTGGCTGCAAGCTCCCATCCCTCCAGGACTTGTTCTCCTCCAGGACCAGGAGGCGTGTGGGTCGGATCACAGCTGACTCTTCTCACCCTGGACACACACTATTCTCCCCTCTCCCCTCAGGCAGGAGACTACGCTCCATCCAGACCCACACCTCCCGCCACCTGAACAGTTTTTTTCCCCTCGGCCATCAGGCAAATGAACAAGAACTCCTACAGCAGCTCCTTGAATTCCTTGAATCCCTTCTAAGTCTATCTGATAGCTCAGTCACAGCTCTTTTTATACCAAATATGTGTTATATGTGTTTTATGTCGCACGTTTGCACCAAGAAAAATTCCTAGTTTGTGAACCCGTTCTCAAACAATGGCAATAAAACTATTCTGATTCCTGATGTAGGAATAATGAAGGTAAAAAGACGAGACTTACCATTAATGCTAACTGTAATAGCAGCTCCTGTTGTGGGGCTTTGGCCAGCGAGTGACTCGCGGCACAAGAAGGACTTTTTGGGATCCAACAAGAAGCGTTCGGACCTGGTCGGAATTCCGGGAACTAAAGCTTTAAGTGGACCGGCGATGGTAAAAGATGTCGCTTGCATGTACGGAGCTAACACTCCCGATCTCATTAAAAGTGACATATTTCCTTCTGCTCGCCACCTAAATAACAGCGACCTTGTCTTCTTCTTCTTTGATTTTGTCTTCTTCTTCGTCGTTTGTGCCAAACACTACTACCGCCTCCTGGTGGATGGGCATGACATCACCCAAAAAAAACCCGCTTTAAAAATAAATGCATCGGTCATTATATCCATTGAAATCCATCCTATGACATTTAAATCAATCAATAAGGAATTTAAAACCCATTTCATGGTTAAAAATACTATTAAACACGTATAAATGGAATAAAAGAGCAATTAGGTGAAATGTGTGGAGAAAAAGTTGCAATGTTGACTCTAATAACAACGTTTTTTTTCTTTAAAACGGTCATTGCTCAAAAAATAATAATGAATCAAAATCAATGTCGTGATGAATGATCGACTTACATTCATACAAAGCACAACAAATATTCCACTTTGAAATATTTTTGGGGAAACCGTTTCATATTTTGTGTTTGCCGTATAAAAAAACCATAAAAGAGCATAAAACAAAAATATGAAAACTTATAATCGACTGATAGATCTGAAGTGGATCGAGCGACTCAAAAGTAAAAAGTGGGGAAAAAAAGTATTTGACTAATTTTTAACACTCTAATGAGTGGGACCCTTTCGGGTCCCTACTCATTTTAGTGGGATTAAAAATATATATATATAATTACTGTAAAATTATTGCTGTTATGATTTATTGACTTATTTAAGACGCCAATACTTCAAATATTCCACTTTGAAATGCTTTTTGGGGGAAATATTGCAAAGGGTTTTGACAAATGCTGCAACGGTCTCACTGTTAAAGTACCAATGATTGTCACACACACATGAGGTGTGGCGAAATTATTCTCTGCATTTGACCCATCACCCTTGATGGGAGGTGAGGGGAGCAGTGAGCAGCAGCGGCGGCCGCGCCCGGGAATCATTTTTGATGATTTAGCCCCCAATTCCAACCCTTGATGCTGAGTGCCAAGCAGGGAGGTAATGGGTCCCATTTTTATAGTCTTTGGTATGACTCGGCCGGGGTTTGAACTCACAACCTACCGATCTCAGGGCGGGTTTACAGCCAAGACCGGTGCAGAGGAAGCTCAAATGCAGATAAGGATTGTTTTGGTTAGGGCGAGCGAACACTTACCAATGTCTTTGTCTGCACTAGCTGTCTGTTCTGGCTCTCAAATTGATCATCATTTCACCTTGCAGAACGGCAATTTTCTCCGAGATGTTATCCAGTTTGTGATAACAATCACAATTTGAGTGCTTATCAATCGCGACGTTCCGGGCTCCTTGAACGGCAGCCATCGTCTTCCAATTTTGTCGACAGACCAGAGCAACGCTCAATCCAATCAGCGGATGATTTGTTATCGCCATTCTGAATGGGTAGACTTCTTTGAAAGAAGAATCGCCAGGAACACATCCCTCCACTTCTCCCAGGAGTCCATGGTGTATTCAAAAGCAAAAAGCAGGGAAGACAATAAAAGGGAGAGGATGTGACCACCTCCGCTGACCGCCAGACAGAACAAAATAAATGAATGTAAAATAAAAAATAGATGAATATAAAAATAAACATAAAAATATGAATGTATTAATGCAAAATAAATACAAATCAGTGTAAGAATGTAAATAAATACATACATGTAAAATCAATACATCAATATATAATAAATATAAATACATGTAAAAATATGAACAAAGACATGTAAAATAAACACATAAATATAAAATAAATACAAATCAGTGTAAAAATGTGAATAAATACATACATGTAAAATGAATACATGTAAAAATGTGAATAAATACGTACAAGTACATGTAAAATGTATTCAAATAAAAGTACAAATATGAATACATGCATGTATGTAAAATACTTAAAAACACAAATAAATAAATACATGTAAAATGTATTCAAATAAAAGTAAAAATATGAATAAATACATGCATGTAAAATACATACAAAAACAAATAAATAAATACATGTAAAATGTATTTAAATAAAAGTAAAAATATGAATAAATACATGCATGTAAAATACATACAAAAACAAATAAATAAATACATGTAAAATGTATTAAAATAAATGTAAAAATAGTAATACACACATGTATGTAAAATACATAAAAACATAAATAAATAAATACATGTAAAATGTGTTCAAATAAATGTAAAATATGACTAAATACATGGATGTAAAATACATTAAAATATGTGCAAAAATACAAATAAATAGATAAATGCATTAAAAATGTAT
>NC_084747.1:26401880-26431880 GCF_033978785.1 Entelurus aequoreus | reverse complement strand
CCTGTTTGCTCTTTTATACCACTTTTTATGTTTTTTATTTTTTTAATCGTATTTTTAGAATGTGTCGCGGGGCCGTTAAAAAATTACCTGCGGGCCGCAAATGGCCCCCGGGCCGCACTTTGGACACCCCTGATATAGAGGCAACTTGTTTTTTTCACTCTACTGCTACTTCAAATAAGCAGAAATTCGAACCGAAAATTATTTTCACACTGCAAAAACTGAAATCTAAGTAAGATGAAATATCTCAAATAAGGGTGATATTTGCTTATTTTCTGTCTGATAAGATAATTCTTCTCACTAAGCAGATTTTATTTTAGAGTGTTTTACTTGTTTTAAGTGTTTTGGTCCTAAATGATCTCAGTAATATATTACAGCTTGTTGTTGAGATTTGATGACCTATATTGAATAAAACATGCTTGAAACACAAGTATAAAACTACTTTTTCAAAGTAATAATTTCTTATTTCAAGCTTGTAAAAAAAAATCATGACTTTGACACAATTGTGTCTCATATTAAAACAGATGACAGCCAAATGGACTTTGCGGTTTTATTTTCAGTGAAACAATAGAAAACACGTACTCATAAAATAGTAGTTGGCACAAAAACAGCAAACTGAGATAATATTTAAACGTTTAACATGTGACATTTCTAACAATTTTGAACAGAAATAGTTCATGCACATTCAGATAAATTCTTCAAAATTACAATACATTTTTTTTAGACCGGGGGCCAGGCTGTATATATGCGCACTAATTGACTGAAAGAGCACGCACTTGGCGCGATGATGTCATGTTATCCATGGAAAAATGCATTTATAGACAATATGATTTGCCTGAGCGGCTAGGAGACCCCGAGAGTAACAAGCGGTTGCCTTGTTGCCTTTCCATTAAGAACAATGAATTAGTTTTTAGTATAAGTTTGCTGGTTTCAAGAAATGTAATGCCGAGCGCATATCATTATGTCAAGATAATGGCACTAGCATTTACTTAATTTAAGAATATTTTTCAACATATTGAGCAAAACGGTGTCTTTTTATTCTACCAAGAAAAATGCACTTGTTATTAGTGAGAATATACTTATTTTAAGGTATTTTTGGGTGCATTGAAGTTAGCTAATTTTACTTGTTTTGGGAAGTCTTGACAAGCCACATTTTCTTGTTCTCTTGGCTGATAATTTTGCTTAGTTCAAATAAAATACCCCTAATTTTTTATTTTTTTTTTCTTGTTTTTGAACACTGACTTTTTGCAGTGCTGGCTCTTCTATCTCATCCTCGGCACCTGCGTTCTCCATTTATATCTCTTCTACATCTCCTTCTTCACTGTCGTCAATCTCTTCTCATCTCTCCAATCCTTAGTAAGGAAGGAATGAGGTAGTGGCCGACATAAAAAGTGAGTTTTAAAAATGAAATGAATGAATTTTCTTCTGTTGATTCTCAGTCCAGTTGTGTTTTTATTTGCTCTCCGTTGTTAAATGTTCGAGTATCAAATTTGATCCAAAGACTGAAGGGTTGTGGTACTCACAAACGAAATCTATTGACTGGCTCATTGACGTGAACGACAGGTTTGTTTTTATTTGAAGCGTGACCACGATGAAACATTTACACTTACGTCTCACACTGGAAACCAATCGAGGCAGAAGCACTTTGCACAGAGTGTGCGTCGTGTATCTGCTCTGACTGGCATGGAACTTTGTTGTCATTGCACTTAAAAGTACAAGCAAATGTCTTATCAGTACCGGCTGTCTAAGAGCAGGTCTCCAAAACGTCCAGGAAAAGTTGCTAGATTTGTCGCTTTTAAGGAAGAAAGTCACTAAGAGGAGTTGAAAAGCCAGAAAGTCGCCAGGTTGACAAGACCACGCCGACACCAAGACCCGCCTTACGTTGCATCTGATTGGTTTACACGGTGTGGTGCCTTCCGTGGTGGGCTAGATTTAGGCTAAGGATTATTGATTGTGATTGGTTCTTACTCCGACTACGACACGTTGCGAGTAGTAAAGTTTATTATTGTGGAAAAAGCACAGATATAGAGTAAAGAATGGGGAATGTACACGTGTTTTTGTTATGTTTTGTTAGTTTTGGAGTCTTTTTAGTTCCTGTTTGACACCTGAGTTTGTTTTAGTTACCATGGCTACTTATGATTTTCACCTGCCTCTGGTGTTCGGGACGCGGACCTGCTTCTAATCAGAGGCCTTTTTAAGCCTGCCTTTGCCAGTCAGTCATGCGGGCGTCATTGTTGGTTTCATGCCACAGTTTCGTGTTTGTTCTATGCCATAGTTAATGCTTTTGGTTTCATGCCACAGTTTCGGGTTTGTTCCATGCCATAGTTAATGCTATTGGTTTCATGCCACAGTTTCGTGTTTGTTCTATGTCATAGTTAATGCTTTTGGTTTCATGCCACAGTTTCGTGTTTGTTCTATGCCATAGTTAATGCTATTGGTTTCATGCCACAGTTTCGTGTTTGTTCTATGCCATAGTTAATGCTATTGGTTTCATGCCACAGTTTCGTGTTTGTTCCATGCCATAGTTAATGCTATTGGTTTCATGCCACAGTTTCGTGTTTGTTCTATGCCATAGTTAATGCTATTGGTTTCATGCCACAGTTTCGTGTTTGTTCTGTGCCATAGTTAATGCTATTGGTTTCATGCCACAGTTTCGTGTTTGTTCTATGCCATAGTTAATGCTTTTGGTTTCATGCCACAGTTTCGTGTTTGTTCTATGCCATAGTTAATGCTATTGGTTTCATGCCACAGTTTCGTATTTGTTCTATGCCATAGTTAATGCTATTGGCTTCATGCCACAGTTTCATGTTTGTTCCATGCCATAGTTAATGCTTTTGGTTTCATGCCACAGTTTCGTGTTTGTTCTATGCCATAGTTAATGCTATTGGTTTCATGCCACAGTTTCGTGTTTGTTCTATGCCATAGTCAATGCTATTGGTTTCATGCCACAGTTTCGTGTTTGTTCTATGCCATAGTTAATGCTATTGGTTTCATGCCACAGTTTTGTGTTTGTTCTATGCCATAGTTAATGCTATTGGTTTCATGCCACAGTTTCGTGTTTGTTCTGTGCCATAGTTAATGCTATTGGTTTCATGCCCCAGTTTCGTGTTTGTTCTATGCCATAGTTAATGCTATTGGTTTCATGCCACAGTTTCGTGTTTGTTCCATGCCATAGTTAATGCTATTGGTTTCATGCCACAGTTTCGTGTTTGTTCTATGCCATAGTTAATGCTATTGGTTTCATGCCACAGTTTCGTGTTTGTTCTTTGCCATAGTTAATGCTATTGGTTTCATGCCACAGTTTCGTGTTTGTTCTATGCCATAGTTAATGCTTTTGGTTTCATGCCACAGTTTCGTGTTTGTTCTATGCCATAGTTAATGCTATTGGTTTCATGCCACAGTTTCGTATTTGTTCTATGCCATAGTTAATGCTATTGGCTTCATGCCACAGTTTCGTGTTTGTTCCATGCCATAGTTAATGCTTTTGGTTTCATGCCACAGTTTCGTGTTTGTTCTATGCCATAGTTAATGCTATTGGTTTCATGCCACAGTTTCGTGTTTGTTCTATGCCATAGTCAATGCTATTGGTTTCATGCCACAGTTTCGTGTTTGTTCTATGCCATAGTTAATGCTATTGGTTTCATGCCACAGTTTCGTGTTTGTTCTATGCCATAGTTAATGCTATTGGTTTCATGCCACAGTTTCGTGTTTGTTCTGTGCCATAGTTAATGCTATTGGTTTCATGCCACAGTTTCGTGTTTGTTCTATGCCATGGTTAATGCTAGTTGTTTCATGCCACAGTTTCATGTTTATTCTATGCCATAGTTAATGCTATTGGTTTCATGCCACAGTTTCGAGTTTGTTCTATGCCATAGTTAATGCTATTGGTTTCATGCCACAGTTTTGTGTTTGTTCTATGCCATGGTTAATGCTAGTTGTTTCATGCCACAGTTTCGTGTTTGTTTCATGCCACAGTTTCGTGGGGTTCATGTCTATAGTTTCATGTCCTAAGTTTTTGCCTTAGCTTCCGCGTGCGATAGGCACGCTTGCCTTGGGGTTGTTTTCTGTTTTGTACCTCGTTGATTGTTTCTTAAAATTAAATCATGTTCCTACCTGCAAGTCCTGTCCGGAGTCGTCCGTTTGCCCTCCAGGGAGAACGACCCCGCCGTAAGCGAAAACCCCGTCGTGACAGGGAAATGTCAAGTGTGACGTGGGAAAGGATCCAATTGCGTGACTCTCACGCTCAAAGCGCCAAACTTGGCAGCTCTGGTAACACTCGGACGTTAGCTTTTGTGTTGTTAGCTAATGGTAGCCATTTGGCTAGCTAACGTTAGCTATCATTGAAAGTGTATTCCGTCATAACAACATGAGTGCAAATTGTTGTTGGACTGTTTTTGTGTACCCGCGCAGTGACAAGCATGAACCACCAAACAAATTCCTCGCACTTACGAGTTATTTTTCACCCAATATAATTCATAATTCGGAGTTCGAGTACCTCTGGGTCATGTTCACGAGTCAGGGAAGAGTGGATCGTGAGATCGACAGGTGTCTACGGTGATGCCGACCCTGTATCGTGGTGAAGAAGGAGCTGAGCCGGAAGGCAAAGATCTTGATCTACGTTCCTATCCTCACCTATGGTCTTGAGCTTTGGGTTGGGACCTAAAGGACAAGATCACGGGTACAAGCAGCCGAAATGAGTTTCCTGTCGGGTGGCGGGGCTCTCCCTTAGAGATAGGCTGAGAAAATCTGTCATTCCACATGGAGAGGAGCCAGATGAGGTGGTTTGGCCATCGGGTCAGGATGCCCGCTGGACGCCTCCATGGGGAGATGTTTAGGGCATGTCTGAAGGGTAGGAGGCCACGGGGAAGACCCAGGACACGTCTGGGAGACTGTGTCTCCTGGCTGGCCTGGGAACACCTCAGGTACCCCGGGAGGAGCTGGACTAAGTGGAAGTCTGGGCTTCCCTGCTTGGGCTGCTGCCCCCGTGACCCGACCTGGGATACGCAGAACAAGATGGATGGATGGGCAATTAATAATTGTGAAAAATATGGACATTTAAAATGTATATGTTGTCTTTTGCTTGGAAAAATGTAAATTTGACCAAGTTGCAAAGAGCCATTTTAAATTGGGTCGATACAAACATGATATCCATGATGCCTTTTTCGAAAACATCTTGTTTTTTTATTGGTCAGCCGTTTATTCTCAAAGTAAACAAAACATTTTCATATTTGTTCGTTAGTTTTGGACATGCTTGCAATGAGGGTGTGCAGATACATCTTTTTCACTGACGGTGTGATACCGATATCGCAACCTTCAGTACTGGTGGATAACAACGTTGTTCCGATACGATATCAGGATGAATGATGCATGCTGTTATTATTTTGTAGATTGGAAGAAGGACGTTCCAATCAGGGTTTTATGATTCCGATCACATGTATCAGCTGTAAATGTTTGAAAGTATTCATGGTGAGTGGTGAATATTTCAACTACTTCCTTGTCAGGAACTTACAATGTTGATATCATCCTCAGTCATGACTCCATTATTGACACGCCTCGCACCTTTGTCCAATGACCACAAATTAGCGTCTTTCTCACTAATCAGATTAATCTCAAACCCAATGCTGAGTCATATTTAGGAGACAAAAAGTCATAGTTATGGGTTAAAAAGTCTTATTTATGAGATAAAAGGTTATATTTATGGGATTTGAAGTCATATTTATGAGATAAAAAGTCATATTCATGGAATTAGAAGTCATATTTATGAGATAAAAAGTCATATTTGTGGGGGGGAAAAAGTCATATTATGCTATAAAAAGTCATATGTATGAGATAAAAAGTTAGATTGATGGGATAAAAAGTCATATTTATAAGATAAAAAGTCTTATTTATGAGATAAAAAGTTATATTTATGGGATTAGAAGTCATATTTATGAGATAAAAAGTCATATTTATGAGATAAAAAGTCACATTTATGGGATAAAAAGTCTTATTTATGTGATAAAAACTCTTATTTATGTAATAAAAAGTCTTATTTATGAGATGAAAAGTCACATTTATGTGATAAAAAGTCATTTATGAGATAAAAAGTCATATTAATGGGATAAAAAGTCATTTATGGGATAAAAAGTCATGTTTATGAGATTAAAAGTCATATTTATTGGATAAAAAGTCATATTTATAAGATAAAAATTATACTTATGGTATACAAAGTCATATTTATGGGATAAAAAGTCATATTTATGAGATATAAGGTTATATTTATGGTATAAAGAGACATATTTATGGGATGAAAAGTCATATTTATGAGATAAAAAGTCTTATTTATGTAATAAAAAGTCTTATTTATGAGATAAAAAGTCTTATTTATGAGATAAAAAAAAGTCTTATTTATGAGATAAAAAGTCACATTTATGGGATAAAAAGTCTTATTTATGTGATAAAAAGTTTTATTTATGAGATAAAAAGTCATATTAATGGGATAAAAAGTCATTTATGGGATAACAAGTAATGTTTATGAGATTAAAAGTCATATTTATTGGATAAAAAGTCATATTTATAAGATAAAAAATTATACTTATGGTATACAAAGTCATATTTATAAGATAAAAAATTATACTTATGGTATACAAAGTCATATTTATGGGATAAAAAGTCATATTTATGAGATATAAGGTTATACTTATGGTATAAAGAGACATATTTATGGGATAAAAAGTTATATTTATGGTATAAAAAGACATTTATGGAATAAAAAGTCCTATTTATGAGATAAAAAGTCATATTTATCAGATAAAAAGATACTAAGTCAAATTTATAAGATAAAGAGTCATTTATGAGATTTTAAAAAGTCCTATTTATGAGATAAAAAGTCATATTGAGATAAAAAGTCATATTTACGGGATAAAAAGTCATATTTATTAGATTTGATGAATACTTGTGGAAGTATTATGTTGTTGCAGAGTAAGAACTGTATTATTTGATGAATACTTGTGGAAGTACTACGTTGTTGCAGAGTAATTACTTTATGTATTTGATGAATACTTGTGGAAGTATTATGTTGTTGCAGAGTAATAACTGTATGTATTTGATGAATACTTGTGGAAGTATTATGTTGTTGCAGAGTAAAAACTGTATGTATTTGATGAATACTTGTGGAAGTATTATGTTGTTGCAGAGTAATAACTGTATGTATTTGATGAATACTTGTGGAAGTATTATGTTGTTGCAGAGTAATAACTGTATGTATTTGATGAATACTTGTGGAAGTATTATGTTGTTGCAGAGTAATAACTGTATGTATTTGATGAATACTTATGGAAGTACTATGTTTTTGCAGAGAAATACTACAAGGTCACAATGCCAGCTGACAGAAGCAGTCTTCCACCTTATCAGCCAAACAAACAGTAAGTGGAAATATTTTCTTCTTCTTCCTCATATTTCATATCATGTGCACTTTTTAGCTCCTTTCAAATGAATGATATTTAATCAGGATTACTCATCAGCAACCATTTTTAAATCTGATTAACAATGGTATTTGTTGGATAGTGCTAATTAAAAAAAATAATTTAATGGCGATTAATCCACAGCAATTTTGTGATTAATCTGAATAAAAATGTTTTGACATCACTAAATAAATGTGACTGACATATAATTGTGATGAATCCACAACAACCCTGTAATTAATCTGATTTAAAATGGTCATGTTTGACAGCACTAATTAAAAATGAATGATATTCAATCACGATTAATCCACAGACACATGTCGATAATCTGATTAAAAATGGTAATTCTTGGACAGCCTTGATTAAAATGTTTAATAATTGGCAGTAATTAATCCACAACAATTTTGTGACGAATCTGATTACAAATTGTAATATTTGACAGCACTGATTAAAAATGTATATTTATTCTGGATTAATCCAAAGCAACCCTGTGATTAATCCATTTCAATATGTTAGACAGCATCAATTAAACATGATTATTCAATCATGATTAATCAACCATGTGATTATTTTGATTAAAAATGGTAATGTTTTGACAGGAATAATTCAAATGACTGACATTTAATAATAATAAGCGTGATTAATTCCCAGATACCATGTAATTAATCTAGTTAAAAAGTTAATGTTTGACAGTGCTAATTAAAAATTAATTATAATTAATTGTGATTAATCTAATTAAAAATGCTTGACAGCACTGATTATGTGATTCATCTTTTTAAGTTTGAAATTAATGATATTTAATTGTGATTATTCACAGCAAAAATGTGTTTGACAGGACTAATTAAAAATGAAAGATACTTAGTGTTTATTAGCACTAATGAAAATGGAATAATATTTAATCAGATACATCACAACAAATATGTGATTAATCTGATTAAAAGTGTTTGACAGCACTAAATAAAAATGAATTCTATGTAATCAGAAATCACAGCAGAGAAGTGATTAATCTGATTAAAAGGGTTTGAGAGCACTAATTAAAAATGTATTATATTTAATCACATTAATCACGGCAGAGAAGGGATTCATCTGATTAAGAGTGTTTGACAGCGGTTGATATTTAATCTGCTAAATCACAGCAAATATGTGATTAATCTGGTTAAAAGTGTTTGACAACACTAATTAAAAATTAATATTTAATCGGATTAATCTCAGCAAATATGTGATTAATCTGATTAAGAGTGTTTGACAGCAATAATTAAAAATGAATATTTAATCAGCAAATATGTGATTAATCTGATTAAAAGTGTTTGACAACACTAATTAAAAAATAATATTTAATCAGATTAATCTGATTAAAAGTGTTTGACAGCACTAATTAAAAATGAATGATATTTAATTGTGATTACTCACAGCAGAGATGTGAATAATCTGATTAAAAGTGTTTGACAGCCCTAATTAAAAATGAATATTTAATCAGATTAATCACGACAGAGAAGTGATTAATCTGATTAAAAGTGTCTGACAGCACTAGTTAAAAATGAATATTTAATCAGATTAATTAAGACAGAGAAGTGATTAATCTGATTAAGTGTTTGACAGCAGTTGATATTTAATCTGCCAAATCACAGCAAATATGTGATTAATCTGATTAAAAGTGTTTGACAGCACTAATTAAAAAATAATATTTAATCAGATTAATCCCAGCAAATATGTGATTAATCTGATTAAAAGTGTTTGACAGCAATAATTAAAAATTAATATTTAATTAGCAAATATGTGATTAATCTGATTAAAAGTGTTTGACAGCAATAATTAAAAATTAATATTTAATTAGCAAATATGTGATTCATCTGATTAAAAGTGTTTGACAGCACTAATTAAAAATGAATGATATTTAATTGTGATTACTCACAGCAGAGATGTGAATAATCTGATTAAAAGTGTTTGACAGCCCTAATTAAAAATGAATATTTAATCAGATTAATCACGACAGAGAAGTGATTAATCTGATTAAAAGTGTCTGACAGCACTAGTTAAAAATGAATACTTAATCAGATTAATTACAACAGAGAAGTGATTAATCTGATTAAGTGTTTCACAGCAGTTGATATTTAATCTGCTAGATCACAGCAAATATGTGATTAATCTGATTGAAAGTGTTTGACAGCACTATTTAAAAATGAATGATAATTAATCAGATTAATCCCAGCAAATATGTGATTAATCTGATTAAAAGTGTTTGACAGCAATAATTAAAAATTAATATTTAATTAGCAAATATGTGATTAATCTGATTAAAAGTGTTTGACAGCAATAATTAGAAATTAATATTTAATTAGCAAATATGTGATTAATCTGATTAAAAGTGTTTGACAGCACTAATTAACAATGATTGATATTTAATCGTGATTACTCACAACAGAGATACAAATAATCTGATTAAAAGTGTTTGACAGCCCTAATTAAAAATGAGTATTTAATCAGATTAATCACGACAGAGAAGTGATTAATCTGATTAAAAGTGTCTGAGAGAAATAATTAAAAATGAATATTTAATCAGATTAATTACGACAGAGAAGTGATTCAAAGTGTCTAATTGTGTCGGGTGCTTGCAGTCGACACCGACATGGCGAGCGGACGTCCCATCCCGTCTACTCCTACCATCCCGGAGACAAGATGCTTCACTTCTACCGCTGGACTTCGCCGCCTGGCGTGATGAAGATAATGTGCATCATCATCATCATCATGTGCGTGGCGGTCTTCGCCTGCGTGGCGTCCACACTGGCCTGGGACTACGACATGAACAACTTGGGTCTCGGCGGCGGCGGCCTGGTTCCGGGATTCGGCGGCGGACAGTTTGGCGGCGGGCAGTTTGGCGGCGGGCAGTTTGGCGGCTCCATCGGCGGCGGCTTTGGAGGAGGCTCTGGCAGTTCCCTCAACAATTTCGGCGGCGGAGGAGTGCAGACGGATCCGAAATCAAGCAAAGGCTTCATCATCGCCATTTCCGCCGTCACCTTCATCGCCGTGCTGGTCATTTTCGTGCTGGTCATTTCCAGGCAAAGGGCCGCTACCTCGTCCAAATTCTACCTGGCGGCGATCATCATCTCCGCCATCTTGGCCTTTCTGATGCTCATCGCCACCATCGTGTACTTGGTGGCGGTCAACCCGACAGCTCAGACCTCAGGCTCCATTTACTACAACCAGATCCGCCAGGTGTGCGCTCAGTACCAGAACCAGCCTCAGTCTCAGGGTATCTTCATCAACCAGTACCTCTACCACTACTGCGTGGTGGAACCTCAGGAGGTGAGATATTACGGGCATAATGTCAACACACACACTTTGGTGCCCACACAAACGATCAGAAAACACAACAATCCTTAAATTGACCGTATTGAGACAACAAAAATACGCAAAAACTACAATTGTCTCAGATTTTAATCCTTTGGGTTTTGCCCTTAAATTCCTCCTATGTCCAAGGATTTATTTCCTAAACAATAATAAAAACTACAAAAAATCATTTTGTGATAGTAAATTTACTACAACCAGATCCGCGCTCAGTACCAGAACCAGGCTCAGGCTCAGGGTATCTTCCTCAACCAGTACCTCTACCACTACTGCATGGTTGAAGCTCAGGAGGTGAGATATTACGGGCGTAATGTCAACACACACACTTTGGTGCCCACACAAACGATCAGAAAACACAACAATCCTTAAATTGACCGTATTGCGACAACAAAAATACGCAAAAACTACAATTGTCTCAGATTTTAATCCTTTGGGTTTTGCCCTTAAATTCCTCCTATGTCCAAGGACTTATTTCCTAAACAATAATAAAAACTACAAAAAACGATTTTGTGATAGTAAATTTACTACAACCAGATCAGCGCTCAGTACCAGAACCAGGCTCAGGGTATCTTCCTCAACCAGTACCTCTACCACTACTGCATGGTTGAAGCTCAGGAGGTGAGATATTACGGGCGTAATGTCAACACACACACTTTGGTGCCCACACAAACGATCAGAAAACACAACAATCCTTAAATTTACCATATTGCGACAACAAAAATACGCAAAAACTACAATTGTCTCAGATTTTAATCCTTTGGGTTTTGCCCTTAAATTCTTCCTATGTCCAAGGACTTATTTTCTAAACAATAATAAAAACTACAAAAAACGATTTTGTGATAGTAAATTTACTACAACCAGATCCGCCAGGTGTGCGGTCAGTACCAGAACCAGCCTCAGTCTCAGGGTATCTTCCTCAACCAGTACCTCTACCACTACTGCGTTTTGGAACCTCAGGAGGTGAGATATTACGGGCGTAATGTCAACACACACACTTTGGTGCCCACACAAACGATCAGAAAACACAACAATCCTTAAATTGACCGTATTGCGACAACAAAAATATGCAAAAACTACAATTGTCTCAGATTTTAATCCTTTGGGTTTTGCCCTTAAATTCCTCCTATGTCCAAGGATTTATTTCCTAAACAATAATAAAAATTACCAAAAAAATGTTGTGATAGTAAATTTACTACAACCAGATCCGCGCTCAGTACCAGAACCAGCCTCAGGCTCAGGGTATCTTCCTCAACCAGTACCTCTACCACTACTGCGTGGTGGAACCTCGGGAGGTGAGATATTACGGGCGTAATGTCAACACACACACTTTGGTGCCCACACAAACGATCAGAAAACACAACAATCCTTAAATTGACCGTATTGCGACAACAAAAATACGCAAAAACTACAATTGTCTCAGATTTTAATCCTTTGGGTTTTGCCCTTAAATTCCTCCTATGTCCAAGGACTTATTTCCTAAACAATAATAAAAACTACAAAAAACGATTTTGTGATAGTAAATTTACTACAACCAGATCAGCGCTCAGTACCAGAACCAGGCTCAGGCTATCTTCCTCAACCAGTACCTCTACCACTACTGCGTGGTGGAACCTCAGGAGGTGAGATATTACGGGCGTACTGTCAACACACACACTTTGGTGCCCACACAAATGATCAGAAAACCCAACAATCCTTAAATTGACCGTACTGCAACAACAAAAATACGCAAAAACTACAATTGTCTCAGATTTTAATCCTTTGGGTTTTGCCCTTAAATTCCTCCTATGTCCAAAGATTTACTTCCTAAACAATAATAAAAACTACAAAAAACGATTTTGTGATAGTAAATTTACTACAACCAGATCCGCCAGGTGTGCGCTCAGTACCAGAACCAGACTCAGTCTCAGGGTATCTTCCTCAACCAGTACCTCTACCACTACTGCGTGGTGGAACCTCAGGAGGTGAGATATTACGGGCGTAATGTACACACACTTTGGTGCCCACACAAACGATCAGAAAACACAACAATCCTTAAATTTACCGTATTGCGACAACAAAAATTTGCAAAAACTACAATTGTCTCAGATTTTAATCCTTTGGGATTTGCCCTTAAATTCCTCCTATGTCCTAAACAATAATAAAAACTACAAAAAAGATTTTGTGATAGTAAAAAAATCCCGATCTATTCACTGCGTATGGACATGATACCGCACTTGGTATCATTACCGTCGATACTTCTGTTTACGTTACAGAGCACAGCAGTTAGCATAGCTTCTTGTAGCCGTGTAGCTTGTGCTCATCCTCCAGTGATAATGCTACTTACTTTGGAGGTGAGGACTAGTCGCCAACGAGGACGCTACATTGCATTGAGGCCTCGCCCGCCGGATGCTTCCATTTTGTTGACAACTGGTCTTGATCTGGTGCAGGCCATCGCCATCGTCCTCGGCTTCCTGGTGTTTGTGGCGCTGATCATTCTTCTGGTGTTCGCCGTCAAGACTCGCGCCAGCATCAGGCGCTGGGGCCGAGACCGCATCCTGTGGGAAGAAGTCAAGGTGGTCAACGATGGTCTTCATCACAGCGTCGGAGAGTGGGTGAGTCTCCTCGCCGCTTCCTGTACTTCCTGCCATACTTCATTGTGATTAATCCACAGAAACCCAATGATTAATCTAATTAAGACGGTCATTTTTGACATAGCTAATTAAAACGAATATTTAATTCTGATTAATCGACAGCAACCCTGTGATTAATCGGATTAAAAAGTTAATGTTTGACAAAAGTAAATAAAAATGAATTTTTGATCGTGATTAATCCAATGCAACCCTGTGATTAATCTGATTAAAAAGTTAATGTTTGACAAAACTAAATAAAAATTACTATTTAATCATGATTAAACCACAGCAACCATGTGATTAATCTATTTAAGAAGGTCATGTTTGACAGTCAATTAAAAATATATATGTAATTGGGATTAATCCACAGCAACCCTGTGAATAATCTAGAAAAAAGTTAATGTTTGACAGAGTTAATTAAAAATAATACTCAATCATTATTATTCCACAGCAACCCTGTGATTAATCTGACTAAAAAGTTAATGTTTGACAAATAATTTAAAATAAATATTGAAATAATGTTTGACAAAGCTAAATAAAAATGACTATTTAATCGTGACTAAACCACAGCAACAGTGTGATTAATCTATTTATGAAGGGAATGTTTGACAGTCAATTAAAAATATATATTTAATTGTGATTAATCTCGATAAAAAGTTAATGTTTGACAGAGTTAATTAAAAATAATATTCAATCGTTATTATTCCACAGAAAACCTGTGATTAATCTGACTAAAAAGTTCATGTTTGACAAATAATTACAAATAAATATTTAAATAATGTTTGACAAAGCTAATTACAACTAAATTATATTTAATTGTAATTAATCCACAGCAACTCTGTGATTAATCTGATTAAAAAGTTCATGTTTGACAAATAATTACAAATAAATATTTAAATAATGCTTGACAAAGCTAATTACAACTAAATTATATTTAATTGTTATTAATCCACAGCAACCCTGTGATTAATCTGATTAAAAAGTCAATGTTTGACAAAGATAAATAAAAAAAATACTTTTTAATCATGTTTAAACCACAGCAACCATGTGATTCATCTATTTAAGAAGGTAATGTTTGACAGTCAATTAAAAAAAAATTTTTAAATTGTGATTAATCCACATTTACCCTGCGATTAATCTGATTAAAAAGTCAATGTTCGACGAAGCTAAATAAAAAAATACTTTTAATCGTGATTAAACCACATCAGCCATGTGATTAATCTATGTAGGAAGGTAATGTTTGAAAGTAAATTAAAATGTTTTATTTAATTGTGATTAATCCACAGCAACCCTGTGATTAATCTAGATCAAAAGTTAATAATTGACAAATAATTACAAAAAAGTATTTAAATAATGCTTGACAAAGCTAATTAAAACTAAATTATATTTAATCGTTATTAATCCATAGCAACCTCGTGATCAATCTGATTAAACATGATGATTTTTGACAGCTCCATTTAAGAAAAAAATATATTTAATGGTGATTAATTCACAGCAACCATGTGATTAATCTATTTAAGAAGGTAATGTTTGACAGTCAATTAAAATGTTTTATTTAATTGTGATTAATCCACAGCAACCCTGTGATTAATCTAGATCAAAAGTTAATAACTGACAAATAATTACAAATAAGTATTTAAATAATGTTTGACAAAGCTAATTAAAACTAAATTATATTTAATCGTTATTAATTCATAGAACCTTGTGATCAATCTGATTAAACATGATGATTTGATTGTCGATTTTTGACAGGTCCATTTAAGAAAAAAATATATTTAATTGTGATTAACCCCCAGATACCCTGTGATTGATCTAATTAAAATGTAATGTTTGACAGAGTTAATTAAAATTGACCATTTAATTGTGATTAATACACAGCAACCATGTGATTAATTGAGTTTAAAAAGTAATGTTTGACAGAGTTAATTAAAAAGGACTGATATTTAATTGTGATTTATATTTAATCGTGAATAATTCCCAGCTACTTTGTGATAGATCTAATTTAAAAAGTTAATGTTTGACAGAGTTAATCTGAAATGACTATTTAATCGAGATTAATCCACACCAACCTTGTAATTAACCTAATTGTAAGGGTAATGTTTGACAGTGGTAATTAAAAAATAATTGTATTGTCTGTGACTAATCAAAAGTTAATTTTGATAGTTAAATAAAATGAGTATCTAATTGTGATTATTCCACAGAAACCCTGTGACTAATCAAAATAAAATGGTAATGTTTGACAGAGTTAAGAAAAAAACGACCATTTAATTTGATTAATCTAATTGAAAGGGTAAAATGTGACAGTGCTAATTCAAAATGAATTATATTTAATCTTGGTTAAGCCACAGCACAACTGTGATTAATCTGATTTAAACAGGATGATTTTTGACAGGTCAAATTAAAGATAAATGATATTTAATCATGATTAATTCCCAGATACCCTGTTATTAATCTAATTAAAAAGGTAATATTTGACAGTACTAATTTAAAATGAATGCTATTTAATCATGATTAGTCCACAGCAACCCTGTGATTAATCCACATAAAAATGTTTGATAGCACTAATTACAAATGAATGACATTTAATCTAGCTTAATCATAGCAAAAATGTGATTATTCTGATTGTTTGACAGCACTATTTGAAAAGGAATGATATTCAATGGTGATTAATCCACAGCTAACCTCTCGCTGGAGTGCATTCTTGCGCACTATTAAAAAACCTTCCATGCGGACAGGTTGGGCCGCTTTGTCTTCATTACTTTGATGGACAGCATTTGTGGGTGCGGCCACGGCCTTGAAGGCAGGGACGTCTTTTGTGGGCGGACAGGAAGGACATGTGTCCTCTGCACTTTTTTTCAAAAGCTTTGCACTTTTTCAGCATCCAAAAAGAATGTTACTATTAACTAGATGCCACAGAAACGCGTCCACACTCCTAATTGTGACAGCCAGCAATATTGTGGAGTACGAAGGTCACGTGTCCTTGTTTTGAAAACGGAGGAGGACGCGCACGCCCCCGCAATTATGTTACCGTCATTAAAACTACGATCTAAAGGTAAAAAACGTCCATCAATCTGCGATTAATAACAAGATAACTACAGACAAGATGTGATGAATCGATATGAAGTATTTGAATAGCACTTTCACACACCCAATTATATTCAATAGAGGCAAGTCAAACAAGCGGAAAATCTGTTCACCTTCAAGCTCACTGAATGGCGCTAACTTGACAATGATTGACAGCGGCTGACCAATCAGAGGTCAGGTGTGTTGACGGATGCAGGTGGAGAGAAGAGAAGTGACGTTTGCGTGGTGGAATAAGATAAGTGACGTTTGTGTGGTAGAATAAGAGAAGTGATGTTTGTGTGGTAGAATAATATAAGTGACGTTTGCGTGGTAGAATGAGAGAAGTGGTAGAATAAGATAAGTAACGTTTGTGTGGGAAAATAAGAGAGAAGTGACGTTTGCGTGGTAGAATAAGAGAGAAGCGACGTTTGTGTGGTAGAATAGGAGAAGTGACGTTTGTGTGATAGAATAAGAGAAGTGAAGTTTGTTTGGTAGAATAAGAGAAGTGACGTTTGTGTGGTAGAATAAGAGAAGTGACGTTTGCGTGGTAGAATAAGAGAGGTGACATTTGTGTGGTAGAATAAGAGAAGTGACGTTTGCGTGGTAGAATAAGAGAAGTGTGTGGTAGAGTAAGAGAAGTGACATTTGCGTGGTAGAATAAGATAAGTGACGTTTGTGTGGTAGAATAAGAGAAGTGATGTTTTTGTGGTAGAATAAGAGAAGTGGTAGAATAAGATAAGTGGTATATTAAGAGAAGTGGTAGAATAAAAAAAGTTATGTTTGTGTGGTAGAATAAGAGAAGTGGTAGAATAAAAAAAGTTATGTTTGTGTGGTAGAATAAGAGAAGTGGTAGAATAAGCTAAGTGGTATAATAAGACAAGTGGTAGAATTAAAAAAAAGTTATATTTGTGTGGTACAATAAGAGAAATGGTAGAATAAGAGAAGTGGTAGAATAAGCTAAGCGGTATAATAAGAGAAGTGGTAGAATAAAAAAAAGTAATGTTTGTGTGGTGGAATAAGATAAGTGATGTTCGTGTGGTAGAATAAGAAAAGTGGTAGAATAAGAGAAGAGATGTTTGTGTGGTAGAATAAGAGAAGTGATGTTTGTGTGGTAGAATAAGAGAAGTGGTAGAATAAGATAAGTGGTAGAATAAGATAAGCTGTATATTAAGAGAAGTGGTAGAATACAAAAGTAATGTTTGTGTGGTAGAATAAGAGAAGTGATGTTTGTGTGGTAGAATAAGAGAAGTGGTAGAATAAGATAAGTGGTATAATAAGAGAAGTGGTAGAATACAAAAGTAATGTTTGTGTGGTAGAATAAGTGAAGTGATGTTTGTGTGGTAGAATAAGAGAAGTGGTAGAATAAGAGAAGTGATGTTTGTGTGGTAGAATAAAAAGAAGTGGTACAATAAGAGAGGTGATGTTTTTGTGGTAGAATAACAAGTGGTAGAATAAGAGAAATTATGTTTTTGTGGTAGAATAAGAGAAGTGATGTTTGTGTGGTAGAATAAGAGAAGTGGTAGAATAAGAGAAGTGATGTTTGTGTGGTAGAATAAGAGAAGTGGTAGAATAAGATAAGTGGTAGAATAAGATAAGCGGTATATTAAGAGAAGTGGTAAAATACAAAAGTAATGTTTGTGTGGTAGAATAAGAGAAGTGATGTTTGTGTGGTAGAATAAGAGAAGTGATGTTTGTGTGGTAGAATAAGAGAAGTGGTAGAATAAGATAAGTGGTATAATTAGAGAAGTGGTAGAATACAAAAGTAATGTTTGTGTGGTAGAATAAGAGAAGTGATGTTTGTGTGGTAGAATAAGAGAAGTGATGTTTGTGTGGTAGAATAAAGGAAGTTATGTTTGTGTGGTAGAATAAGAGAAGTGGTAGAATACGATAAGTGGTATAATTAGAGAAGTGGTAGAATACAAAAGTAATGTTTGTGTGGTAGAATAAGAGAAGTGATGTTTGTGTGGTAGAATAAGAGAAGTGATGTTTGTGTGGTAGAATAAGAGAAGTGATGTTTGTGTGGTAGAATAAGATAAGTGGTAGAATAAAATAAGCGGTATATTAAGAGAAGTGGTACAATACAAAAGTAATGTTTGTGTGGTAGAATAAGGGAAGTTATGTTTGTGTGGTAGAATAAGAGAAGTGGTAGAATAAGATAAGTGGTATAATTAGAGAAGTGGTAGAATACAAAAGTAATGTTTGTGTGGTAGAATAAGAGAAGTGATGTTTGTGTGGTAGAATAAGAGAAGTGATGTTTGTGTGGTAGAATAAGAGAAGTGGTAGAATAAGAGAGGTGATGTTTTTGTGGTAGAATAAGAGAAGTGGTAGAATAAGAGAAATTATGTTTGTGTGGTAGAATAAGAGAAGTGATGTTTGTGTGGTAGAATATGAGAAGTGATGTTTGTGTGGTAGAATAAGAGAAGTGGTAGAATAAGAGAAGTGATGTTTGTGTGGTAGAATAAGAGAAGTGGTAGAATAAGATAAGTGGTATAATTAGAGAAGTGGTAGAATACAAAAGTAATGTTTGTGTGGTAGAATAAGAGAAGTGATGTTTGTGTGGTAGAATAAGAGAAGTGATGTTTGTGTGGTAGAATAAGAGAAGTGGTAGAATAAGAGAGGTGATGTTTTTGTGGTAGAATAAGAGAAGTGGTAGAATAAGAGAAATTATGTTTGTGTGGTAGAATAAGAGAAGTGATGTTTGTGTGGTAGAATATGAGAAGTGATGTTTGTGTGGTAGAATAAGAGAAGTGGTAGAATAAGAGAAATTATGTTTGCGTGGTAGAATAAGAGAAGTGATGTTTGTGTGGTAGAATATGAGAAGTGATGTTTGTGTGGTAGAATAAGAGAAGTGGTAGAATAAGAGAAGTGATGTTTGTGTGGTAGAATATGAGAAGTGATGTTTGTGTGGTAGAATAAGAGAAGTGGTAGAATAAGAGAAATGATGTTTGCGTGGTAGAATATGAGAAGTGATGTTTGTGTGGTAGAATAAGAGAAGTGATGTTTGTGTGGTAGAATAAGAGAAGTGATGTTTGTGTGGTAGAATAAGAGAAGTGGTAGAATAAGAGAAGTGATGTTTGTGTGGTAGAATAAGAGAAGTGGTAGAATAAGAGAAATGATGTTTGTGTGGTAGAATATGAGAAGTGATGTTTGTGTGGTAGAATATGAGAAGTGATGTTTGTGTGGTAGACTAAGAGAAGTGGTAGAATAAGAGAAATGATGTTTGCGTGGTAGAATATGAGAAGTGATGTTTGTGTGGTAGAATATGAGAAGTGATGTTTGTGTGGTAGAATAAGAGAAGTGGTAGAATAAGAGAAATTATGTTTGCGTGGTAGAATATGAGAAGTGATGTTTGCGTGGTAGTGCTGGTGCGTGCTGGGAGTCGAGCGACCGGTCGGACCGGCGGAACAATGTCTGCCGTGTTGAGTGCTTTCACTTCATTTCCAACACAACAACAAACACTTTTGGACGGTCAGTGGCACATTCTAAAAGTACTCGTACACAATAAAACATCAAAAGTGGCATAAAAGAGCAAACAGGTGAAATGTGAGGAGGGAAAGTTGCAAAGTTGACTCTAATAACACAAAGCTGCCATGCCATGTTTTTTTTCTTTAAAACTATCATTGCTCAAAAAATAATAATGTATCAAAATCAATGTTGTTATGAATTATTGACGTATTTAAGACTCCAATTACTTCACATCAAATATTACACTTTGAAATGTTTTTGGGGAAAATATTGCATATTTTGTGTGTTTGCCATAAAAAACAAAAAAGGCTTAACACATAAACAATAAAACTGTAAATGGACAGATTTGAAGTTGATTCAGAGATTTAAGCGTTGAAAGTAAAACATATATGACTTATTTTTCACACTTTTAAAACCTTTTGGATCCCTGAATATTTAGTGGGATAATTGGTAACAGTGATAAATAGATCATTAGTAATACACTATAAAAAAAATTCAAGTGAATTTTTACATTTTTAAAAAAAGGCAGCTCAGTCGCCAGAATTTGGCGGTAAAAATAACAGTAGTACTGTTTTTCAACGCATGGTAATGCACTGTCAATACGTAAGAGTACCAATACTTTAGAATCAAGTAAAAGTAAAAAGTAGTCATCAAAATATTGACTTGAGTAATAGTAAGTAAGTATTCTGTGAAAAAACTACTCAAGTATTGAGTAACTTGTGAGTAACTTCTGATTTTTTTTTTTTAATGGTTCTTGTACTACAATTGTAGTTAGAGTGTGTGTGTGTGTGTGTGTGTGTGTGTGTGTGTGTGTGTGTGTGTGTGTGTGTGTGTGTGTGTGTGTGTGTGTGTGTGTGTGTGTGTGTGTGTGTGTGTGTGTGTGTGTGTGTGTGTGTGTGTGTGTGTGTGTGTGTGTGTGTGTGTGTGTAAAACATAAAACTAGTTTACAATTTACTTCAACACGTTTTCTCTAGTTGGAAGTAGAATTCCTACAATATGAAATGAGAACATTTCTACTGACACAGATGACAGCACATGATAACATTTGTATTTTTAGTAGTAATCATTGAGGATGTTTTGCTGCCTTGTCTGACGTCATGTCAATTTATACCGTCAGTACGCTTCTATGTACTAAATTGAGTCTGATTTGTCAAATAATTCCGTTTCTTCTATTTTCTTAGCTACGTGTAAAGTTGTAGTTTTTTTGTGTTTTTGTTTATTTTTGTTTTTTCACCATAGCTGACAGTTTTATTGATAAAGTGTGTGAATTGAGTCATACAGCATAAGTATCCAATAAAGTACAAACCATATAAAGACAGGAAAAAAATTACAGTGGAACCCATTTATGTCGACGCCCCCGGACTGCGTGACCGACGTCGACGTAACCAAAAATTTATTTTATTGTGTTTTCATATTATATATCATACTCTTTCCTAACAGAGCTGCTGCAGTAAGTTCATTGTATGTCTTGATGACGACTGAGTTTGCACAAATCTTTTGGTGGTTAACAAGCTCCAAAAAGACTGCTGCATTATATTTGTTTGGGTAGAATCCAGGTAAATAATGCCATGCTTTTATTTGGAAGCTGGCTTCGCACTGAACAGGAAGCTCCTGTGTGCATGATTTAATGCAGTGTAAGTAGTGGCGATAATAATGACGGTAACAACACTACAAGACATGGCTACATAAACGCACACATTTTTCATAGAAATGATGATGATTAAGTAATTACCGGGACTTGATGTTGTCGACATAAGCGGCACAATCATCAGCTGGTTCCACTGTAACGTCCGATTTGGTTTGCAAATGTGAAACATAAATCGCATTAAAAAAATGTCTTGGCTGTGCACTTTAATGGTTGCATTTAGTACTGTTAAGTGTACCGTGTGAAGTTGTAGTTTCCATGCTCTTATATCTAAAGCACAGGTGTCAAACTCAAGGCCCGGGGGCCAGATCTGGCCCGCCACTTAATTTTATCTGGCCCGCAAACACCTGGAGATGATATGTGTCATTAAGGACTTAATATTTTCTCACTAAATGTAATTGATTTTTTAAATTTTGACAGAAAAAAATATATGTACTGCTTGAAATTGCATGCCTTTTAAACTTTAAATAGCATCTAATATTGCAACAAATATTATAGTATATTATCATACTTTCCAAACATGTTTTTGTCTAAATAAAAATAAATAAAAAAAACTTTACAGCAAACTACCCATCAAATTAATACAAATGACAATACATTTTACGTTGTTCTTTACAGCACAGTACTGTAAATTGCAAAAAACGTCTACTGTTTTTTGCGTTGAAATTCTGTTGACTGAGCTGCCAGTTTTTGACTGTAAAATTGTTGTTTTTAACTGTGTATTACTGTAAATGGAAAGCTAAGTTGCCAGAATAAAAAATAGAACTTTCACTGTTTTTCCATTAACAATATCATGTTGTAAAAACCAATGTAAGTTTAACACAAAAATTCTGGCAACTAAGGCTAAGCTGCCAACTTTTTTCCGTAACACCCACTATATTTTACAGTAAAATTTTGTAAATGTAAAGTTTTTACTGTAAAATCGACAGTCTACTTAAAACTATTTATATAATTAATAATGAAATCCAGAGGCAAATTCATACATTATTCGCTGTTAAAAACGGCCCTCTGATGGCAGCCATAACTGTGATGTGGCCCTCAATGAAAACCAGTTTGACATCCCTGATCTACAATGACCGATGGCCATACGCAGTGTGCCTCCCGTACACTAGGGGGCGAGTGTGGTCATTTCAAGCTTGTGTTTAGCTATGTTAGAAGAAGAGAATGCTACATGCTAACAAGCGAGCGCTAGTAACTTTAAAGCTACGGATTTAACAGATAAGTGCAACTTTCCACTGCTTTTTGATGCTGTTGGTAAGGTTTTAATGTGTTTAGATGACATTTGTGGTTATTCAGATCCCCAGAGACATACAAAAAGATCGCTTTTTTGTTCCAAACGTTTTAGGAGGTTTCTGCTTACCAGTGGTCTCAAACAGCCGGGATGTGCTGGCGTCATGTCACGTAATTAAATTGTCTTCTTTATGGAACATTCTGATATTATTAAACAAGTAAGATTCTATTTTATCATACTTTACAAATACCGACCTATTTCAGCTTCATATAGCTGTACTTTGTGCTTGCTTGATTGGTGGAATGGAGTTCTACGTCACTACTGCCGACGTTGGATTGGTCAAACAGAGTCACGTGACAATGCCTACCGGAAGCAGACTCGCTGACTTAAAATAATACGTCTTTGCGAGGGAGGAGTTCGGGGAAGCCATGGAAAACGACTTCGAAGCGATTCTGGATTCTGGACCACCATCCGCCGCCTCAGGAAGGGGAAGCAGTGCACTGTCAACACCGTGTGTGGTGAAGATGGCGTTCTGCTGACCTCGACTGCGGATGTTGTGGATCGGTGGAAGGAATACTTCGAAGACCTCCTCAATCCTACCAACACATCTTCCTACGAGGAAGCAGTGCCTGGGTCATCTGTGGTGGGCTCTCCTTTTTCTGGGGCTGAGGTTGCCGAGGTAGTTAAAAAGCTCCTCGGTGGCAAGGCCCCAGGGGGTGGATGAGATCCGCCCGGAGTTCCTTAAGGCTCTGGATGCTGTGGGGCTGTCTTGATTGATATGACTCTGCAAAATCGCATGGACATCGGGGGCGGAACCTCTGGATTGGCAGACCGGGGTGGTGGTTCCTCACTTTAAGAAGGGGGAACCGGAGGGTGTGTTCCAACTATTGTGGGATCACACTCCTCAGCCTTCCCGGTAAGGTCTATTCAGGTGTACTGGAGAGGAGGCTACGCCGGATAGTCGAACCTCAGATTCAGGAGGAACAGTGTGGTTTTTTATTGTGGAACTGTGGACCAGCTCTATACTCTCGGCAGGGTCCTTGAGGGTGCATGGGAGTTTGCCCAACCAGTCTACATGTGCTTTGTGGACTTGGAGAAGGCATTCGACCGTGTACTGTGGGGAGTGCTCAGAGAGTATGGGGTATCGGACTGTCTGATTGTGGCGGTCCGCTCCCTGTACGATCAGTGTCAGAGTTTGGTCCGCATTGCCGGCAGTAAGTCGGACCCGTTTCCAGTGAGGGTTGGACTCCGCCAAGGCTGCCCTTTGTCACAGATTCTGTTCATAACTTTTATGGATAGAATTTCTAGGCGCAGTCAGGGCGTTGAGGGTATCTGGTTTGGTGGCTGCAGGATTAGGTCTCTGCTTTTTGCAGATGATGTGGTCCTGATGGCTTCATCTGGCCAGGATCTTCAGCTCGCACTGGATCGGTTCGCAGCCGAGTGTGAAGCGACTGGGATGGGAATCAGCGCCTCCAAGTCCGAGTCCATTGTTCTCGCCCAGAAAAGGGGGGAGTGCCATCTCCGGGTTGGGGAGGAGATCTTTCCCCAAGTGGAGGAGTTCAAGTACCTCAGAGTCTTGTTCACGAGTGAGGGAAGAGTGGATCGTGAGATCGACAGGCGGATCGGTGCGGCGTCTTCAGTAATGCGGACGCTGTATCGGTCCGTTGTGGTGAAGAAGGAGCTGAGCCGGAAGGCAAAGCTCTCAATTTACAGGTCGATCTACGTTGCCATGCTCACCTATGGTCATGAGCTTTGGGTTATGACCGAAAGGACAAGATCACGGGTACAAGCAGCCGAAATGAGTTTCCTCCGCCGAGTGGCGGGGCTCTCCCTTAGAGATAGGGTGAGAAGCTCTGTCATCCGGGGGGAGCTCAAAGTAAAGTTGCTGCTCCTCCACATCGAGAGGAGCCAGATGAGGTGGTTCGGGCATCTGGTCAGGATCCCACCCGAACGCCTCCCTAGGGAGGTGTTTCGGGCACGTCCGACCGGTAGGAGGCCACGGGGAAGACCCAGGACACGTTGAGAAGACTATCTCTCCCGGCTGGCCTGGGAACGCCTCGGGATCCCCCGGGAGGAGCTGGACGAAGTCGCTGGGAAGAGGGAAGTCTGGGCTTCCCTGCTTAGGCTGCTGCCCCCGCGACCCGACCTTGGATAAGTGGAAAAAGATGGATGGATGTCTTTGAGAGCCTTCATCGATAATTATAAATAATTGTGACATAAGTAATGTAACGATCGGAATGAAACTCAACGTAACGCAGTTAAAGTAGCGTTTCTTCCAAGAATACTCAAGTAAAAGGGAAAAGTGTGTTGCATTAAAACTACTCCGACAAGTACAATTTATCCAAAAAGTTGCTTAAATGTATTACCCACCACTGGCCCTTGGAGGCTAAACAGATTCAAGCCTTGAAAAACGTAATATGTTTGACTAATTTTTAAAATTTTTATGACTACGACCCGGAAAGGAGCCCCAAAGGTTAAACAAAATATTTATATACAATCGTGGTCAAAAGTTACCATACCACTTTGTCACTTGCGTGACCACACCGATACGGGAGCCTTGAGCGTTGGCCGATAGAGACATCGATGTGTTGTTTTTATAGGTGAGCCAAGTGGCGGGCGAGCCGGAGAAGCTGCTGAACGACCGCAATGATCAAGTCGGGGCTCCGCAGGGTTACCGGGACTACAACAAGCCCATCTACATGCCGGGGTGAGCCTCCATCTTGTCCTCGCTCCTGGGGGGGCCGGAGCCCATCCCAGCTGACCGAGGCCGAGAGGCCAGGTGCACCTGGACTCGTCGTGAGCCAATCACAAGAACCATAAAACACATCTTAATAGCCATAATTGTGCATACATGCGCAGTACAGTACGATATTGGAGCTTTTGAGTACTGGCTGATAACAGATTTGATCCGATACGATATTAGCAGGAATCATACATACTTGTAATAATTTGTAGAGGGGAATGTTACCGAAGGTTTATTCAAGTGTAATAACATCTAGTGGGAAATCAAGTTAAGGTCACGACACAGTTGAATAATGCGGACACCTTTGTTACTGGATACTTTCTAATATGCCTTGGAGACTTTGTTAGAGTGAGTAATACGCAACTATAATTATTTGATACTTGTTTATTTTGACAATTGTCACCTTTGATTGTTCATTGATTATTACTGATGTCTAGCTTGTGTGCTATTGTGTGCTTAGCTGTTGTGTAGCTGCTAGTTCCTAGTAGCCTATACAGCCTGGCATGTTTATCTTTTGTAAATGACTTTAGAAAAACAGAATAAATTGTGTGTTTATTGGAGGACATTTACATATTAAATAGCTGTCCAGCTTTGCACAAGTAAACACTCTGCAGGACTGCCTATATCGCACATGATATCACACACAAGTAAACACTCTGCATGACTGCTTGTATTGCACATGATATCACACAAGTAAACACTCTGCTTTTATTGCACATGATATTAAACACAAGTAAACACTGCATGACTGCTTGTATCGCACATGATTTCCCACACAAGTAAACACACTGCAGGACTGCTTGTATCACACATGATATCACAAACAAGTAAACACTCTGCAGGACTGCATGTATCACACATGATATAACACAAAGGTAAACACTCAGCAGGACTGCTTGTATCGCACATGATATCACACACAGGTAAACACTCTGCAGGACTGCTTACCTCACACATGGTATCACACACAAGTCAACATTCTGCAGGACTCCTTGTACCGCACATGATATCACACAGAAATCAACACTCTGCAGGGCTGCTTGTATCGCACATGATATCACACACAGGTAAACACTCTGCAGGGCTGCTTGCATCACACATGATATCACACACAAGTCAACACTCTGCAGGGCTGCTTGTATCGCACATTAAATCACACACACGTAAACACTCTGCAGGACTGCTCGTATCACACATGATATCACACACAAGTCAACACGCTGCAGGACTGCTTGTATCGCACATGATATCACAAACAAGTAAACAGTGCAGGACTGCATGTATCGCACATGATATCACACAGGTAAACACTGCAGGACTGCTTGTATCGCACATGATATCACACACAGGTAAACACTCTGCAGGACTGCTTGCATCGCACATGATATCACACACAAGTCAACACTCAACAGGACTGCATGTATCGCACATGATATCACACACAAGTAAACACTCTGCTTGTATCGCACATGATATCACACACAAGTCAACACGCTGCAGGGCTGCTTGTATCGCACATGATATCACACAAGTAAACACTGCTAGACTGCTTGTATCGCACATGATATCACACACAGGTGAACACTCTGCAGGACTGCTTGTATCGCAAATGATATCACTCACAGGTAAACACTCTGCAGGACTGCTTGCATCGCACATGATATCACACACAAGTCAACACTCTGCAGGGCTGCTTGCATCGCACATGATATCACACACAAGTCAACACTCTGCAGGGCTGCTTGCATCGCACATGATATCACACACAAGTAAACACTCTGCAGGACTGCTTGTATCGCACATGATATCACACACAAGTAAACACTCTGCAGGACTGCTTGTCAGGGCATCATTTGCAAACATAAAGTGAACTAAGTACACAAATGACATGAGAATAAAGCTCAAATTAAAAATATACAAAAAACAACAAATATTACAGTTTGGAATTGTCACCACTGTGATGAGGTGGCGACTTGTCCAGGGTGTACCCCGCCTTCCGCCCGATTGTAGCTGAGATAGGCTCCAGCGCCCCCCGCGACCCCAAATGGAATAAGCGGTAGAAAATGGATGGATGGATGGAATTGTCACCAATGGCGTGCTGACTTTGCAGGACCTCGGACATCTCTGCAATGCCCAGACTGAAGGATTATGACATTGTTGGCGATTCAGGAGACAATCTTGAGGAGGAGAACTTTAGCAAGTAAGTCCCGTCAAATATTTTCATGTTTGACGAGTTGCTTCCTAATTCAATTCAAAATGAAGGTCCGCAAACATTTCTTTTAAATGTAGGTCAATAATTAACTTTTACTTTTGAATATACACTATGTTACACAGCTTGGTGTGTATATATATATATATATATATATATATATATATATATATATATATATATATATATATATATATATATATATATATATATATATATATATATATATATATATATATATATATATAAATATATATATTTCAATACATATATTGTTGGCTGTGTAGGTTATTATGTGTGTGTATATATATATATATATATATATATATATATATATATATATATATATATATATATATATATATATATATATATATATATATATATATATATATATATATATATATATATATATATATATATATATATATACACACATAATAACCTACACAGCCAACAATATATGTATTGAAATATGAGCACTTTAAAGATATGTGATCTCTGGCGACATCTAGTGGCCAGATTATTTCACTACAGCTACAAATGACGTCACGTGACCAATGCGTGAACGTTAGCAAACCAGACCAACGATCTCTGAATCGACCCTAAAGTGCTTTAAATAAAGCAAACAATACACTGAACTTATGTAGAAGAAGAACGTACAAGTGTAGGTGGATATTTAGCTTAAATGCTGTCTCCATGTTTGTTAAAGTACCAATGGTTGTCACACACACACACTAGGTGTGGTGAGATTATCCTCTGCATTGGACCCATCCCCTTCGCCCCCTGGGAGGTGAGGGGAGCAGTGAGCAGCAGCGGTGGCCGCGCCCGGGAATAATTTTCTGAGTCTGAGTTCTGGTTGATGATGGGTTTAAAGACTTAGTCCTAGTTGATGATGGGTTTAAAGACTTAGTCCTAGTCTGAGTTCTGGTTGATGATGGTTTTAAGATTAAAGATTAAAGTACCAATGATTGTCACACACACACTAGATGTGGTGAAATTTGTCCTCTGCATTTGTCCCATCCCCTTGGGGAGCAGTGGGCAGCAGCGGCGCCGCGCCCGGGAATCATTTTGGTGATTTAACCCCCAACTCCAACCCTATGTTGCTGAGTGCCAAGCAAGGAGGTTATGGGTCCCATTTTTATAGTCTTTGGTATGACTCGGCTGGGATTTGAACTCCAACCTACCGATCTCAGGAAAGACTTAGTCCTAGTTGATGATGGGTTTAAAGACTTAGTCCTAGTCGGAGTTCTAGTTGATGATGGGTTCAACGACTTAGTTCTAGTCGGAGTTCTAGTTGATGATGGGTTTAAAGACATAGTCCTAGTCTGAGTTCTGGATGATGATGGGTTTAAAGACTTGATTGGTTTAAAGACTTAGTCCTAGTCTGAGTTCCAGTTGATGATGGGTTCAAAGACTTAGTCGTAGTCTGAGTTCTAGTTGATGATGGGTTTAAAGACTTAGTCCTAATTTAAGTTCTAGTTGATGATGCGATTAAAGACGAGTCCTAGTCTGAGTTCTAGTTGATGATGGGTTTAAAGACTTAGTCCTAGTCTGAGTTCTAGTTGATGATGGGTTTAAAGACTTAGTCCTAGTCTAAGTTCTAGTTGATGATGCATTTAAAGACATAGTCCTAGTCTAAGTTCTAGTTGATGATGCGTTTAAAGACATAGTCCTAGTCTGAGTTCTGGTTGATGATGGGTTCAAAGACTTAGTCGTAGTCTGAGTTCTAGTTGATGATGGGTTTAAAGACTTAGTACTAGTCTTAGTACTAGTTGATGATGGGTTTAAAGACTTAGTCCTAGCCTGAGTTCTAGTTGATGATGGGTTTAAAGACTTAGTTCTAGTCTGAGTTCTAGTTGATGATGGGTTCATAGACTTAGTCCTAGTCTAAGTTCTAGTTGATGATGCGTTTAAAGACATAGTCCTAGTCTGAGTTCTGGTTGATGATGGGTTCAAAGACTTAGTCCTAGTTGATGATGGGTTTAAAGACTTAGTCCTAGTCAGAGTTCTAGTTGATGATGGGTTCAACGACTTAGTCCTAGTCTGAGTTCTAGTTGATGATGGGTTAAAAGACTTGATTGGTTTAAAGACTTAGTCCTAGTCTGAGTTCCAGTTGATGATAAGTTAAAATACTTAGTCCTAGTCTGAGTGCTAGTTGATGATGGGTTCAAAGACTTAGTCGTAGTCTGAGTTCTAGTTGATGATGGGTTTAAAGACTTAGTCCTAATTTAAGTTCTAGTTGATGATG
>NC_084747.1:26336880-26396880 GCF_033978785.1 Entelurus aequoreus | reverse complement strand
GAGACTTTGTATGTATGAGTAATATGTAACTATGATTATTTGATACTTGTTTATATTGACAAATGTCACCTTCTAGTCAATGATTATTACCGATGTCTAGCTTGTGTGCTTAACTGTTGTGTAGCTGCTAGCTCTGAGTAGCTTATATAGCTTAGCATGTTGAAGTTTTGTAAATGACTTTAGTAAAATAGAAAAAAACTAAGTGTTTATTGGAGGACATTTACATGTTAAATGTCCAGCTTTGTACAAATAAACACTGCTTGTATCACACATGATATCACACACAACACGTTGCAGGACTGCTTGTATCGCACGTGATATCACACGCAAGAAAAAACTCTGCAGGACTCCCTGTATCGCACATGATATCACAAACAAGTAAACATGCCGCTTGCATCGCACATGACATCACACACAAGTAAACACACTGCAGGACTGCTTGTATCGCACATGATATCACACACAAGTAAATAAGCTGCAGGACTGCTTGTATCGCACATGATATCACACCCAAGTAAACTCGCTGCTTGTATCGCACATATCTCATCACACAAGTAAACTGCCTGTGTCGCACATATCACACATGTAAACACGCCACAAGACTGCTTGTATCGCACGTGATATCACATAAATAAAAACTCTGCAGGACTGCTTGCATCGCACATGACATCACACACAAGTAAACACACTGCAGGACTGCCTGTATCGCACATGATATCACACACAAGTAAACTCACTGCTTGTATCGCACATATCTCATCACACAAGTAAACTGCTTGTGTTGCACATATCACACACATGTAAACACGCTGCAAGACTGCTTGTATCGCACATGATATCACACACAAGTAAACAAGCTGCAGGACTCCTTGTATCGCACATGACATCACACACAAGTAAACACACTGCAGGACTGCTTTGTATCGCACATGATATCACACACAAGTAAACAAGCTGCAGGACTGCCTGTATCGCACATGATATTAAAGATTAAAGTACCAATGATTGTCACACACACACTGGATGTGGTGAAATTTGTCCTCTGCATTTGACCCATCCCCTTGGGGAGCAGTGAGCAGCAGCGGCGCCGCACCCGGGAATTATTTTGGTGATTTAACCCCCAACTCCAACCCTTTGTTGCTGAGTGCCAAGCAGGGAGGTAATGGGTCCCATTTTTATAGTCTTTGGTATGACTCGGCTGGGATTTGAACTCCAACCTACCGATCTCAGGGCGGACACTCTAACCACTAGGCCACTGATATCAGCTGCAGGACTGCTTGTATCGCACATGATATCACACACATGTAAACTCGCTGCTTGTATCGCACATATCTCATCACACAAGTAAACATGCCGCAGGACTGCTTGTATCGCACATGATATCACACACAACACTCTGCAAAACTGCTTGTATCGCACATGATATCACACACAAGTAAACACACGGCAGGACTGCTTGTATCGCATATGATATCAATCGTTCCACCGTTTATTGGTCCCCGAGGGGGAATTTAGATTTTCAGCACAATCCCATTCAAGAGCACACACAAGTAACCTCGCTGCTAGTATCCAGATGATATCGCACAAAAGTAAACACGCTGCAGGAGTGCTTGTATCGCACGTATCACACAAGTAAACACACTGCAGGACATCTTGTATCGCACATATCACATCACACAAGTAAACACACTGCAGAATTGCTTGTATCGCACATCAATCAATCAATCAATCAATGTTTATTTATATAGCCCTAAATCACAAGTGTCTCAAAGGGCTGTACAAGCCACAACGGCATCCTCGGTACAGAGCCCACATACGAGCAAGGAAAACTCACCCCAGTGGGACGTCAATGTGAATGACTATGAGAAACCTTGGAGAGGACCGCATATGTGGGTAACCCCCCCCCTCACACAAGTAAACACGCTGCAAGACTGCTTGAATCACACATGATATCACACACACCATCAAACAGGCTTCAGAATTGTTTGTATCGCACACAAGTAAACATGATGCTTGCATCGCACATGATATTACACACAAGTAAACACTCTGCAGGACTTCTTGTATCGCACATGATATCACACACAACTAAACACTCTGCAGGACTGCTTGCATCGCACATATCACATCACACAAGTAAACACACTGCAGTACTGCTTGTATCGCACATGATATCACACACACAAGTAAACAGGCTGCAGAATTGCTTGTATCGCACATGATATCACACAAGTAAACACGCTGCAAGACTGCTTGAATCGCACATATCACACACCATCAGACAGGCTTCAGAATTGCTTGTATCGCACATAATATCACACAGAAGTAAACATGATGCTTGCATCGCACATGATATTACACACAAGTAAACACTATGCAGGACTGCTTGTATCACACAAGTAAACACTGCAGAGCTTCTTGTATCGCACATGATATCACACACAACTAAACACTATGCAGGACTGCTTGTATCGCACATGATATCATGGCAAGAAAGACACGTCACTGTTTGTGAAATGATGAATAGTTGATGTAAAGAGGAAGATATAAACATCCCATCAGTCTTTATCCCAGTGAGAGCAGACATTGTACAGCAAGTGATTGTTTTATTATGTTTGTGTATCTTGTTTAGCACTTAGCAATGCTGCTACTTTCTCGATCTGTTTAGCACACAGCTTCTGAAACTTGCAGATCGTCCTCCTTATATTCAGGCTCAAAAATATCAGTTTCTGGATCATCATTTGTCCCAAAGTAGTCTTTGTTGTCTCTCATCAAGTTTGCCATGATTAGTAGTCTTCTTCTTGTTGTTGTTGTTGAAGGGAAAGTAAATGTTGTGATGAGTCTGTGAAATTAATACTTAAAATGATCCAAATATGTAAATATGACATGTTATTATGAATGTGACGGATACTACATTACATATATACATACAGTGTGTATATAAACATTAATGGTGGGGTTTTTTTAGAGCGCTTTCTAGGCGACTGTCATTAGCTGACTCTTGCTAGCATCTATTTACGATTTAGAATGTATAAAAAAGAAAAACGTCTTCCATGAGGATTGCGAATGACAGACGTGCAGTTTCCCTTCAAGGTAGGACTTATGTGAAGGATTCAACACATGAAGGACTCGTCAAAGACAGGAAACTAGACGGAAGAGACAGGAAGTGGTAATCATTTAGCAGCAGCAGACCTTTTGCTAAAAAAAACAACTAAACTTTATCCTTTGGGAAGCTTGATTTCTGCACATTTTTCCTAATTGGACTACGCTTTCTTTTTCTTTGACGCACTTCCGTCAGAAGTAAAAAAAAAAAACGACGTCGCTCTTCCTCGGTGAAAGTCACACGGGGGGCGGTTGGAGTTCGGACGATAATTCACGGATGATAGCAGAACGATGTAGCGTGGGAGAAAATCCAAGCCGTCTCCGTGGAGCAGGACAATAAAAGAGGAGAAAGGAGACACATCCTGGTCAGAGCGGGGCAGCCGCGCCGGACGCCGCTGCGGGGGCGACTTTGACCGGGTGCAGGCTGAGATCCAGCGACGGCGGCTCCTCCGGCACGGCAGGACTTTTCTTCTGGGCGTCCATCTTGTCCGTCAGCTGGCTGTGCAGCTCCTTCACCGGCTCGCCGCTCTGAAAGCAGCAAGCACACGTCAACAACGCACGCCAGGAGGCAAAGGTGAACGCAGTCCGAAATGAGATTCTTCTATACAACGTTTATTATGTCATTTTTACTTACGTTTTACTTCTTTTTCTCTTTGTCAAAACCTGCTCTGCACACGGCGAATTATTTCATTTTAGGGGGGGAAATTAAATGTTTCCCATATATAAGCCGCAGATATATTGTGAAATGAGTTATTTACACAGAAATATTCTGTAAATGTTTACTTACATACCTTAATTGTTTCAAAACGTGTCTGTAACACGGCAGTAAAACGGCTGATCCAACAAAATAGAAGTCATGGTTATGGTTCTCCACTTTCCACAACAGATATATACGTTGTGAAATGAGTTATTTACACAGAAATATTCTGTAAATGTTTATTTATTTACCTTAATTGTTTCAAAACGGTGTCTGTAAAAAGGCAGTAAAATGGATGATCCAACAAAACAGAAGTCATGGAACCGCTAGCTGCGCAAACTAGTTCTCCAATCAGCTAAACAGACTCGATGACTCCCCGGTGACGTTTTGGTGAATTTACCGAGGAATTTGTGAAAGTGAAACGATACAAAAATCATTTTTAAATGTAGAAATCCATAAGGGTAGTGACGCTATGGATGGCTAGAAGACGGAACGGCGCTTCTACGTCCGGTTGAAAGGACTAAAAACGGAGGACATTGCAGCCAATCAGCTAAACAGACTCGATAACTCCCCGGTGATGTTTTGGTGAATTTACTGAGGAATTTGTGAAAGTGAAACGATAAACGAAATCCATAAGGGTAGTGACGCTATGGATGGCTAGAAGACGGAATGGCGCTTCTACGTCCAGTTGAATGGACTAAAAACGGAGAACATTGCAGCACCTGCAGTAAGCAAACTCGTCCAAAAGATGGCGCCATAACACAAATAATAACACATAATCAGTGTATTTGCTTGGTTTAAAAAATGTTTTTAAAAAAGTGTATTATGGCCGTCTGCGAAGAACAATGCATGTATTAGCCACACCGGACTACTATAAGTCGCAGGTATGTATGTTGCGAAATGAATGTTTATCTACCTACCATTGTTTCCAAACGGTGTCTGTAACACGGCAGTAAAACGGCTGATCAAACAAAACAGAAGCCACCGTAAATAGTCCGTCTGCGTTAGCGCTTATAATAACAATATCGCTAATACTTGTTAATCATCAAAAAAATACCGCGCCCCTCTTCCTCCTCAGCCTATTCGATTAACCAAAGCGGCCCCAGCTTGGCCCCTGCAGCTGTTATTCCCAGGGCCTCTGTGCTGATGAACATCACAACCAACCGGAGGCCCAATAAGGAAGTACCTCTCTTCTAAAACAACAACTACTATCATAGCACATAGATTAGTTAAGAGACAGATTATCTGGTCAGAGAAATGGAATCCACATTCCTTTGAAGAACACAATCCACCAGGGGTGTCAAACTCATTTTAGCTCAGGGGCCACATGGAGGAAAGTCTATTCCAGAGTGGGCTGGATTGGTAAAATCATGGTGTGGAGGGGGGCGTGGCCTGCGGACCTGCAGCGAAGCGGGGTGTGCTCGGACCGGCTTTGAGAGCAGCGACAGGTGCGTAGATGGCCCACCTGGGCCTGGTTATCTAATCACCTGTCGCTCTGTTAAAAGGCAGCAGCCGGGAGGAGAGAGTTGATAGAGTTAGAGCTAGAGCGAGAGAGAGACAGCCACAAAAAGACAATTGCTGAAAAGCACATGACAGACTTTATTAAGAAAATAAAACAGTGTTGTAACCCTGCTCCGGGCTCGTGTGGCGATGTTTGGTGGTCCGAGGAACCCCCTGGAGGGCAACCTCCACAATTTGGCGCCCAGCGCAGTGACGCAAACGATCCCGGAGAAGCTGGCGGGGGCCCCGGGGAGAGTTCTCTTTTCTTTGTGAAGGGCAGGGCGCCCTAGAATGGGTTCGTCCCGAGAGAGGGGCCCGCGCCAGCTTCTCCGGGATCGTTTGCGTCACCACACTGGGCGACAAATTGTGGAGGTTGCCCTCCAGGGGGTTCCTCGGACCACCAAACATCGCCACACGAGCCCGGAGAAGGGTTACAACACTGTTTTATTTTCTTAATAAAGTCTGTCATGTGCTTTTCAGCAATTGTCTTTTTGTGGCTGTCTCTCTCTCGCTCTAGCTCTACCAACTCTCTCCTGCCGGCTGCTGCTTTTTAACAGAGCGACAGGTGATTAGATAACCAGGCCCAAGTGGGCCATCTACGCACCTGTCGCTGCTCTCGAAGCCGGTCCTAGCACACCCCGCTTCGCTGCAGGTCCGCAGGCCACGCCCCCCTCCACACATGGCATGACAACTTCAAAGTGAAGACAACTTCAGGTTGTTTTCTTTGTTTAAAAATAGGCCGAGTACATTCTGAAAATGTGCAAACATTTTTTTTACACTTACCATAAATTCTGGACTATTAGCCGCTACTTTTTTTCCCTGCACTTCGAATCCCGCGGCTTATAAAACAGTGCGGATAATTTATGGATTTTTTTTCCGCCGACGGTCATGATACAAATAGTTTTAAAAAAACCTAAACAAATACATTGAGAATGTGCGTTGTCCGCTCAATGGCGCCATCTTTTGACAAGTTTGCTCACTGCAGGGTCTTTCCATTTATCGGGAGTGCTTTCAATTCAACCGGAAGTACAGTGCCGTTCAGTCTTCCAGTCGTCCACAGCGTTTCTACTCGTATGGAATCGTCATTCATCACTGCGAGCAAAGTTTGTAAGTTTTACAATGTAACTAAAACAATTCTTACTTACTAAAGTGTCCCATGTTGTGATGCCTGTAGGAGTATGTTCATGCATATTTCTACATGCTATCGTAATGTAATCAAGCTAGCGTCGTTAGCATTAGCTAATATGCTAACCCGTTCACGAGTGTCTGTGTTTTGTTTTGTATTGTTTCACTTTCACAAATTCCTCAGTAAATTCACCAAAACGTCACCGTGGAGTTATAGAGTCCGTTTAGCTGATTGGAGAGCTAGATTGCGCAGCTCGTGGGACCATAACCATGACTTCTGTTTTGTTTGACCGGCCGTTTTACTGCCTTGTTACAGACACTTTTGGAAACAATTAAGGTATGTCAATAAACATTTACAGAATATTTCTGTGTAAATAACTCATTTCACAACGTATATATCTGTTGTGGAAAGCGGAGAACCATAACCATGACTTCCGTTTTGTTTGACCCTGCCGTTTTACTGCCTTGTTACAGACACGTTTGGAAACAACTAAGGTATGTAAATAAATATTTACAGAATATTTCTGTGTAAATAACTCGTTTCACAACATATATATTTGTTGTGGAAAGTGGAGAACCATAACCATGACTTCTGTTTTGTTTGACGCTTCCGTTTTACTGCCTTGTTACAGACACGTTTGGAAACAATTAAGGTATGTAAATAAATATTTATAGAATATTTGTGTGTAAATAACTCATTTCACAACATATATATCTGTTGTGGAAAGTGGAGAACCATAACCATGACTTCTGTTTTGTTTGACCCTGCCGTTTTACTGCCTTGTTACAGACACGTTTGGAAACAATTAAGGTATGTAAATAAATATTTACAGAATATTTCTGTGTAAATAACTCGTTTCACAACGTATATATCTGTTGTGGAAAGTGGAGAATCATAACCATGACTTCTGTTTTGTTTGACCTGCCGTTTTACTGCCGTGTTACAGACACGTCTGGAAACAATTAAGGTATGTAAATAAACATTGATAGAATATTTCTGTGTAAATAACTCATTTCACAACATATATATCTGTTGTGGAAAGTGGAGAACGATAACCATGACTTCTGTTTTGTTTGACCCTGCCATTTTACTGCCTTGTTACAGACACGTTTGGAAACAATTAAGGTATGTAAATAAATATTTACAGAATATTTCTGTGTAAATAACTCGTTTCACAACGTATATATCTGTTCTGGAAAGTGGAGAACCATGACCATGACTTCTGTTTTGTTTGACCTGCCGTTTTACTGCCGTGTTACAGACACGTTTGGAAACAATTAAGGTATGTAAATAAACATTTACAGAATATTTCTGTGTAAATAACTCATTTCACAACGAATATATCTGTTGTGGAAAGTGGAGAACCATAACCCTGACTTCTGTTTTGTTTGACCCAGCCGTTTTACTGCCTTGTTACAGACACTTTTAGAAACAATTAAGGTATGTAAATAAACATTTACAGAATATTTCTGTGTAAATAACTCATTTCACAACGTATATATCTGTTATGTATAGTGGAGAACCATAACCATGACTTCTGTTTTGTTTGACCTGCCGTTTTACTGCCGTGTTACAGACACGTTTGGAAACAATTAAGGTATGTAAATAAACATTTACAGAATATTTCTGCGTTAATAACTCATTTCACAATGTATATACGTATCTGTTATGTATAGTCGAAAACCATAACCATGACTTCTGTTTTGTTTGACCTGCCGTTTTACTGCCGTGTTACAGACACGTTTGGAAACAATTAAGGTATGTAAATAAACATTTACAGAATATTTCTGTGTAAATAACTCATTTCACAACGTATATATCTGTTGTGGAAAGTGGAGAACCATGACCATGACTTGTTTTGTTTGACCTGCCGTTTTACTGCCTTGTTACAGACACGTTTGGAAACAATTAAGGTAACTTAATTGAACTTAACTGAATATTTCTGTGTAAATAACTCATTTCACAATTTATATGAAAGTGGAAAACCGTGAAGAACTTGATCAATAAGCAACACCTTTTGGATGTTTGGTATAATATGAATGATTATTTAGCCGAAGTCTGAGTGTGAGACAAAGAAAGACCAACCTGCTTGGGAGGTTCCAGAGTTTTCTTCAAGGTTTCCAAGTACGAAGGCAGGACTTTGTGGTGGAGATGCAGCAACATGCGCAGCGTGTGTCGGTGCACGTTCTCCTTACTGCCACGTCAAAGTTACAAGTTACTCTCGGCGCCGGCGCCACATCATGCAGCACAAACCTGGAAAACGACGTCAGGAGGAAGCCATCGAAGACCACGGAACAGAACTCCTCCCCTCCAAACTCGTCCGACAGCAGAGTGAGATGTCCGGTCAGCAGGTGCAGGAAGATGTCCCCAAAGGCCATGTCATTGTACGTGTCCACTGTGGGGGACAACTCAGCTTTATGGACACAACCTGTGTGTGTGTGTGTATATTGTTTTAAAATCTGTAATAGACTTTGTGTTGCATTTTGGATGTATGAACAGTGCTTTACAAGCAAAGTCGAATTGTTTGATATCAATCATCCATATGATCAAGTGAAATGAGTCAAACAATGGTAGCTATGAAAAACACTAACCTATTTATTATTAACTGAAACGGACGTACGCTGCCTTTAAGTTGAAGGGGAGTGGTAATTTTTCTTCCCCCGGTGACACCTACTGATCACAATAATTGATGACGTTAAGCTCATGATGGAGTAACTTGAACGATGCGGACACGTTTGTTCCTGGATACTTTCTAATGCGCTTCTTCTGCCTTGGAGACTTGGTATGTGGAAGTGACGCGCAATTATGATTATTTGTTAACAATTCGAGTCGATTGTTGGGGGTGGGGGTAACGATTCGATCCTCAATTCAAAATCAGTACTTTTTAGTAGCATTGGGTGCCAGTTCTGTGATTAACTACTTTCCTCCATACAATAGATAAACAGCTCTGATCAATTTCTATATCACTTCAAAGAAAAGTGGTTTTGTTGGATAAAATTCTGGCCAGACATTTAATAAAGTCAAATACAAATAAGGCAACTAGAGAGGTATTCAACACCTATTTTCTAAAGTAAATCTGTACAGCAGATATAGATCATCTACATCAACAATATGATTGGTCTGAACAGGACAGATTAAAACAAACAAACAAACAAACAAATAAGCATGCATACTTGCATGCATGCATAGATATATACATACATACATACATACATACATACATACATACATACATACATACATATATATATATATATATACACATACATACATACACACATACATATATACATACATACATACATACATATATATATATACATATATGTATATACACATACATATATATATATACATATACATATATATATATACACATACATATATATATACACACACATACATATATATATACACACACATACACACATACATACATACATACATACATACATACATACATACATACATACATACATACATACATACATACATACATACATACATACATACATACATACATACATACATACATATATATATATATATATATATATATATATATATATATATATATGTACACACACATGTATATACATACATATATATATATACACATGTATATACATACATATACACATATATATATATATACACATATATACATACATACATATATATATACACACATAAATATACACATATACAGTATATACATACATACACATATACACACATACATATATGTGTATATATATATATATATATATACACACACATACATATATGTATGTGTATATATATATATATATATATATATATATATATATATACACATACATATATGTATGTATATATACACATATATACATACATTTATGTATATATATATATATACACACACACACACACATATATGTATGTATACATATATATATACATACATACACGTACGTATGCATATGTATATATACGTATACATATATATATACGTATATACATACATACATATATATATATATATATATATATATATATATATATATATATATATATATATATATATATATATATATATATATATATATATATATATATATATATATATATATATATATATATACATACACACGTGTATGTCTATACACATTTTTTAAAAATTGTATCCGATTTTTGATTTTCTTGAATCGATTGTTACAAATAAGAATCGCGATTCATCCGGAAAACTTTTTCTTTGGAAACCCCTATTCATCTATATTTTCCATTGTGCGGTGTGACACTGCAACATTGTTCAATGGTTATTACCGAAGTCTAGCTTGTGTGCTATTGTGTGCTTAGCTGTAGTGTAGCTGCTCGCTCCTAGTAGCCTGTTGCCGAGCATGCTTATGGACGGACAGGCGTCCACCTAACTGTCGTTTCAAGTGATCCTGGTCGTCTGAAGGAAAGCCTGTTTGGTCTTTCCTCAGAAGCGGCGTTGCATGCTCACCCAAAGCAGGTAACAGCCTCTGTAAGGCGTTCTTGTTCCTCAGCTTGGCGATGTGAAGAACGTAGTAGAGACCCATCTCACAAGCCACTCGGTTGTCCTGCATGTACCTGAGGAGGAGCCATGGCAGACACAAATGATAAGGTGGACGTTAAATTGTAAAGGTTGTGATTGGTGCAGCTCTAATGTGGAACAATACGGCTGCGAAGGTTTGTCCCTTGCAGAGGACAAACACGGAGGTCTCAAGGTTGGCAAGTATGCATGCATGGCTGCCAGTGGAACTGGATTTCTTATATTTATTGATGATGTGACAGCTGACAAAAGCAGCAGAATTAATTCTGAAGTGTTTCGGGCCATATTATCTGCTCATATTCAGCCAAATGCTTCAAAACTCATTGGACGGCACTTCACAATGCAGATGGACAATGACCCGAAGCATACTGCGAAAGCAACCAAATAGTTTTTTAAGGCAAAGAAGTGGAATGTTCTGCAATGGCCAAGTCAATCACCTGACCTGAATCCCATTGAGCATGAATTTCACTTGCTGAAGACAAAACTGAATGGAAAATGCCCAAAGAACAAGCAGGAAGGGAAGACAGCTGCAGCAGAGGCCCGGCAGAGCATCACCAGGGATCAAACCCAGCGTCTGGTGAGGTCTATGGGTTCCACACTTCAGGCTGTCATTGACTGCAAATAATTTGCAACAAAGTATTAAAAAGTGACAATTTTATTTATGATTATATTAGTTTGTCCAATTACTTTTGGTCTCTTAAAAAGTGGAAGGCACATATAAAATGTGTTGTAATTCCTACACCGTTCACCTGATTTGGATGTGAATACCCTCAAATTAAAGCTCAAAGTCTGCACTTAAAGCACATCTTGATTGTTTAATTTCAAATCCATTGTGGTGTTGTACAGAGCTGGAATACTGAAACTTGTGTCAATGTCCAAATATTTATGGACCTAACTGTATATATACCGTATGTGTATATATATTTATGTGTATGTGTGTGTGTATATATATATATATATATATATATATATATATATATATATATATATATATATATATATATGTATGTGTATGTGTATATATATATATATATATATATATATATATATATATATATATATATATATATATATATATATATATATATATATATATATATATATATGTGTATGTGTATATATATGTGTATGTATATATATACAGTACGTGTATGTATATATATATATATATCTTTGATGTAGCAAGCTACTTTTGCCATGTAGCTTGTAGCATAGCTACAATTCTTTAGGGATAGTTTCCCCTGTGGCTTAGCTCTCTTTAATCAAGAGTAACTTGTAGCTTCGTGTACGACATTTTCTGAGTAGCTTGTCCATGACTGTATACATATATATATATATATATATATATATATATATATATATATATATACACACATATAAATATACATAAATAAACAAACACATCAGTGTCTTCAAAGTGTGCATTATTTTACTAAAATAGGGACTTTTGTCAAGGCGACAGCTAATTATTCATGTTTACATGGATTCTTATGGGGAACTCGTTTTCATTCATGAACCGTGTTCAAGAACTGACGGAGTTTGTAAATGGAGGTTACACGGTGCTGCACACTATTTGCCTTCTTCTACCTGATGAAGGCGTCTGGCAAGGAGGTAGGATACGCCAGCGTGCTCTTCTCATCATTGGGAAGCTTCTGCTCCACGCTGAAGGTGTGGTCGTCCACAACCACCGACATCATGGCGGGTAGAAAGCGGGTCATGAGCTCCAAATCCTGAGGGGAGAACAAATCAGCTCACCCAAACCTCTCCAATTGCTCCGAGACAACCATTTCAAAATGACTCTGACTTCATGGACGTACCAGACGAGGTTCTTTGAACACCTGGCTGTCGATCATATCCCAAGCTCCCTGGCCGAGCGACAGCATCCTTAGAAGCAACATCAGATCAGGACTGTCCTGATCACAAACACACCAGGAGAACATCCTTGAAACACTCAACCCTTCCACTACCTCAACACTTGAAGGTCAAAGTTCTGCCTTGTACAGAAGATAAGAATTCTTCTTTACCTGCAATTTGTTACCAGGTGTGGGGAATGTATATATGTTTAAGAGTTCTTTCTTTATTCATAGTCATGTTTAGAGAAGCTAGTGTTTTTCCATTTGTACTCTTTCTGTGTTTGTATCTTATGTCCGCAAGTAAACTGTGTGCTTTACCTTGAAGGTCGAAGTAATGTGGGAGTTGGAGTACTCCCTTTTTTATCTTATCTGTATTAGAACAATGAGGCTGTATTCCTTTCTGGACAGGGTGGGGGCTGTTTTCGTATTCAAGAAAACCAATTTGAGATGCCGGTATGACTGTATTGGTGTGGTCTGGTCTCCTAACGCTTTAGTAAAACTTGATAATATTCCTATTCTGTCTTGATGGTCCTTCTTACTCTGTATATATGTCATCTAAAGAACTTGGGATTGACCAGTGACTTTAATTCCCTGGGAGGGAAGGCTGATCAGACGCAACACAGGGAAACCACTTAAGTGTTCAGAAGCTTTGCACGCGTCCTCGCCAGCGTTACACAGCGTTGTGTTGACTTTTCACCCTGTTTATGGACTATAAACCGCTACTTTTCTCCAACCTTTTGGACTCTGTTGCTTATAAAAATGGTGACGGCCATAATACAAATAGTTTTCCAAAAAAAACCAAGCAAATACACTGATTACGTGTGTTATTATTTGTGCTATGGTGCCATCTTTTGGACGAGTGTGCTTACTGCAGGGGCTGCAATGTCCTCCGTTTTTAGTCCTTTCAACCGGACGTAGAAGCGCCATTCCGTCTTCTAGCCATCCATAGCGTTACTACCCTTATGGGTGTCCTGGGCGTGAGGTTGAAGTGCATCCGGCAGTGGAGGCTCCTCTATGGGGTCTTGGGGCACTAGGAGGCTAACCCCTTTACTACTGTTACCCCAGGTGGCCCTTGGCAAAGGCCTAGTACCTGACTGCCCCTCAGCCAGGGATACGGTGAAGACCTCAACGGCGGAGCAGGCGGAAGACGGTAGATTTAAGAACTACCAAAACGGCTGCGATGGCGCAAGAAGGCTGCAGCAGAAAAGGGTCCCCAGTCGTCTTGGACTCCATGCCACTGGACCCTGACCCGATTCTGTGCACCAGTCTCCCCACGTAAAACAAAGTCACGCACAGGCATCCTCCATAAAGGGATACACCCCTACCAGGAGGATCGTCATACTCGTTTGAGTGACCGCCGATGATGACCCTTATGGATTCTACATTTAACGTTCATAAGATTTACAATATATTTTGGACAAGTTTGCTGACTCCAGGTGCTGTGATGTCCTCCGTTTTTAGTCTTTTCAACCGGACGTAGAAGCGCTGTTCCGTTTTCTAGCCATCCATAGCGTTATTACCCTTATGGATTCTACATTTAACATTCATAAGATTTACAATATATTTTGGACAAGTTTGCTGACTGCAGGTGCTATGATGTCCTCCGTTTTTAGTCCTTTCAACCGGACTTCGAGCCATTCATAGCGTTTTTACCCTCATGAATTCTACATTTAACATTTGTAAGTTTTACAATATAACTAAAACAATTCTTACTTATTTGTACGTGCAATCGTCATTAGCAGTAGCTGACCTACTCAGTGGCCTAGTGGTTAGAGTGTCCGCCCAGGATCGGTAGGTTGTGAGTTCAAAACCCGGCCGAGTCATACCAAAGACTATAAAAATGGGACCCATTACCTCCCTGCTTGGCACTTAGCATCAAGGGATGGAATTGGGGGTTAAATCACCAAAAATAATTGCCGGGCGCGGCCACCGCTGCTGCCCACTGCTCCCCTCACCTCCCAGGGGGTGAACAAGGGGATGGGTCAAATGCAGAAGACAAATTTCACCACACCTAGTGTGTGTGACAATCATTGGTACTTTAACTTTAATATGCTAACATGTTTACGAGTGTCTGCGTTAGTATTATTAACTCAAAATGGCATTCTTTTTGTATTGTTTCAATTACACCTTTCCTCAATAGATTCACCAAAACGTCACCGTGGCGTTATTGAGTCTGTTTAGCTGATTGGAGAGCTAGCTTGCCCAGCTAGTGGGTCCATGACGTTGACTTCTGTTTTTTTTTTTATCAGCCGTTTTACTGCCTTGTTACAGACAACGTTTGAAAACAATTAAGGTATGTAAATAAATATTTACGGAACAATTCTGTGTAGGTAACTATTTGCACAACGTTTATATCTGCGGCTTACAGTCCAGTGCAGCTAATACATGGAAACATATTTTCCCCCTAAAATTTAGTGGGTGCGGCTTATATACCGGTGTGCTCTATATTCTGGTGTTTATACAAAACCCAAATGAATACAATTAAAACCCAGCCGGGCTGTGAATGGATGAATCATGGTATCTCCAGGTCAACTTGTAGTGTCCATCATTCCACAGGAAGCGTGCTCACCCTGGGTAAAGCATCCTGGCTCAGCAGCTCCTGCAGGTTCCTCATGATACTCAGCACCAGCGTGTTGGAAGCAAACGGGTCACACAGGATCATAGACAGGTCCCTGAAGAGAACAGCACATGTCCAGCTTCTCACTTGCTCTAAAATTAGCTGAGTTCTATTTTTTTTACCCAAGAACTTGCTCTTGTCCTTTCTTGACTCCATCCAGGAACCCTTGCAACTCTCGGGCCCGCTTGCCATCCACAAACTTCTCTCTGATGCAGGCGTCTAAGCACCATGTGAACTGTCAGCATGGGAGGACATTTACATGTTAACTGGCTGTCAGCTTTGCACATGGAAACACTCTGCTTGTATCACACATGATATCACACACAGGTAAACATGCTGCAGGACTGCTTGTGTCACACATGATATCACACACAAGTAAACACTCTGCAGGACTGCTTGTATCGCACATATCACACACAAGTAAAAACTCTGCAGGACTGCTTTTATCGCACATGATATCACACACAAGTAAACACTCTGCTGGACTGCGTGTGCCGCACATGATATCACACACAGGTAAACACTCTGGAGGACTGCTTGTATCTCACATAATATCACACACAAGTAAACACTCTGCTGGACTGCTTGTGCCGCACATGATATCACACACAGGTAAACACTCTGGAGGACTGCTTGTAACTCACATAATATCACACACAAGTAAACACTCTGCAGGACTGCTTGTAACTCACATAATATCACACACAAGTAAACACTCTGCAGGACTGCTTGTATCGCACATGATATCACACACAAGTAAAAACTCTGCAGGACTGCTTTTATCGCACATGATATCACACACAAGTAAACACTCTGCTGGACTGCTTGTATCTCACATAATATCACACACAAGTAAACACTCTGCTGGACTGCTAGTGCCGCACATGATATCACACACAAGTAAACACTCTGCTGGACTGCTTGTGCCGCACATGATATCACACACAGGTAAACACTCTGGAGGACTGCTTGTAACTCACATAATATCACACACAAGTAAACACTCTGCAGGACTGCTTGTATCGCACATGATATCACACACAAGTAAACACTCTCCAGGACATCTTGTATCACACATGATATCACACACACACAAGTAAACACGCTGCAGGACTGCTTGTATCGCACATCATATCACACACAAGTAAACACGCTGCAGGACTGTTTGTATTGAACATGATATCACACAAGTAAACGCTGCAGGACTGCTTGTATCGCACATGATATCACACACAAGTTAACACTCTGCAGGACTGCTTGTATCGCACATGATATCACACACAAGTAAACACTCTGCTGGACTGCTTGTGCCGCACATGATATCACACACAGGTAAACACTCTGGAGGACTGCTTGTATCTCACATAATATCACACACAAGTAAACACTCTGCAGGACTGCTTGTATCGCACATAATATCACACACAAGTAAACACTCTGCAGGACTGCTTGTATCGCACATGATATCACACACAAGTAAACACTCTCCAGGACATCTTGTATCACACATGATATCACACACACACAAGTAAACACGCTGCAGGACTGCTTGTATCGCACATGATATCACACACAGGTAAACACGCTGCAGGACTGTTTGTAGTGAACATGATATCACACAAGTAAACGCTGCAGGACTGCTTGTATCGCACATAATATCACACACAAGTAAACACTCTGCAGGACTGCTTGTATCGCACATGATATCACACACAAGTAAACACTTTGCAGGACTGTTTGTGTCGCACATGATATCACACACAAGTAAACACTCTCCAGGACATCTTGTATCACACATGATATCACACACACACACAAGTAAACACGCTGCAGGACTGCTTGTATCGCACATGATATCACACACAAGTAAACACGCTGCAGGACTGTTTGTATTGAACATGATATCACACAAGTAAACGCTGCAGGACTGCTTGTATCGCACATGATATCACACACAAGTTAACACTCTGCAGGACTGCTTGTATCGCACATGATATCACACACAAGTAAACACTCTGCAGGACTGTTTGTGTCGCACATGATACCACACACAAGTAAACACTCTCCAGGACATCTTGTATCACACATGATATCACACACACAAGTAAGAACTCTGCAGGACTGCTTGTATCGCAAATGATAATCACACACAAGTAAACACACTGCAGGACTGTTTGTATTGAACATGATATCATACAAGTAAACGCTGCAGGACTGCTTTTATCGCACATGATATCACACACAGGTGAACACTCTGGAGAACTGCCTTTTATCGCACATGATATCACACACAAGTAAAAACTCTGCAGGACTGCTTGTATCACACATGAATTACCTAAAAAAAAAAGTTAGCATGTGTCAAATATCAAGTTACACGACTACGAAGTGTAATCATGCAAAATTAGCTAAAAAAAATAAAAATAAAAGTTAGCATGCTAACAGTGAGCATATGTAAAGCACCAAGTTATGTGACCAGGAAGCGTGTTCATGCAAAATTAGCTAAAAAAAAGGTAACATCTTAACAGTTAGCATGCATCAAATATCAAGTAGTTTTATGACTATGAAGCGTAATCATGTAAAATTAGCTAAAAAAAAGTTAGCATGTGTCAAATATCAAGTTATACGACTATGAAGCAAATTCATGCAAAATTATCTGAAAAAAAAAGTTAGCATGCTAGCAGTGAGCATGCGTAAAGCCCAAAGTTATGACCAGGAAGTGTGTTCATGCAAAATTAGCTAAAGAAAAAGTTATCATGCTAACAGTTAGCATGTGTCAAATATGAAGTTATATGACTGGCGTTTGGCGTTAAAATTCTCATCTAGTCTATCAACTTGTGTGTGCGCGGACCTGGCTGGAACACGTTGGGACAGCCCTGGTCTCCAACGTGCATGCATGTTTGTGAGAGGAAAAAAAGACTCAAGTCTGGGCACCTTGTGACAGGGGTCCACAGAACAGATCTCACTGATGTCCAAGTCATGGAGGGACATCAGCAACTCTGCCCTCAGCGTGCAGTAGTGAACATTCCGCGTCCGCAGGAAGAGCGTTCGCAGAAACTGCAACACCATGTCGTACAGCTTCACGTTCTTCCCGATCATCTGCGTCAGCTTCAGGACCACCTTCCGGGACCAAAGACCAGATGGACGGTTAAACCGCGGCGATGGCTTTGAACGTGCTTGTGTGTCCACGCACCTCGCCTTGACGTCGCATTTTGGGGGATGGGCTGAAGAAATTATGCAGGATGGAGAGGTCGCTGCTGAACAGCGCCGCTTCTTTATCCACGATGTACTGCTTCAGGAGCGGGGACACCTCGTCCCCAAAGAGAGCCTGGTTGTCCTGCCAGATCTGCCTTTTCACCTCCACAGCACACACCTTGTACAGCTCCTTGTCCGCCATCACCATCTTCAGTTTCTTCTCAGGGACCTACAAGCGCGGCCGAGAACTGTCACATTCTTAAATATTGGCTGCAATATGGAGCATTATTTTGGTTTACAGACTATTTCAAGTAGAGATGTCCGCAAATATCGGCCTGCCGATATATCATCGGCCGATAAATGCTTTAAAATGTAATATCGGAAATGATCTGTATCGTTTTTTTTATTATCGGTATCGTTTTTTTGTTTTTTTTATTAAATCAACATAAAAAACACAAGATACACTTACAATTAGTGCACCAACCCAAAAAACCTCCCTCCCCCAAGGGTTGTTTCTTTCTGTTATTAATATTCTGGTTCCTACATTATATATCAATATATATCAATACAGTCTGCAAGGGATACAGTCCGTAAGCACACATGATTGTGCATGCTGCTGGTCCACTAATAGTACTAACCTTTAACAGTTAATTGTACTCATTTTCATTAATTACTAGTTTCTTTGTAACTGTTTTTATATTGTTTTACTTTCTTTTTTATTCAAGAAAATGTTTTTAATTTATTTATCTTATTTTATTAATTTTTTAAAAAAGGACCTTATCTTCACCATATCTGGTTGTCCAAATTAGGCATAATAATGTGTTAATTCCACGACTGTATATATCGGTATCGGTTGATATCGGTATCTGTAATTAAGAGTTGGACAATATCGGAAATCGGCCATTATCGGACATCCCTAATTTCAAGTCTTGCACCCATCACTGCACTGCAAAAAGTCAGTGTTAAAAAACAAGAAAAAAAAGACAAGAATTAGGGGTATTTTACTTGAACTAAGCAAAATTATCCACCAATAGAACAAGAAAATTTGGCTTGTCAAGACTTTCTAAAACAAGTAAAATTAGCTAAGCTCAATGAACCCCAAAATACCTTAAAATAAGTTAATTCTCACTAATAACAAGTGCACTTTTCTTGGTAGAAAAAACAAATATGAGACCTTTTTCTCAATATGTTGAAAAATTTTCTTAAATTAAGTAAATGCTAGTGCCATTATCTTGACATAATGATATGCGCTCGGCATTACATTTCTTGAAACCAGCAAACTTATACTAAAAACGAGTTTATTTTTCTTAAAGGAAGGCAACAAGGCAACCGCTTGTTACTCTCGGGGTCTCCTAGCCGCTCAGGCAAATCATATTGTCTAAAAATTAGAGATGTCCGATAATGGCTTTTTTGCCGATATTCCGATATTGTCCAACTCTTAATTACCGATTCCGATATCAACCAATACAGATATATACAGTCGTGGAATTAACACATTATTATGCCTAATTTCGTTGTAATGCCCTGCTGGATGCATTAAACCAGGGGTCACCAACCTTTTTGAAACCAAGAGCTACTTCTTGGGTACTGATTAATGCGAAGGGCTACCAGTTTGATACACACTTAAATAAATTGCCAGAAATAGCCAATTTGCTCAATTTACCTTTAACTCTATGTTATTATTAATAATTAATGATATTTATGTTTGTGGAAACACTGATCATCTTAATGACTTCTCACAATAAATATACAGTATATAGAAACAGATAAATATCAATATGCAACACTTTATTTTTATATTTTCTCTAAGTGCACATTTTTCAAATTGAACATTTTCAAATGATAACTTCTAAGACAGTCTTGTGAAATAACAGTATCCCATTTTACCTAGCTAGCCATTAACATTTTTTAACAAATCATGAATTACTTTGCACCATGTTTTTACAAATAATAACTCATGTAAAATACAAAACTCAACTCTCAAATTTTTAAATAAATCATGTCACACTTTGAACTGGACACCAAATCTGTTATCTGTTTCTTTGTCAGTTAGTGAAGACCAAGTCTTTAAAATATTTTCTTGGATTTTCAAATTCTATTTGAGTTTTGTCGCTCTTAGAATTAAAAATGTCGAGCAAAGCGAGACCAGCTTGCTAGTAAATAAAAAAAATTCAAAAATAGAGGCAGCTCACTGGTAAGTGCTGCTATTTGAGCTATTTTTAGAAAAGGCCAGCGGGCTACTCATCTGGTCCTTACGGGCTACCTGGTGCCCGCGGGCATCGCGTTGGTGACCCCTGCATTAAACAATGTAACAAAGTTTTCCAAAATAAATCAACTCAAATTATGGAAAAAAATGCCAACATGGCACTGCCATATTTATTATTGAAGTCACAAAGTGCATTTTTTTTTTTTAACATGCCTCAAAACAGCAGCTTGGAATTTGGGACATGCTCTCCCTGAGAGAGCATGAGGAGGTTGAGGCGGGCGGGTTTGTAAATGGAGTATTGTTGACACTTTCTGTCAATCAATCAATCAATTACATTTTATATAGCGCTTTTCTCTAGTGACTCAAAGCGCTTTACATAGTGAAACCCAATATCTAAGTTACATTTAAACCAGTGTGGGTGGCACTGAGAGCAGGTGGGTAAAGTGTCTTGCCCAAGGACACAACGGCAGTGACTAGGATGGCGGAAGCGGGGATCGAACCTGCAACCCTCAAGTTGCTGGCACGACCGCTCTACCAACCGAGCTATACCGCCCCGCACTTTCTGGAGGATTTTAGAGAGTATCACAGGAGGACCCTCCATCTGTTGACTCAATGGTTAGATATTTATTTACCATTTAGAATGCATTAAAAAGTCTCGCTGTGGATTTCTCTGTACAGAGCGAAATAAATTAAAAATGAGAGCGAAGAAATAGTGAACAAAAGATGAAAAGTCACTTCCACAGTATGGCACTTTTTTGGGGGGTTTTCCCAACGGATCGTAGTCCTTCACTGCGCTCATCTTTTCTTTCAAACACACATCCGTTCGCTATTGAGATGTATAGAAACAACAGGTAGGAACTGAAGTGATAACAAAATATAACAAATGTGATACCGGTATTTTAAAATAATAATTTGGTCCAATAATATTTAAATAATAATTACTACATAGCATAAATTCCTTTCCATACTTAAATAAAAATAACAGGGCAAAATAATGTTACACAGACTAACACATGGGTAACTTCCTGCCACTGAACCTGCTAAAAAATTGTTCCTTCTCAGGTTTCTCCATGTTCACATTTTCACACTTTGCACTATTTTGTTACATTTTAATAAGCATTTTGTCAGAATAATTGTATCTGAGTTATCACAAAACTTTGTGTTTCAATTAGTTCCCGGCGAGAAGACAAAAGCTGTCTTTGAACCTACCAAGAAGAAGGCTTGTAAAACTCCACTTTGTAGGATGGGAAGCAACATGAAGGTGTTCTGTTTCTTTCATGTATTGTAATCCACAGAAAGAGTTTGTCTTGACCCAAGAACTACAAAGCAGAGAGGAAGCAGGACCAGACCCCCCTCCAGGCGACCTTTTCTTTGAACTGTTTTACGACCTTTTCTTTGAACTGTTTTAATCAAAGGCGATGGCTGTTTACAACCCCCGTCCCTTAGAAATAGCCGTTGCCATGTAATCAGGGAAAGTCCAAATAAAAGAGGAGGCGAACAATCTTTCGCCAGAGCGTGTTGGAACACTTTACCAGGGTAAAGGTGTATGCGCTCTCCTCAATTGAGCCAAATCTAATTCTGTCTCTGTTTAATTCCTTGCTTCTTGTCTTGTTTAATAGATGTCATCAGTGTTTCAACCTGAGACATTTCTTAAATATTCCTTATGTTTGCACCGTAAAGAGGTTATTGTTAAGTGTGATTTGTTTCCCATGCTTGTGTTGACGTTTCATTTTCTTTCTGCCTCGATAGCTGAGGGGAATATAATACGTTTTAAATGAAAATGTTGATATTAAATTTTCTCCTGGTAAATATTTTCCGTAGGTCATAAAAATATAAATAATTATCGATATCGACCAATATTAAAAAACGTATATGGTGATACAGTTTTCAGCCCTAACATCTGGCATTATTCCATGAGAGGGACAGGTGTAGACCTTAGGAAGACTTGCCTTGGGTAGATGTTTCAGCACCTGCATGACCACCGGCTGGATGGAGGACATTTTGACCAGCGGGAAGCTTTTCTCCAGCAACTCTTCCAGCTTGCCGTACCTGTGAGAAAGACCTGCTCACAAAGTCCTGCTGGGAGACGGCCGAGGATTGTACTACCTGTCGTCCTCCTTGCCCTCTGCGATGGTGGCGACTCTCTCCATCAGCTTGTCCCGGAGCTCGTCAAAGACGGACTGGTGGAACTCCAGCCTGGGTGTCCCGTGCAGGTCCAGGAAGGGGAGAGCCGACTGGAGAGTTGGCAGGAGGATGCCATTTTCCATCTGCGGTCATGACATCACATTGTTGCACACCTTGCTGACTAGGATTTCTCATTGTCTTCCTAAAAAGCCACGTGCATACAGCGAGGGCTGCAGCGAGCCGTTATTTGAGTCATCGGATAAATTATTTTAGGGAAAATTGTTCAAATAAATCAAGATTTTTCTGATTAGATTTTCTACCTTCTATGGGTGCTTTTTTTTTACCTTTTTTACTTTCTCTTTAACTTATTTGACCTTTTTTTTTAACTTTCCATTTACCTTCTTTTACTTTCTACTTCACTTATTTCACCTTCTGTTTAACTTATTTTACTTTTTATTTACCGTAACTTATTTGAATTTTTTTTTACCTTCTATTTACCTTATGTTACTTTCTATTTAACTTATTTGACCTCTTTTACCTTTTTATTTAACTTATTTTGCCCGCCTGCCGCCCGAATGCAGCCGAGATAGGCTCCAGCACCCCCGCGACCCCAAAAGGGACAAGCGGTAGAAAATGGATGGTTGGACTTTCTATTTACCTTATTTGACCTTCTATTCAACTTATTTTACCTTTTATTTACCTTCTTTTACATTCTGTCTACTTTATTTGACCTTCTATTTAACTTATTTGAGCATTTTTACCTTTTATTTACCTTGTTTTACTTTTTATTTAATTTATTTGAAATGTTTTACCTTCTATTTCCCTTATTTTACTTTCTATTTCACTCATTTTACCTTCTATTTACCTTTTTTGACCATATATTTAACTTATCTGACCTTTTATTTACCTTATTTTACATTCGACTTAACTTATTTGACCTTTTCTACCTTCTATTTACCTTACCTTACTTTCTATTTCACTTATTTTACCTTGTTTACCTTCAATTTACCTTGTTTGACCTTCTATTTAATTAATTTGACCTTTTATTTACATTCTTTTATTTTCTATTTAACGTATTTGACCCTTTTCACTTTCTATTTATATTATTTTACTTTCTGTTTTACTTATTTTACTTTTTCACCTTCTATTGTCCTTATTTGACCTTTTATTTGACTTATTTTACATTTTAAAACTTTTATTTACCTTCTTTTACTTTCTATTTCACCTTTTTTTACCTTCCATTTACCTTATTTGACCTTTTATTTAACTTATTTAGCTTTTATTTATCTTCTTGTATTTTCTATTTAACTTATTTGACCTTTTTACCTTCTATTTACCTTATTTTACTTTCTAATTCACTTATTTTACCCTCTATTTACCGTATTTGAGCTTCTATTTAACTTATTTTACCTTTTATTTACCTTATTTTATTTTCTATTTAACTTATTTGACCTTTTAACCTTTGATTAACTTTCTTTTCTTTTCTATTTCACTTATTTTACCCTCTATTTACTGTATTTGAGCTTCTATTTAACTTATTTTACCTTTTATTTACCTTATTTTATTTTCTATTTAACTTATTTGACCTTTTAACCTTTGATTAACTTTATTTTATTTTCTATTTAACTTATTACACCCTCTATTTACCGTATTTGAGCTTCTATTTAACTTATTTACCTATTATTTACCTTATTTTATTTTCTATTTAACTTATTTTACCTTTTAACCTTTGATTAACTTTATTTTATTTTCTATTTCACTTATTTTACCCTCTATTTACCATATTTGAGCTTCTATTTAACTTATTTTATTTTCTATTTAACTTATTTGACTTTTTAACCTTTGATTAACTTTATTTTATTATCTATCTCACTTATTTTACCCTCTATTTCACATTGTTCAAAGTTCCACAATTCCCACATTTTCCATCTGATTCAACCGTTACAACCGCAAAATATTCAGCCTGTTTGGGAATTGTGTGCTCTACAAAAAAATTCCCGGATTTCCCATAATTCCTTTTTTTAAATTTTTTTGCATTTTTCCCCATTCAAAATGACTTGGCCATTTTTCAAACTTCCACAATTCCCACATTCCTCAACTGATTCAAACCATTCCACTTTCAACACATTCAACTCACCCTGGACATTCAAACTATCATTTTTCCACATTCAACAAATTTCCAGGAATTCCCGTTTTTTGGTAACCTATTCCACCCTTAAGTTCAACTACTCCTTTCACATTTTTCAACCGTTCCACCGTCAAAACACTCCTCATAGTCAGGACAAAAACCAAGTTGGTTAAGGAACTACAAAAATTCCCGGTTTTCCCGAAATTCCAGGAATTTCTCAACTAAAAACTGTAACTAATTCAACATTTCTTGACCGATTTAAGCAATTCCAACACCAAACAATTCAGCTCATTCAGGATATTCATGCTCCTAATCATTTTCCAAAAAATACAGCTTTTCCCAAAATTCCAGAAAGTTCCCATTGAAATGAATGGGACATTTTTCCAAGTTACACAATTCCCACATTTTTCAACCTATTCAAACCATTCCAACATCAACACATTCCACTTATCCTGGGCATTCAAACTAACACTTTCCCTGGAAATTAAAACTCTTGAACATTCAAACCATTCCAGCATTCAAACCATTTCTACATTCATCCTACATTCCATTAGCATTTCAGTTCAGCGTCAGCTTTTCAACATTCAAACCATTCCAACAATCAAACTATTCTTACATTCATACTACATTATGTCAGCATTTCACTTCAACTTCAAGCATTGGAGCATTCACACGCAATTCCTTCAGATATTGCCTCTTCTAGTTATATATAATGAAGCCAAAATGAAGCCAAAAAAAAAATTGTTTTTATAAAAAGGTTGTTTTGAGCTTTTTTACGTGTTTGAGTTGGAGTTTATTTCGAACATGCATGCATGCATACAACATGATACATCACACGTGCAAGCATACAACATGATACATCACAATTTCCAGTTCCTCTATTCAACATGTTCGAAAAGGAGTAGGAAGAAGCAGAGCTTATTTAATCCTACCCATTTTCCTTTACATAGCAGTTGCTAAAACTTTTGTTCACTTCCCGTTCTCAATGTATTCACAATATACTCCATAAGTAATAACAATAAAAATAAATAAATAATAATTGGTGAAGTAAGTTATATTTCATATGGTGAGATGAGTAAGATTATCTTGAAAATGAATGGACGGATTAAATAAATGCAGAGAGTTTATCATGGTTGTTCTTCTTTGTACTTTGTAAACACTTTAATTTTGAAGAGTTTCTTGAAGTGGATCATATTAGTACATTGTTTGATTTCTTTGCTTAATCCATTCCATCATTTAATTCCACATACTGATATACTGAAGGTCTTAAGTGTTGTACTTGCGTACAAATGTTTTAAATTACATTTTTCTCTGAGATTATATTTCTCCTCTTTTGTTGAGAAGAATTGTTGTATATTCTTGGCTAGCAGGTTATAGTTTGCTTTGTGTATAATTTTAGCTGTTTGCACATTCACTATGTCGTGGAATTTCAGTATTTTTGATTCAATGAATAAAAGGTTTGTGTTGGTTTCACCTGCTCAGTGGCCTTGTGGTTAGAGTGTCCGCCCTGAGACTGGAAGGTCGTGAGTTCGAACCCCGGCCGAGTCATACCAAAGACTATAAAAACAGAACCCATTATCTACCCTCCTTTAAAAGCGCACTAAAAGAACACCTCCAGGCAAATACAACCCTAGACTAACACCCTTCCCCCACCAGATCCCAACTCCCCGGATTGTAATTAATCAAATGTAAATAATCAAATGTATATACTAGTTCTTATGCTTTCTGAGCTCACTATGTTCACAGCTCGCTGTACATATCCTACCAAGTCAGACCTACACTGTTTCAATGTCCATTTCTCAGATGATATTATTGTTGATGACTGAAGTGCTGATATCAACTAAACCTAACCCCCCCCCACACACACACACACCCCAACCCCCTCCACATCCCGGATTGTAAATAATTCAATGTACAGTATATACTCTGATGATGATTAACTTGTGTGATGACGGTATTATGCTGATAGTATATATTTACAAACCCCGTTTCCATATGAGTTGGGAAATTGTGTTAGATGTAAATATAAACAGAATACAATGATTTGCAAATCATTTTCAACCCATATTCAATTGAATGCACTACAAAGACAACATATTTGATGTTCAAACTCATAAACTTTATTTTTTTTGCAAATAATCATTAACTTAGAATTTCATGGCTGCAACACGTGCCAAAGTAGTTGGGAAAGGGCATGTTCACCACTGTGTTACATGGCCTTTCCTTTTAACAACACTCAGTAAACGTTTGGGAACTGAGGAGACACATTTTTTAAGCTTCTCAGGTGGAATTCTTTCCCATTCTTGCTTGATGTACAGCTTAAGTTGTTCAACAGTCCGGGGTCTCCGTTGTGGTATTTTAGGCTTCATAATGCGCCACACATTTTCAATGGGAGACAGGTCTGGACTACAGGCAGGCCAGTCTAGTACCCGCACTCTTTTACTATGAAGCCACGTTGATGTAACACGTGGCTTGGCATTGTCTTGCTGAAATAAGCAGGGGCGTCTATGGTAACGTTGCTTGGATGGCAACATATGTTGCTCCAAAACCTGTATGTACCTTTCAGCATTAATGGCGTCTTCACAGATGTGTAAGTTACCCATGTCTTGGGCACTAATACACCCACATACCATCACAGATGCTGGCTTTTACACTTTGCGCCTATAACAATCCGAATGGTTCTTTTCCTCTTTGGTCCGGAGGACACGACGTCCACAGTTTCCAAAAACAATTTGAAATGTGGACTAGTCAGACCACAGAACACTTTTCCACTTTGTATCAGTCCATCTTAGATGAGCTCAGGCCCAGCGAAGCTGACGGCATTTCTGGGTGTTGTTGATAACTGTTTGCGCCCTGCATAGGAGAGTTTTATCTTGCACTTACAGATGTAGCGACCAACTGTAGTTACTGACAGTGGGTTTCTTTCTTTTTCTTAAACTGTTCAACAATTTGCTCACGCATTTGTTGACAAAGCGGTGACCCTCGCCCCATCCTTGTTTGTGAATGACTGAGCATTTCATGGAATCTACTTTTATACCCAATCATGGCACCCACCTGTTCCCAATTTGCCTGTTCACCTGTGGGATGTTCCAAATAAGTGTTTGATGAGCATTCCTCAACTTTATCAGTATTTATTGCCACCTTTCCCAACTTCTTTGTCACATGTTGCTGGCATCAAATTCTAAAGTTAATGATTATTTGCAACAAAAAATTTTTTTTATCAGTTTGAACATCAAATATGTTGTCTTTGTAGCATATTCAACTGAATATGGATTGAAAATGATTTGCAAATCATTGCATTCCGTTTATATTTACATCTAACACAATTTCCCAACTCATATGGAAACTGGGTTTGTATACCATGAATTGATTAACGTGGACCCCGACTTATAAACAAGTTGAAAAACTTATTCGGGTGTTACCATTTAGTGGTCAATTGTACGAAATATGTACTGTACTGTGCAATCTACTAATAAAAATCTCAATCAATCAATCAAAACTCCCTGCTTGGCACTCAGCATCAAGGGTTGGAATTGGGGGTTAAATCACCAAAAATGATTCCCGAGCGCAGCCACCGCTGCTGCTCACTGCTCCCCTCACCTCCCAGGGGGTGAACAAGGGGATGGGTCAAATGCAGAGGACACATTTCACCACACCTACTGTGCGTGTGACAATCATTGGTTCTTTAATTTAATTCAAAATGAAAACGAAGATGTGCAATAAGCGACATGACAATTCAGCATGAATTGATTAGGTGGTAAGCAGCGAGCTCGCAATCTATGAACATTTAAATTAGTTTTGTGCAGCACTTTGCCAAACATGACGCAGTGTGAAGCATGAATACCTGAAACTGGTCGATAGCTTTGAGTGGCTCAGTGCAGTTGGTGAGAGTCTCTTTAAGGTCCTCGCCGTTAGATATCCCAAGCTCAGGAAGCCCGCCGAACATTTTGCTCTCCATTTTATCAATCTGCTTAAACCCCCCCACCCCTCCCCAAAGAAACAGAAAAGAGAAGACACTTTTTTTTTTAGCAAACCAGTATTTCCCACCTCAATGCACACTTTCTTCTTCTCTTTTGTCTCCTTCGTATGTTGCGACTCAAAAGGCGCACACTGCCACCTACTGTATGGGAGAATGTAACATGGACTACGAAAAACCTACTTTACTCGAGCTGTTTTATTTCATTAAAATAAGTAAATTCTATTACGATGTGTGCTCAACCTATCACTTAATAGTTTGTGTTAAATATTACTATATATTACACAAAAGAAAGCTTCTTGTTTTTTGTCTTAATTGTTTTCCCCCAGTAAATACATTTATTGTTTTCCTCAAAACTGTAATATTGTCTGCCCTTTGTAAAACAGTTGTTTTTTTTAATTTTATAAACCTTTATTTATGAATTGCAACATTTACAAACAATTGAGAAATAATAATAATCCAAATAAATACAAAAACAGTACAAAACAGCGCCAGGGGGTTGTAAACTCAATAAAGTAACTAAAATAGAATGCAAAAGTAAATAATTTAAATTTGGAACACAGAATCGTCGTTTTCACAGCTTTTTGGTATTGTTTTTTGTCTATTCTCGCTCAAATGCCCGGTCTCTCAACAGCATAACATGTGTCATCACATCCTGTGTCCCACACAATTGAGTTCCCCTCACATTGGTTCCGGTACCGACACAAAAGTCGATGTTATAGAGTGGAACCAAGGTTTCCCCATTGGATTAATGACTTCAAATTAATATTAAAATCTTGGATAACAATTAAAAATAAAAAAGTACTCAAACTGTTATTTTTTTAATTGGAGAAAGTTCAATTGTTTTAAATAAGCCATTTTTAATTTAGTTTAGTTATATATATTCTTTTTTTCCCCATGTATACAGATTTGACTTTAATATCATCTGTATTGCCCTTTATAATTACTTTTGCCGTATTTAACAGTTTTTGTTTGTATGAAAATTGTGTGAATTTGATTTATATATGTGTTTGTATATGCATGTTCTTTGTTCAATTTTTTAAAAAAAATTGTTCCGGTACCGTCATGTGACCTGAGTAACTAATAGATGACGTATTACATGAAATTGTTTCTACGCAAAAGTTGATTTCAGTAAATAAAACCCAAATTCTCCTATTAAATTAATGATTTCAAATTAATAAAAATATTTTGGAAAATAGTAAAAAATAGAAAAAATAAAAAAAAATATCGGCTGCATTGGAAAAATGTAAGTTGTTGTCGATAAACCCAATGTTTTTGTACTTTTATTTATTCATGTTTTTATAGTTTTTTTTTTTTTCTAGATGTTTGGATTGTCTCTTATTTTTCTCTATTTGACGTTTTTTTGTTTGGGGGTCTGTTGATTGCTCAGCCTGGAGTTTGTCGGTAATGTTGTCAATGCGTGCTGTATTTGTGTTTAATTGTTCGATAAAAAAGAAAGAAAAAAACCCTTATTGCTTTCAAATATTCTGTAACAGCTTTTGTGTGCAATATCCAGGTGTTGGTAGTGCTGACAACTGCTGTAAATACGGACAAAAATAATCATTTAAGTACGGAAGAAAACCCTTAAGTTATTATTTGGTATTTTTATAAACGACTGTAACTTAGAAATGTTTGTCCACATTTTTATGCTCCAAGCAATTATTTTCTACATAAATGTCGATTTATGAAAGTAAGGCCTACATTTTCTAATTGGCTTAATGGGTTACAATTATCAATAAAATCTTGGAGGATGATTAAAAGTACAAAAGCCCTTAAACGGCGTGGCGAAGTTGGTAGAGTGGCCGTGCCAGCAATCGGAGGGTTGCTGGTTACTGGGGTTCAATCCCCACCTTCTACCATCCTAGTCACGTCCGTAGTGTCCTTGGGAAAGACACTTCACCCTTGCTCCTGATGGGTGCCGGTAGCGCCTTGCATGGCAGCTCCCTCCATCAGTGTGTGAATGGGTGAATGTGGAAATACTGTCAAAGCGCTTGAGTAGAAAAGCGCTATACAAGTATAACCCATTTATCATTATTTATTTAAATTGATATATTTGTTAAAAACATTTAAAGTGATTTAGGTAGCCATTTTTGTATTTTGTTTTTGTTTTTCATATTTTTTTATTATTATTATTAGTATTTATTAATATGTAATACTCTATCTATATTTGCTTTTGTTTTCTTTCCTTGGTGTTGAAAGTGCTTTGACTTTTGTGTAAATTATAAATGTAAAACAACAACAACAACAACAACAACAAAACTGCTGTAAATGCAGAAGAAAAAAATTGTTTAAGGACTGAAGACAACCCTAAGTTATTCATTAGATTTCATTTTCTGGGCAAGCTCTCTTTGTTGTATTTTTTATTGGTTTCTTTTTATTCATGTAAAGTTCTCCATTTATTCTTATCTGGTCTTGTATTAATATAGTTTCTAATATTGTATGTTGATGATGTATCCATTGATCGTTTTTGCCCCTCCCCCCCCCCCCAGTTTTTTTTAATTTTTTATTGAACAACAAGCATACATTTATAATTCACTCACTGGGACCGCAGATGTTATTTCACTAAAACTGCCCTCATATATTTGTTGTAACATTTTTTATCACAGAAATGAACACCTTCAATATTAAGGTTTCTCAGACAAGAGGTAGTATTTGAATATAAAACATCCTGAGTCACCATATATTTTAAGGAGAGATGTATTGCTTTGGTGATCTTTTGAAACAACATTGATACTTTTCATACATTTTTTTCATACGATGTATCTATCCATTGATCGTTGCTCTGGAATTTGTCGAAAGTGCCATTTTCAAAACATGCAGTAATAATCGAAAAACCTTAGGATGGCACAGCCTCGTCTCTTCCGCCATCTAGCGGTAGTTCTGACAAACTGCATCTGAATCAGGTGGGAAGTCAGCTGACGTCCACACAACCAGGAAGAACAACTCAACCCTTCCACCAAGTAAAACTGTATAATAACTAGTCCGATCACTACAGCATCTTTTTTTAATTTTTTAAATTTGATTCCACTTGGCTTTTAACTCATAGTATGTTCGCTGGAGACGATGAAGATGGAGATTTCTTGTTACCGTCAGGCGGGTGAGTATTATGAATGTTAGCCATCGAGCTAAGCTAGCTAGCTAGCATGTGTTTGGCCTGTTTACAAGACACAATAAAACACGATTTAGTTAATTCGAGTTCATTTGCTTCACGAAGCACACTCGTTGTAGTCCATGTATCTGCAATAGTAACTCAGTATCATTGGACACATAAGATACCATAACTTGGGGGGCCTCCAAAGTGTGGCCCCGGGGCCATTTTGGTACACAGTTTTTTTTTACTGACCCTCAATATATTGTAGCAAAACACTTAGACACAACTTTTCTTAGGATTTATGAAGCTGCGTTTGAAATAAAAATGTGTTTATTAGATTGTTATCATTATCATTTACTATCCCTGCACTGTGTGTGTGTGTGTGTGTGTGTTCTTGTATTTCTACCTTTTTATATATATATATATATATATATATATATATATATATATATATATATATATATATATATATATATATATATATATATATGTATATATATATATTAGGGGTGTGGGAAAAAATCGATTCGATTTCGAATCGCGATTCTCACGTTCTGCGATTCAGAATCGATTCTCATTTTTAAAAAATCGATTTTTTTTATTTATGTATATTTTTTAAATATTTTATTTATTTATTTATTTTAATTAATCAATCCAACAAAACAATACACAGCAATACTATAACAATGCAATCCAATTCCGAAACCAAACCCGACCCAGCAACACTCAGAACTGCAATAAACAGAGCAATTGAGAGGAGACACAAACACGACACAGAACAAACCAAAAGTAGTGAAGCAAAAATGAATATTATCAACAACACTATCAATATTAGTTACAGATTCAACATAGCAGTGATTAAAAATCCCTCATTGACATTATCATTAGACATTTATAAAAAAAAGAACAATAGTGTCACAGTGGCTTACACTTGCATCGCATCTCATAAGCTTGACAACACACTGTGTCCAATATTTTCACAAAGATAAAATAAGTCATATTTTTGGTTCATTTAATAGTTAAAACAAATTTGCATTATTGCAATCAGTTGATAAAACATTGTCCAAAAATCTACTACTCTGCTTGCATGTCAACAGACTGGGGTAGATCCTGCTGAAATCCTATGTATTGAATGAATAGAGAATCGTTTTGAATCGGGGAAAAAATCGTGTTGAATAGAAAAAAAATCGATTTTGAATCGAATCGTGACCCCAAGAATCGATATTGAATCGAATCGTGATGAAGTTAAATGTGTTTGTTGTGGTGTATTATTCATCATGTCAGGTGATGAAGTTAAATGAGTTTGTTGTGGTGTATTATTGATCATGTCAGGTGATAAAGTTAAATGTGTTTGTTGTAGTGTATTATTGATCATCTCAGGTGATGAAGTTAAATGTGTTTGTTGTGGTGTATTATTGATCATGTCAGGTGATTAAGTTACATGTGTTTGTTGCGGTGTATTATTGATCATGTCAGCTGATAAAGTTAAATGTGTTTGTTGTAGTGCCAAGCTGGCCTCCTTGTTTGGTCTGGCCCAAGACCAGGACCAAGACCAAGGGAAGGAGTCCTTCCAGTACACGGCACCCAAGCAGCCCAGGAAGAGCTCCCATGCAGGTGAGAGCAGGTGTTGCTGCTGAGCACACCTGCAAGTCCACCTGCTCGCTGAAGCTTTCACCTTGTTCCACAGCGTCCGCCCTCCAGACAGCCGCCTCATCCTCACCTGGAGTCTCACCTGGAGTCCCTGCAATCTTATTGGCCACGGCGGTCCAGTCCTTTCGATAGTGAGTACCTGGACTTCACCTTTTGACCGCTCACACCAACCTGAAATGTCCTCCTGCAGCATCAATGGACAATATGTGAAGCAGGGCAAGCTCGGGGCCGCCATCTTGGGCCAGCATGCAACCAAGGAGGTGGGAATACTAATATTGATTTTTTGATATGAATAATAAGAATACTAATATTGATTTATTTATATGAATAAGAATACTAATATTGATTTATTGGTAATAATAATAAGAATACTAATATTGATTTATTGATATGAAATAAGAATATTAATATTGATTTAATGATAATAATAGGAATACTAGTATTGATTAATTGATATGAATAGGAATACTAATATTAATTGATTGATGATAATAATACTAATAATACTAATATTCATTTATTGATATGAATAATAATACTAATTGGTAATAATAATAATACTAATAGTAATATTGATTTATTGATATGAATAAGAATACTAATATTGATTTATTGATATGAATACGAATACTGATATTGATTTATTGATGATAATAATAGGAATACTAATATTGATTTATTGATATGAATAAGAATACTAATATTGATTTATTGATAATAATAGGAATACTAATATTGATTAATTTTTTCATTTTTTTCATTTATTTATTTATTTCAGGCAATGACAAAGACGTACAAGTTGACAAAACATAATAATATACATTAATATAGTGCATTATTGTCCAGTTTTGCTTGAAAGGGAGTGGGAAGAAGATAACTTATTTAATCCCACCCCCAGTTCTCCATTCAGTGATTATTCACATGAGTTTCACTCTCACTTTGTTCAAGGATTATAATACAGATGTTGTATCATAGTGGCATTACCACAGGTAACAATAATTATTACACTGTAACAATCATTTGTATCAACAATGTAGGAATAATGAATATACCAACAGTGGTAATAGACATCATAGCAATAATGGTAATAGACAACATAGCAATAACGGTAAGGAAACATTGAGCACATGTTAACACTTTGAGACAGAGTATAGCAGCAGGTCAAATTAAAGACCCTCATCTCTATATTTGAACCAGACCCCATGTTTGTATAATAGTTTAAATCGATTAATAGTTTGGCATTGCTTGTGTTGTAAGTCCAGTTTGTTCCATAGTTTTACTCCGCATACAGACACACAAAAACGTTTACGAGTGGTTTGAGCTCTCGGGATTAAGAAATATCCAAAGCCTCTCAAGTTATGAGCTTGCACTCGTCTTATAAAAAAACGTTGTAGATTAGGTGGCAATAATTTGTTAAAAGCTTTATATAAGATTATTAATGTATTATATTTAACGAGGTCATCAAATTTGAGCAACTTTGATTGCATAAACAGATTATGAGTATGTTCTAAATAACCAACGTTGTGAATGATCCGTACTGCTCTTTTCTGTAATATGATCAGAGGATGAATTGTGTTTTGGTAAGTATTCCCCCATACTTCAACACAGTATGTAAGGTATGGCAGTACCAAGGTGCAGTATAGAGTACGGAGTGCATTTTCATTGAGGTATAGTTTTGCTTTGTTTATAATTGAGAGGCTTTTGGAGATTTTTGTTTTAATGTGTCTGACATGAGGTTTCCATGATAGTTTACTATCAATTATTACTCCCAAAAATGTATTCTCATTTACGATTTCAATTTGGGTACCATCAATACTTATTTTCTGTTCAGACGTTATGTTGCGATTTCCAAACATTACTATCTTAGTTTTGTTTATATTCAAAGATAATTTATTTGTGTCCATCCATTTTTTTACTATATTTAGTTCTGTGTTTACTGTATTTATGAGCTCATTATAGTCATCACTACTGTAGAATAAATTTGTGTCGTCTGCAAAAAGTATAAATGTCAGTATTTTGGATGTATTAAACATATATGAATAGGAATACTAATATTAATTTATTGATAATTATAATAATAATACTAATATTGATTTATTGACAATAGGAATATTAATATTGATTAATTGATATTATTAGGAATACTAATATCGATTTATTGATAATAATAATAAGAATACAAATATTGATTTATTGATATGAATAGGAATACTAATATTGATTTATTGAAATTAATAGGAATACTAATATTGATTTATTGGTAATAATAATAAAAATACCAATATTGATTTATTGATGATAATAATAGGAATACTAATATTGATTAATTGATATGAATAGGAATACTAATATTGATTTATTGATAATATTAGGAATACTAATATAGATTAATTGATATGAATAGGAATACTAATATTGATTTATTGATAATAATAGGAATACTAATATTGATTAATTGAAATTAATTGGAATACTAATATTGATTTATTAATAATAATAAGATGAATACTAACATTGATTTATTGATATGAATAGGAATACTAATATTGATTTATGATATTAATTGAAATACTAATATTGATTTATTGATATGAATAAGAATACTAATATTGATTTATTGATAATGATAGGAATGCTGATATTGATTTATCGATATTAATATGACTAAAAAGATTGATTTATTGATAATAATATAAAGAATACTAATATTGATTAATTGATATTATTAGGAATACTAATATTGATTTATTGATATGAATAGGAGTACTAATATTGATTTATTGATTTGAATAAGAATACTAATATTTATTTATATTAAAAGGAATATTAATATTGAGTTATTGATATTAATAGTAATATTAATATTGATTTATTTATATAAATATTAATATTGATTTATTGATAACAATATAAAGAATACTAATATTGATTTATTGATATTACAAGGAAAACTGATATTGATATGAATAATAATACTAATATTGACAAGTTGATATTAATAAGAATACTAGTATTGATATATTGATATTAATAAGAATATTAACATTGATATATTGATGATAATAATAAGAATACTAGTATTGATATATTGATTTGAATAAGAATACTAATATTTACGTATTGATATTAATAAGAATACTAATATTGATGTACCGATATTAATAAGAATACTACTATTTATATATTGATATTATTAAGAATACTACTATTGATATATTGATATTTATACTGATATTAATGATACTAATATTGATATATTGAAATTTATACTGGTATTAATGATACTAATATTGATATATTGATACTGATATTAAAAGGGAATATTGATATTGATACTGATAATAATAATATTGATACTGTATTAATAATACTAATGTTAATATAATCGTATTGATACTGATATTAGTAATACACATATTACTGATATTAATAATACTAAAACTGACATAATGATATTGATACTGATATGAAAAATATTATTATTGATGTCATGATATTGATAGTGTTATTATTAATACTAATATTGATATAGCTGATAGTGATAATAAGAATCTGGTTGTAACGCTCCCTCTCTTTGTGTGGCCAGTACAAGCTGCTTCTATACGTCAGCCAGCAGAAACAAGTTGCTGCTGCCAAGATCCACGTTGGCTTCGTCTTCACGGTGAGACCTTCAAATTGTACTCCACACATCAGCCGGTGCATTGAAGATGGAGAGAAACGACAACACAGCAGTCAACCATTCATCCATCGAATCACTAACTCCATATCCTGTTGCTTCCATGATTGCTGTCATGAGTGTAACTTCCAACATTCATCCATCCCCACCGCTTAGAAGAAGGTCAAACAAGTTGAATAGAAGCTACAAAACCAGTGAAGTTGGCACGTTGTGTAAATGGTAAATAAAAACAGAATACAATGATTTGCAAATCCTTTTCAACCTATATTCAATTGAATAGACTGCAAGGACAAGATACTTAACGTTCGAACTGGTAAACTTTGTTATTTTTTGCAAATATTAGCTCATTTGGAATTTGATGCCTGCAACATGTTTCAAAAAATCTGGCACAAGTGACAAAAAAGACTGAGAAAGTTGAGGAATGCTCATCAAACTTATTTGGAACATACCACAGGTGAAAAGGCTAATTGGGAACAGGTGGGTGTCATGATTGGGTATAAAAACAGCTTCCATGAAATGCTCAGTCATTCACAAACAAGGATGGCGCGAGGGTCACCACTTTGTGAACAAATGCGTCAGCAAATTGTCCAACAGTTTAAAAACAACATTTCTCAACCAGCTATTGCAAGGAATTTAGGGATTTCACCATCTAAGGTCCGTAATATCATCAAAAGCTTCAGAGAATCTGGAGAAATCCCTGCACGTAAGCGGCAGGGCCCGTGACCTTTGATCCATCAACAAGCGACATCAGTGTGTAAAGGATATCACCACATGGGCTCAGGAACACTTCAGAAAACCACTGTCAGTAACTACAGTTCGTCACTACATCTGTAAGTGCAAGTTAAAACTCTACTATGCAAAGCCAAAGCCATTTATCAACAACACCCAGAAACGCTTCGCTGGGCCCGAGCTCATCTAAGATGGACTGATGCAAAATGGAAAAGTGTTCTGTGGTCTGACGAGTCCACTTTTCAAATCGTTTTTGGAAACTGTGGAATGGACTGTTATATACGCAAAGTTCAAAAACCAGCATCTGTGATGTATGGGGGTGTATTAGTGCCCAAGACATGAGTAACTTACACATCTGTGAAGGCACCATTAATGCTGAAAGGTACATACAGGTTTTGGAGCAACATATGTTGCCATCCAAGCAACGTTATCATGGACGCCCCTGCTTATTTCAGCAAGACAATGCCAAGCCACATTCTGCACGTGTTACAACAGTGTGGCTTCGTAGGGCCTGCCTGTAGTCCAGACCTGTCTCCCATTGAAAATGTGTGGCATATTATGAAGCGTCAAATACCACAACGGAGACTGTTGAACAACTTAAGCTGTACATCAAGCAAGAATGGGAAATAATTCCACCTGAAAAGCTTCAAAAATGTGTCTCCTCAGTTCCCAAACGTTTACTGAGTGTTGTTAAAAGGAAAGGCCATGTAACACAGTGGTAAAAATGCCCCTGTGACAATTTTTTTGCAATGTGTTGCTGCCATTAAATTCTAAGTTAATGATTATTTTCCAAAAAAAAGACTTTTCTCAGTGTGAACATTAAATATCTTGTCTTTGAAGTCTATTCAATTGAATATAAGTTGAAAAGGATTAGCAATTCATTGTATTCTGTTTTTATTTACCATTTACACAACGTGCCAACTTCACCGGTTTTGGATTTTGTAAAAGGCAAATAGAAAGTATACAAATGTCACTAAAAGTCAATTAGAAGTGAAAACAAGGTAAAATAGGACGGGAAAGGTTAATACATTGTAAATGTAGTAAAGATGTAGTGGAAGATCCACTCATCGATCTTGTACTATTGACTCGGGATGGAACTTTAGCCTGCAATGTGTGATCCATATCATCAGGGACCCCTCAACTCCTTTTCAATTCAACTGGTCTTAAAAGTACCTTGTTATTGAGCAAGACTCGGACATTCAAGTAGTTGTACTCGTTTCTTCCCGACTGTATTTTAATGTGTGTTGGATCCATTCGAATGTGTATTTAAAGGCGCAGACTTCTGATCTACGTGACAACGACTAGGAGCTCACACATCTTATGTTCACTTTTCCACTGCAGGTTCAGTCCAACAACTACTGCACGTTTTATGACGACCAGCGGCAGAACTGGTCCCTGATGTTTGAGTCGGAGGAATCTTCTTCAGACTTCTGTCGAGAGGTACATCACACACCAAGTCTGAAATGCATCATATACTGTTCTTTTCTTGGTCTTTTACTCATCTTATTTACACGGCAGTACATCCTTTTAGGGGGGCTCAGTTTGAGTCCAGGAAAAAAAACCTCAAGCAATATAAGCACATAATACGATACACAAAACTTGAGACATGCAACAGGCATACTTTGAAACATATGTAAAAATAAAATGTAAATAATACATAAATATGTGAATAAAAAGGCAAGATTGAGAGAATAATTGTAATATTAATAATTAAGATAGAAAACAACACAATAAAATAATAATAAATAGGTGATCAGTAAAAAGAGAAAAAAAGCTACATGTTGTAAAAGACACAAAATGTACTTGAGTTCAGTCAGGAGATATATATATATATATATATATATATATATATATATATATATATATATATATATATATATATATATATATATATATATATATATATATATATATACAGTCCCGATCAAAAGTTTACATACACTTGTAAAGAACATTATGTCATGGCTGTCTTGAGTTTCCAATAATTTCTACAACTCTTATTTGTTTGTGATAGAGTGATTGGAGCACATACTTGTTGGTCACAAAAAACATTCATGAAATTTGGTTCTTATATGAATTTATTATGGGTCTACTGAAAATGTGACCAAATCTGCTGGGTCAAAAGTATACATACAGCAATGTTAATATTTGGTTACATGTCCCTTGGCAAGTTTCACTGCAATAAGGTGCTTTTGGTAGCCATCCACAAGCTTCTGGCAAGATTCTGGTTGAAGTTTTGACCACTCCTATTGACAAAATTGGTGCAGTTCAGCTAAATTTGTTGGTTTTCTGACATGGACTTGTTTCTTCAGCATTGTCCACATGTTTAAGTCAGGACTTTGGGAAGGACATTCTAAAACCTTAATTCTAGCCTGGTTTAGCCATTCCTTTACCATTTTTGACCTGTGTTTGGGGTCATTGTCCTGACCCCAGAACTTTACTCCAGAAAGTCTTATCTTTTGCCATGTGATGTCAGATGAAACAAAAATTGAGCTTTTTGGCCACAGTACCCAGCAATATGTTTGGAAGAGAAAAAAAAAGAGAAAAAAGTCCAAATTCTTAGGACAACCTAAAATCATCAACCCGGAGGTTGGGTCTTGGGCGCAGTTATGGTAAATGGGTTATACTTGTATAGCGTTTTTCTACCTTCAAGGTACTCAATGCGCTTTGACACTATTTCCACATTCACCCATTCACACACACATTCACACACTGAGGGCGGGAGCTGCCATGCAAGGCGCTTATAACCCCATCAGGAGCAAGTGTGAAGTGTCTTGCTCAAGGACACAACGGACGTGACTAAGTTGGTAGAAGCTGGGGATCGAACCAGGAACCCTCAGGTTGATGGCACGGGCACTCTCCCAACTGCGCCACACCGTCCCCAGTTGGGTGTTCCAACAGGACAATGACCCCAAACATATGTCAAAAGTGGTAAAGGAATGGCTAAATCAGGCTAAATTTAAGGTTTTAGAATGGCCTTCCCAAAGTCCTGACTTAAACGTGTGGACAATGCTGAATTTTGTGGTCAAAAATTCAACCAAAAGCTTACCAAAAGCTTGTGGATGGCTGCTAAAAGCACCTTATTGCAGTGAAACTTGCCAAGGGACATGTAACCAAATATTAACATTGCTGTATGTATACTTTTGACCCAGCAGATTTGCTCACATTTTCAGTAGACCCATAATAAATTCATAAAAGAACCAAACTTCATGAATGTTTTTTGTGACCCACAGGTTTGTGCTCCAATCACTCTATCACAAAAAAATAAGAGTTGTAGAAATTATTGGAAACTAAAGACATTACATTTGTGGTCAAAAATTCAACCAAAAGCTTACCAAAAGCTTGTGGATGGTACACAAATGACATTATGTTCTTTACAAGTGTATGTAAACATACTTTTTTAGCAGGAGCTTGTTACTTGCCGCGAAAGAGTGTCATCTCCCCTGCTGGGCTGCGTGTTTTACATGCCGCAATAACTTGCTTGTGCACTCAAATCAAGGTTGTCACTTGTTCCTTGACCATATTACCGTATTACTTTCCTGCCAACAAACTTCTCGCCCTTCTTAGCGGAATAATGTTGCTTCTTGTTGTGCCTCTCTGTTCAGGAAACCAGGGGGAGGGGAAACTCTTTGGATACTTGTAGGGGCAAAAAGTACGTCCGAGCAAGAGAGAAAACTCACATCTTTTATTTGTTTAAAGTAGCAATAGAGTGTAAAAACAATTTGACTTGATATGCTTAATTGTGTTTCATTGTATCCATTAAAACATATCCAATTGTATTTACACTCCGCAAAGTATATAAAAATACTGTCTAAACATCACAAAATGCCATAAAATGCCATTTTGAATATTCCGCTTTGAACACCTTCAGTAATTTTAATAGAGTCTACGTCAGTGTAGTAACACTCCTGCACTCTGACCATATTATTAGAGCAGTCATACTGGAAATATGCAAACATTGTAAAAAGATGTGCTGTTTATCATTCACAATCCTTATATAAGACAAGAACACATATGTTTTTATTTTTTATGCATTCTAAATGGTAAATAAATATTTAACAATTGAGTCAACAGATGGAAGGTCCTCTCATTATACTTTCTAAAAACATCCAGAAAGTGCCAACAATACTCCATTTACATGTCGTGACCTGAAAATGAACCAAATATGAGTGATATTGTTATTATAAGCGCTAACGTAGACTGACTATATTAGCGGCGCATTGATAGCAGTGAGCTAATGCTAGCTTACGCTGCTATTGTTGACACACTGAGCCGGCGGCTGCTTCTGCTTGGTGTCAAACTTGCTAAAAGTCAATTATAGATTATAATTCATGCATGTCTCACCTGCTAGTAGACAAATGTAGCCATGGACCGACAGGCTGGTCCACTTTCACATCCCCCGAGATGGCCAAAAAGACGCTAGTTGCAGCAACTTTTTTTAACCCTTCATGAGGATTGTGATTAATTCTTCATCTAAACGGAATTATGCGAGCGTCCCGTCGGTAGACATCTCAGAGAGAGTGAAAATATTACAGTAAGTGTTTGTTTTATTATGGTTAGTTTGTATGTTTAGCACTTAGCAATGATGCTAATGCTATAGCGTCACAATAAAGCTACAGCCGTTTAGCACTCGGCTTCTAAAACTTATTGCTCATCCTCTTTGTGTTCGGGCTCAAAATATAAGGTTCTGGATCATAATTTTTCCCAAAGTAACCATTGTTGTCTCTCACAAAGTCTGCTTGATTAGCATTGTTGTTGATGGGGAAGGGATCTGTGTTTCCTCCTCTACATCTCTGTGAGATTGATTCTATTTTGATCATATCTATTTACTCGCAAACTTTGGACGTCTTTTGGTGTCATAAATCATATATATACTGTGTATGTATATATATATATATATATATATATATATATATATATATATATATATATATATATATATATATATATATATATATGTATGATCTATGAAGAATGAACCGATGGATAAAATCGAATAGAATAGAATCGATCGACAGAATCGATACATGGCGCAGGTCTAGCTGTCACTATGACGGATGTCCTTGTCTTTCCTGTATTAGGTGTGTTTGGCGAAGGCAAACAGCTGCAACAGTTTAGACGGCGTCGTGTCTCAGGACCTGAGACTTGGGGAAGGCCAAGCAGTGGAACACGGAGACTCTGTGGAGGTGTCCTACAGAGAATGGATCCTGCAAAACCACACCATTGGACAGGTTACATGTCATGCCATTAGACGTACAGTATGCCTCCAAGGAAGGTCGTTATTTGTAATTAGGCCTGTCAAACCATTAATCGCATTGTCTGTACTTTTGTGATTAATCACAGGTAGATAGCAGTTTTTTTCTGTACCTTACATCCTTTTTTAGTTTTTTAATACTATCAACATGGGACTGGAATATTAGTTTTTTGTGGATTTTGAGCTGTGAGTACCACAAGATAGTTCACACCACGGGTCTCGGACTCAGTTGACCTGGGGGGCGGCTGGAGGCCGAGTCGGGGTGAGGCTGGGCAGAGACACTTCCGCTTGCTTACAGGAAGTTGCTCTTTGTGGTGTCCAATGTTGTACCGATCTATAAGACTTGGGACAAACACCAATTTACGAACGACACACCTGTTTCTTTGCTTACACAATTTTCTAAAATCACTGAAAACCTATTTAATAACATATTAGACAAATTAATAAACAAAAGTGGAACACTTGCGGAGAACCGATACAGATACAGAGCCAACATTTCAACATGGATGCAGTTAATGGAAATAACAGAAAAATAACCAACACAATAGATGTTAAACAATGTGCAGCTGCAGTGTTTATGGATCGAACTGAAGCATTTGACACAATTTATCAGAACATCCTAACTAATAATATAGAATAATATGGTTTGACCATTGAAATTTGGTAATTTCCCAACCAATATTCTACAACACAAATACAACGTTGAAACAGCCTGCTTTTTGATAACGTTTATTCAATGTTGGGTTGTGATGTTGATTTGACCATTGATATATGGTCATTTCCCAAACAATATTGTACAACACAAATACAACGGGCAGCACGGTGTGAGAGGGGTTAGTGCATCTGCCTCACAATACGAAGGTCCTGAGTAGTCCTGAGTTCAATCCCGGGCTCTGGATCTTTCTGTGTGGAGTTTGCATGTTCTCTCCATGACTGCGTGGGTTCCCTCCGGGTACTCCGGCTTCCTCCCACCTCCAAAAGACATGCACCTGGGGATAGGTTGATTGGCAACACTAAATTGGCCCTAGTGTGTGAATGTGAGTGTGAATATTGTCTGTCTATCTGTGTTGGCCCTGTGATGAGGTGGCGACTTGTCCAGGGTGTACCCCGCCTTCCGCCCGAATGCAGCTGAGATAGGCTCCAGCGACCCCCCGTGAGCCCAAAAGGGACAAGCGGTAGAAAATGGATCGATGGACAAATACAACGTTGAAACAACATGCATTTTAACGTTTATTCAATGTCAGGTTGTGACGTTGATTTGACCATTGAAATTTGGTAATTTCCCAACCAATATTCTACAACACAAATACAACGTTGAAACAACATACTTTTTGACAATGTTTAATCAATGTCAGGTTGTGACAATTTGACATTGAATGTTGGTAATTTCCCAACCAATATTCTACAACACAAATACAACGTTGAAACAACATGCTTTTTGACAACGTTTATTCAATGTTGGGTTGTGACGGTGATTTGATCATAGAAATGTGGTAATTTCACCAATATTACAACTCCAATACAACGTTGAAACAACATGCGTTTTAACAACATTTATTCAATGTCAGATTGTGACGTTGATTTGACATTGAAATTTGGTCATATCCCAACCAATATTTTACAACCCAAATACAACGTTGAAACAACATGCTTTTTAATAACGTTTAATCAATGTCAGGTTCTGACGTTGATTTGACTATGGAAATTTGGTAATTTCCAAACCAATATTCTACAACACAAATACAACGTTGAAATAACATGCTTATTTATGACAGTTATTCAAGGTCAGGTTGTGACGTTGAATTGACCATTGAAATTTGGTCATTTTTCAACCAATATTCTACGACACAAATACAACGTTGAAACAACATGCTTTTTTATGACGTTTATTCGAGGTCAGGTTGTGACGTTGATTTGACCATTGAAATTTGGTCATTTTTCAACCAATATTCTACAACACAAGTTTAACAACGTTTAATCAATGTCAGGTTCTGACGTTGATTTGACCATTGAAATTTGGTCATTTCCCAACAAATATTCTACAACACAAATACAACGTTGAAACAACATGCTTTTTTTATGACGTTTAATCATAATGTCAGGTGGTGACGTTGATTTGACATTGAAATTTGGTCATTTCCCAACCAACGACGTGGATCTAACGTTAGACAACAACGTTGTTTCAATTTACAATGACAATTTTTTTGCAACATTGTTTGGAAGTCAGTTTTAAAGGACATGTATGGATAATCAATGTTGTATCAATGTCTTGTGCCTGCTGGGCTGTTGCTTGACAGTATTTACAATGCATAAAAATGATGTAATGTAACTCTAATTTAGAGTTACATTACCTTTTATATGTGCTGTATCATATTTGATACATGCGTTTTTAAATCAGTTTTACTATAAAATATATTATGAAATATTAAGTAATTTCACGATGTATCAATGGTTCATACTGATGTGTCAGTAAAAAAATACAGATTTCTCATTTTATTCCTCCCTTGGCAAAGTTTCTCTTCCAAAATCTCTTGTTTTTTCTCTGTGGCAATCTTGACTTGGCTCGTGGCGACGTAGCCGTCAAAATCAGCGTTAGCTTGTTAGTGCGTAATCCTTGACAGCCCTGTTCTTAACGTCTTATAAGGGCCAGGACAAAACCCTAGCGCAGGTGGGAGTGCACAGAAAGCACAGGACCGGTTGGCAAAGCTAACATGCAAGCATCCACGCCAAAGTCGTACTAAAAAATAAGAGTGTGGGACAGGAAGTAAGCTCTGAACCTGGGAAAACACAAGACCAAACGGTCAAGCAGGGCGTGACATGCGAAGGAGCGGTTGCAATACGGTCAGCGCGGCTACGCTGCATGTTAGCACGACTCCCCCGCAAGTGTGCAGTGCAGAGGAGGGATCGCATGACCGTGTGACCACAGATGTCCACTAGGGGAAACACTGACATCATTTCCTTTTTAGATGGTTGACTCCAATCAAGACAGCCAAAAGTTGTTGCGGCTGAAAATTGGAGCTGGAAAAGTAATTCAGGTAAGATAAAAGTATTTATTTTGAACAATAACTCTGGAGATATATCATGATATTCAACTTGATGTTGTTGTTTTGTCTAGTGCTGCATGTATTATTCAACTGAAGCTGATCTGATGTGGACAACGGGTGTCCCGATCCGATATTATTTAATATCCCTTATGTGATATGTGCTTTCATGTAAAATGTGTGATATCATGTGCTATACAAGCGGTCCTGCAGCTTGTTTACTTGTGTGTGATATCATGTGCGATACAAGCAGTCCTGCAGCTTGTTTACTTGTGTGTGTGTGATATAATGTGCGATACAAGCGATCCTGCAGATTGTTTACTTGTGTATGATATGATGTGCGATACGAGCAGTCCTGCAGCGTGTTTATTGGTGTGTGATATCATGTGCGATACAATCAATCTTGCAGAGTGTAAACTTGTTTGGGATATCATGTGCGATACAAGCAGTCCTGCAGCGTGTTTACTTGTGTGTGATATCATGTGCGATACAAGCAGTCCTGCAGAATGTTTACTTGTGTGTGATATCATGTGTGATACAAGCAGTCCTGCAGCGTGTTTATTGGTGTGTGATATCATGTGCGATACAACCAATCTTGCAGAGTGTAAACTTGTTTGTGATATCATGTGCAATACAAGCTGTCCTGCAGCGTGTTTACTTGTGTCTGATATCATGTGCAATACACGCATTCCTGCATAGTGTTTATTTGTGTGTGATATCATGTGCAGTACAAGTGGTCCTGCAGCGTGTTTTCATGTGTGTGATATCATGTGCGATACAAGCAGTCCTACAGCGTGTTTATTGGTGTGTGATATCATGTGCGATACAATCAATCTTGCAGAGTGTAAACTTGTTTGGGATATCATGTGCAATACAAGCAGTCCTGCAGCGTGTTTACTTGTGTGTGATATAATGTGCGATACAAGCAGTCCTGCAGCTTGTTTACTTGTGTATGATATCATGTGCGATACAAGCAGTCCTGCAGCGTGTTTATTGGTGTGTGTGATATCATGTGCGATACAAGCAGTCCTGCAGCGTGTTTATTGGTGCGTTATATCATGTGCGATACAATCAATCTTGCAGAGTCTAAACTTGTTTGTGATATCATGTGCGATACAAGAACTCCTGAAGCATGTTTACTTGTGTGTGATATCATGTGCAATACACGCATTCCTGCAGTGTTTACTTGTGTGTGATATCATTTGCAATACACGCATTCGTGCATAGTGTTTACTTGTGTGTGATATCATGTGCGATACAAGCGGCCCTGCAGCTTGTTTACTTGTGTGTGATATCATGTGCGATACAAACAGAGTGTTTACTTGTACAAAGTTGGATAGACAGTTAACATCTTAAATGTCCTCCAATAAACACACAATTCTTTCTATTTTACTAAAGTCATTTACAAAAGGTAAACATACTAGGCTATAGTCTACTAGGAGCTAGCAGCTACACAACAGCACACAAGCTAGACATAGGTAACAAAATATTCAACAATAAAACAGCACATTTGTCAATATAAACGAGTATTAATTATAGTTGCATATGCAAAAATCTCCAAGGCATATTAGAAAGTATCCAGTAACAAACGCGTCCGCATTGTTCAACCCTCCGGACCTTTTGGAACACTACTCCAGAAAGATTTGATGCTTTATTGTTTTCTTCTTTTCCCTTCAGTTTTCGACTGTGCGGTAAAATTGGTGCAAAGAAAGAAAGCAAGATGCTAATTGTTGTTCTTGACCCCGCCTCCTTGCTCAGTGTTCAAGGCGTGTGTGTTGACAGAGACGGGCTGCATGGACAAAGAATGATGGGGGGTTCATCATCCTGCATCACTTCCACACACCTTTCATGCCTTGATGTTTGCTCAACAGGGATGGGAAGAAGGGGTGCTGGGGATGAAGAAGGCGGGTTGTCGTCTCATTGTGGTACCACCACACTTAGCCTGTGGATCAAAGGGGCTCCATGACGCTGTCCCGGCCAACAGCACGCTGGTTTTCCAAGCAACCATCAAGCGGGTGAGATCAGACGTCGTCCATCTTGATTTGATTCCACTTTTAGACGTACAGCGCTGGCTTTCTTCTGCATGTAGTAGGAAGTTCTTCTCAGTTGTGTATTTTGCCGTGTAGGTCAAGTTTTCCAAGGAGAACGGGTCCGATCAGGCCAGAGCCAGTTCCAGAGGCTCTGGTGCGGTCTCTCCTGCTCCCAGCATGGACACAGTGACCCCAGAGCCAGCAGAACCCAGCAGTGTGGTGGACTCAGGCAGACCGGAGTGAGGCTCAAGCCAATCAAGGTGTGCACGCCATCTCCTTGCTGCTTTATGACCGCCTCCTTTTCTTCTTCCAGGGAGGCACCTGTGCGCGCAAAGTCCAACTCCCTGAACGAGCAGCTGACCGTGAGTCAGAAATAAAGCATGGATCATTCAATCCATGGATTCATGTTCTGTTGCTTGCTTTCATCCTTTCATGAATGTGAATTGATACAATCTGGACCGCTTAGAAGAAGTAGACTGAATGAATGTCCAGTCAAGTAAAGAGAAGGTACTCGAAGTCACTTAAGGGCAATAGAAGGTCAACGAAGGTCAATAGAAGGAATTAAAGAAGTTAAAGAAAGGCAAATAAGTAATGTAAAGATAAAATAAGGTAAATAGAAGGTAAAATTAGTCAAGAGGTAAAATAAGGTAAATACAAGATAAAATGAGGTAAATAAAAAGTAAATAAAAGGTAAAAAAAAAAAAAAAGGTCAAGGGAAGTGAATAGAATGCACATCAAATGTACAAGAGGGAATATAGAAGGTAAAAGAAAACCAATAAAAGGTCAAATAAAACCAATAAAAGATCAAATTGGGTTAAAAATGGTAAATGAAGAGTATAAAAAGTAATATAAGTTAAAAGGTGAATAAAAAGTAAAAAGAAAAAGTTCAATAGAAGGTAAAATAAGGTAAATAAAAGGTCTAAGAGGATAAATAAAAGTTAAAAGAAGGTAGATAAAAGGTCAAATAAGGTAAATAGAAGGAACAAAAAGTACAACAAGTTAATGAAAGACAAAATAAGTAAATTAAAGATATAAAGAGGTAAATACAAGGTAAAATGAGTCAATAAAAGGTAAATACAAGATAAAATGAAGTAAATAAAAGGTCAATAGAAGGTCAAAAAAAGGTAGAGGAAAGTGGATATAATGATATAATCAAATGTACAAGAGGCAATATAGAAGGTAAAAGAAAACCAATAAAAGTTAAAATTAAACAAAAGGTAAAATAGTGTTAAAAAGGGTAAATGAATGTGTATAGAAGGTAAAATAAGTTAAAAGGTGAAAAAATAAATAGAAGGTAAATAAAAGGTAAAATAAGGTTAAAAAAAGTTCAATAGAAGGTAAAATTAGGTATATCAAAGGTCAAAGAAGGTAAATAGAAAGAATAAAAGGAAAAATAGGTTAATGAAAGGCAAAATAAGTAAATTATAGATAAAATAAGGTCAATAGAAGGTAAAATGAGTCAATAAAATGTAAACACAAGATAAAATGAGGTAAATAAAAAGTAAATAAAACGTAAAAAAATAGGTCAAAGAGAGTGAATAGAATGTACAGTACATATAGGATACAAGAGGGAATATAGAAGGCAAAAGAAAACAAATAAAATAAGGTTAAAAAGGGTAAACAAGTCCACGATGACTGAATGAATGAATGAAACGAACTCATATATGATGACTGGATGAATGAATGGAACAAACTCGTCCATGATGACCAGATGAATGAATGAATGTCTGGCTGCAGCGCTAACATGATGTTCCTTGTGTGTGCAGCATCCAGACGCCACCAAGGCCAAGTTGATCTCTCGCATGGCGAGGATGGGCCAGCCAATGTTGCCTTTCCTGGCGGGGGTGTCCTGTGACTCTGAGGTGGAGGTGAGCCAAGGTCCATCTGGAGACACTTCCCCAAACAACTGTCAATATATTTGTGGCGGCGGGCGAGAATGACGCCGTGATCCAATTTGCACAATTGGCCGGCGTGCAATTGTTAAAAGTCCGTCAAAAATATACAAAGCAAACATTTTTGCAACTAAAAACACTTTCTGGCGGCGTGCAAGTGCGCTCAGATGTGGGCGGGGCCAACACCAGCACCTGCTGTGGTCGACAAGACCAATTAATGCTGACATGTCCTTTCAAAGGCCTCCGCTTGATTTGTCGCTCGTCACTTTTTGGAAAAAGACTCTCGAGAAAGTGGAGCCATCTTGCTACGTATGTTTATTCCCTGTCAGAGCAGCTGCTCATGTGTTCATGAGCCAGGGAGAGACATGCACTGCAATACACAATCAATGATTGTCATGGAACTTGAATATCACCTCGTCATTCATTTTCTACATCATTGACCTTATTTGTCGGACTATAAGGCGCACTCAAGATCCCTTTATTTTCTCAAAAACCGACGGTGCGCCTTATAACCCGGTGCGCCTAATGTACGTATTAATTCTGCTTGTGCTTACCGAAAACAATCATATTACAGTATCTGTAAAGTATTAGTTCATGTTTTGTTTGTACACAGCTAGCCAGACAGTATATGTACTGTAGTTGTGTATCATGATCAATATAAAGTAATTCACTCGATGGTCTGTTTGATCCAGCTTGCTGGGGACGTTTTTTCCGGTTTATTTGGGTAAGCACTCAATTTACGTCTAAATAGCTTGGCTTTAAATTCCACATTTACAGCGTCAAGAGTCACTTTCACCTCACTCTCTCGGCTTCCATCTGCTCCAGTGTCTCACTCTTCCTTCGTGCTGCCTTTTAGCAGCAGTAGTTCATCCTCAGTATATTCAGCTTCAAAAAGATAAGGTTGTGAATATTTATTATCGCTTTATGCATAAGCAAGAGCAAAATCCCACTAAACAGAGTTAGGGGTCGTGTTGCATTAAATTGACTAACTTTGTTTTGGATTAATTTCCTACTACATGAAACGATGTGTTGGGAAGTCTTTCTGACAGCATGTCATGTGACACAGGGTGCCAGCACTGCTGCAACCAAGGATCAACCTACTGCTCCGTCTCCAGTGCAGATCTCCACTGCTGCCCCAGGTCCAACACACGGTAAATTGAGTCTCGCATCCTTCCTGCCACTCAGCATCCCGGAAGACTATGAGAACCCGAAAAGTCGGGATGGGTACCCAATTCGGTGCTTTGAAAGTAGCACTAGAGTGTAAAAACAAGTTGACTTTATATGATGAATTGTTGCATTGTATCCTTTATCAATTGTACTTACAATCCACAAAGTATGTGAAAATACCGTCTAAACATCAGAAAATGCCACAAATTCAGTCGGCCATTTTGAATATTCCACTCCGAGTATCTTCAGTAATTTCCGTAGATTCTACGTCAGTGTAGTAACGCTTCTGCACTCTGACCATATTATTAGAGCAGTCATACTCGAAATATGCAAACATTGTAAAGAGATGTGCTGTTTATCGTTCACAATCCTTATGTAAGACAAGAACACATATGTTTTTATTTTTTATGCATTCTAAGTGGTAAATAAAAATTTAACAATTGAGTCGACAGATGGAGGGTCCTTTCATTAGACTCTCTAAAAAACATCCTGAAAGTGCCAACCATACCCTATTTACATGTTGTGACCTGAAAATGAACCAAATGTGAGTGATATTGTTATTATAAGCGCTAACGCAGACAGACTATTTTAGCGGCGCATTGAAAGCAGTGAGCTAATGCTATCTTACGCTGCTATTGTTGACACACTGAGCCGGCGGCTGCTTCTGCTTTGTCCCAAACTTGCTAAAAGTCAATTCTAGATTATAATCCATGCATCTGTCACCTGCTAGTAGACAAATGTGGCCATGGACCGACAGGCTGGTCCACCTTCACATCCCCCGAGATGGCGAAAAAGACGCTAGTTGCAGCTACTTTCCTTAACCCTTTGTAAGGATTGTGATTAATTCTTCATCTAAACGTAATTATGTGAGTGTGCCATCGGTCGGCATCCCTGTGAGAGTGGAAATATTACAGTAAGTGTTTGTTTTATTACGGTTAGTTTGTATGATTAGCACATAGCAATGATGCTAATGCTATATTGTCACAATAAAGGTACATCCGTTTAGCACTCGGCTTCTAAAACTTACTGCTCATCCTCTTTGTGTCCAAGTTCAAAAATATAAGGTTCTGGATCATAATTTTTCCCAAAGTAATTGTTGTTGTCCCTCACAAAGTCTGCTTGATTAGCATTGTTGTTGATGGGGAAGGGATCTGTTGTTCCTGTTTTGATCATATATATTTACTCGCAAACTTTGGAATTCTTTTTGTGTCATAAATCAGATCTATATGATAATAGTTCAATATAGAGGCAACTTGTTTTTTTCACTCTACTGCTACTTCAAAGATACCGACTGAATGTTGTTGTTGCTCCCGGGTACCGCTTCACATACAATCAAACAGGACCTTTTGTTTTCAGGTGACGTGTTGCAGACTTGATGCCGATACAAGCGTATTCTTACTGGACTGTCTCTAAGTAGTGTTGACATTTTTCTTGCCAACAAAGCAAGCATGCCTGATAGAGAGCACTCAAAAGTCAGGCTCTACTTTTCAAAATGTGCTAGCTCGATGCGTTTGTTTAAAACGAAAATAAAAAAATGTGTTGAACGCTGTTTCTCTTGCCTAAACGCCACACTGAGTTGTAGGACGGGGAGACGATCAGGAGCAGCGAAACAAGCTAACCATCCTAGCTAGCTTACTTGTTGTCGCCGCCATTTGCTCTCCAAGACACAACGTTGCTGCTAATCATATTTGGATGATTACAATCCCAACACTGTTAGTTCCCAAGCAGTTGTAGTTGTAGAGTATTTATTAGCAACCAGCCAGAAGGTATATTTTTGATTATAAAGGCCACAACGCAGGAAGTATATTACCCGAGGGGGCGTGGCTACAGGATGACTTATTTTCATGCATGTGGTAACGATACAGTGAGGAAGGAGACAGCACTGAGACAGGGACGTCGTTTAGCTTGCAGCGTGTTTATTAGCACAAGTGTGTGACGTGTGTAAATAAACCAAATACGTGGTGATGCGATTACCTGGTGAGTGTTACCGGGAGTTGTTGAAGGTGCGTGTTGTGAGAGATGCGGAAGTCCAGAGAGGGCAAGGCAGGCTCGGAGGTTCGTGGGCAAGCGAGAAGGCAAGGGTTGGAGCGAGGCGTCAGTGTCTGTGGACAGGCGAGAGGTCGAGATCCGGGGAGGCAGCAAGAAGTCCAGAGGGAATCCAGGGAGACGAGACGCACAGCTCGAAACCAGGAAACAGAGGGGAGCTGAGGGACGAGGGAACAGGACACGACACGATGAGAACAGAGGAGGGAAAACACAGAGAACGAGGAAGCACACAGGCAAAAAGCTAGAGATGTGTAGGGCTTATTGTACAGGTACAAGTAGCTACGTTCTGGCTCTGGAACGCAGGACGCGCTGGCTTAAGAAGGCAGTGGAGTCTTCATCAGCGTTAGGTGTGTCGATTGCAGAGTGAGTGCAGCTGCGTGGGGAGGCGCGCTCAGTGGAGCGCACAGCAGAGTGTGTGGCGGTAGGTGTTTGAACCGTCACACATGTTATAGAATTTTACATGTCCAATGATAATAATGCTAGTAAATGATCTTGTAAAAATGGTAAAAAAAAAAAAAAAAAAAAGGTTGGTAGATGAGAATAAATGTAAAGGTCAAATATGGATCTTTATTGTCATTGCACAAGTACAACAAGATGTTTTCAGCACAAACCCGATCAAGATTAGACAAACATTGTAGAGGGTCACAGAACAGGAACACTGATGTAAAAGGTGGGAAAAGGGCAGTAAACATTTTTCTTCTCAGACTGGGCTGCTAAGGGGGCTCAGTCTGAGCTTGAGAAGAAAAACTATATAGTGAAATTTACAGCTAAAAAAAAAAGACTAAATCAGCGTACCTGGGACAAACTGAAATAATGAGTTCATACTTCCAAGTGTAGGAAAATATAAGGATTTATTATTTTATTTGCAGGTATGTTCATTATTGTTAATAGTCTGTACTGAACAATGGCGGCACGCTGCTTTCATCTTACCCACGTGACTTTGGTATGTTTGTGTTGTTTCTCCGCAGTGTTGCCACATCCATACCCCTCTCTTCCTGCTAATGTGCTGCCCCCCCTCGCCAACTTTGCCACGCAGGTTGTGTTGCCAGGTAACATGCGCGCTTTCCAGGTGAGACCCCACCTCCCCAGTGTTGTTGGAGCTTATTGTAAAAACGGTGAGCTCACGTAAAGACGCTTCTTTTTTCTGATGTGGTCCGCCAGCCCTACACTTACGCACAAGCATCTGTGCCTGCAACTCAGCTGCAGTCTCTGAGCCACGTTTACCAGGCACCAGCTGTCCCTCACATAGGTAAGAAGGCTCTGTTCAATAGTACCCAAGTGTTTTTTTAACATGAGTCGGGCTCATTTTAGCCCGCCTTCAACTTCATTGTAAGTATCTGACAGTATGGTTGCTGCAAGTGTGCTGTCATCTTGTCGACAACGTGAGTAATTCAGGTTATTGACCATGAAACACTTCCCTGATGAGGTGTCCCAGGCAAGCCCAGCCGGGAGGAAGCGCTCGGTTTAAACCTAGGATATGCAGTTCTGTTCTGTTCTGCCGTCACCTGAGTCGCCTGAGGACGATCCTCAGAAGTGCTAGACTCGCTTTTGGGAGGCTTTGAAGTCCACCAAAGGAGTTGCCAAGTTGACAAGCATAGCCAGAAGTGTTTGGCAGATTCTTGTTCCTCACCGCAGAGGTGAGGAACAAGATCGATCGTCTCATCGATTCCTCATCGATTGTCTTCACACTTTCCCGTCACACGAAGACACCTTCAAAGAGCAGAGTGGTGACCGGATTGGAAATGGATGAGGTCGGTGAGGTTTTTCTTTGACAACGAGGACTCCTCTTGAGGGTTGGATGTGTCGGACGTTAGGGAGATGAGACGGGGATGGTTTTGAGGGCAGAGGTAGGCATCTCCTACGGATGATTGCATGGGGAGTTGATCGATCGAGTCGGTGGTCATCTTGGGGGAGGGAGGAGCCGAGCTTGGCTTGTTCATCGTCAAGGTCATTGCCTAATCCAAAGATGTTCATTAGGACTTCAAAAAAATTATGCGATTTTGTTATTCTTATAGCCAGACCTGTGCTTATTTCCGTACCTGACGGTTTCGGCCACAACTGTTGCCTTCTTCAGAGGTTGTCACGTGATGTTGCTGTGACGTGTCTGGTCAGCTGATTTAAACAGTTTTTGGCGCTGTCTTACTGCTTGTAGTAGCAGGCTGAGAGCGTCATCTGCAGTCCGACCTCTTCAGGACTGTGTACCAACTTTCCCACACCTGGGACACAGTCCTGAAGAGGTCAGACTGCAGATGGCACTGTATACCAACTCTCCCACACCTGGGACACAGTCCTGAAGAGGTGGGACTGCAGATGGCACTGCGTACCAACTTTCCCACACCTGGGACACAGTCCTGAAGAGGTCGGACTGCAGATGGCACTGTGTACCAACTCCCCCACACCTGGGACACAATCCTTAATAGGTCGGTCTGCAGATGGCACTGTCAGCCTGCTACTACAAGCAGGAAGACAGCGCCAAAACTGTTTAAATCAGCTGACCAGACGCGTCACAGCAACATCACGTGACAACCTCTGAAGAAGGCAACAGTTGTGGTCGAAACCGTCAGATACAGAAATAAACACAGGTCTGGCAGTAAGAATACCAAAATCGCATAGGTGGTCTGGGACCCAGATGAGTTGTATCTGTTTTGAAGATAGTAAAGCCGATAGGGAGGATTGTATTAATATAATGGAGGGGTCTGTGGCGTTGGGGTTGCTGACAGCTTGGATCAGGGACTTGCAGTCGCTGATGATGGAAACCGAGGACCAGTCGTCATACTGACGCATCTCAAAAGATGGCGGCAATCTCTGCAGGACAACGACATGTAACCTTCAGGTGGTGTCCGGCGAGGGGTCTTCACCAAAGGACCCGCGAGTCCATATCATCCATATCATCCATATCATATCTACTGAGACCGCCGCCTTATCGACTGGATGCAAGGAAACGGGTGGATGGACAACATTTGTTGCAGCATGTAAATGACAAAACTGTCTTCCGCAGGCACCGGTGACGTGAATTCTTTCTTGATCACGGAGGCCCGACAGAACAACACTGAGATCCGTTTATCCGTCGGGAAAGTAGCAGACAAAGTGGATCAACTTGCATCAAAGGTACTAAATCCATTTGCAAAAAGAGGGTATGTTCTATTTCAATCAATGTTCTTGTTTCCTAGATAGATGAGCTGCACAGGCAAGGGACCGTCTCCATGGGTCTGTCTTCTATATCAATGGACTCCTGCATGCTCATGCAAAACATCCAACGAATCATCCAGGTATACATGAGATATTTTTGTGATTCATCTTATGAATTGTTTGGGTTACCATTAGCAACGTGCCATTCTAGGACTGGGCTACAGTGCCCGAGCCCATGGTCCACATTTGACCACAGATTAGTGCACTCAAACGAGTACGATCGGTCTAATGCTGTCGTTCTTCAACTGAAAAACTATTGAGAAGTTGATCATGGGTTTTTACTCATCTGTAAAGACAATATCGTGTGTGCAGTCACCTCGTCATCTGAACAGATGAATAAAAGTGAAGTAAATAAGTCACCTGTCATTTCTATTTCTTCTATTTGTAGGAAAATGAATGTTTAAAGAAGGAAGTGTTTGAGAAGAACTCTCGTATTGAGGACCAAAACCGCAAGATCACTGAGCTCATTAACCAGAGTCAAAGGTGAGTCACAATCCAGTCGTTACCTCGCAATTAATCATCAATAGGAAGGTTGCATGTGACGTCTTCTTGGTGACTTCATTGACATGATGGTCAAGCAGCATTAAAACAAGTGAGAGTGAGTTTAGAGTTTGATCAGAAAATGTCGTATTTCTGTTCTGTTCTTGGCTGTTCCAGTCGTTCAACTATAGAGATGGGAAAGAGCTCTCATGGAGTCCAGAAAGAAGTGGTTCATAAAGTCAGGGAAAAAACAAAATGGCTCCTAAACATATCACTTTCTTCATCTTGTGGAATATAATCGAACCGCATGTGTCTGCAGTGATCACTTTGTAAAATGTTTGTTTGAACATTTGATTTGTTTGAGAAACTTTCTGTGATGGAATCCAGTTTATTCTCTACTATATTAGTAGTGTTTGAGAGCAGAACTAAACATAGATAAAATACATTAGTTTGTGTTCTTTTGTGGTTGCTATGTCTAAATATAACTAGAAGACCTGCTTGTGCAAATAAACTAAAGTCATGTTAAATGTCCTAGTAATAAATATTTGATTGTTGGTCCAATTCCCTGTATTTTTGTTCTCCATTTTCATAACAAACTAAAAGCTTAGTTGTTGTTGTGCAGGAAAGACACATGCTTTATTGGACACGGATGACAACATTATAGCGTCTTTGGTGATATTTGTTAGCATCAAGAAAATGATGATATTTAGGATGACATAGTGTATGGCTTGTATTCTGTCACGTGACTCCAGTGGTGGTCCACCAAGCCAAGATGGCTGTTGTACAGCAAGCAGCGCGGCAACTATCTGAGTATGCAAGGGGCCTAAATCTTCCTGCAAAAAGCAGATAGGAGCAAAACAAATCCAACTATGCAATGGAATAGATATTTATACTTGATCAAAAACAGATTATTTCTGGAGTGATATCAAGGATTATACGTCTGTGGCGTTCCCAGACATATGGAACTATTGTGCTCCAGACATCATTCGACGCCACAAAACAGATGAAACTTGTAAAAGCATGGAGGTCTACAACTTCTTTGTGTGTGTCTGAGTCAAGGACATTGGTATCAAGACTCTCCTGGATAAATATGCATCGTTTTTGCTCGGGTCAGGTTGCATTTCATGATTTAACTTCATGTCTACTGCCATGTTTGTTGTTGTTGTTGTTGTTGTTGTCGTTTACGAGTTGCCAGGTAGCATGTTTTTCCTGTCTTTATCAAAATATAACTATAGATGTCAACATTGTGTTCGTGCTGAAATATTCATTTATGATTGTTTATCAAAATATAACTTTAGATGTCAACATTGTGTATGTGCTGACAGATTAATTTATGATTGTTTATCTAAATATAACTATAGATGTCAACATTGTGTATTTGCTGAAAGATTAATTTATGATTGTTTATCAAAATATAACTATAGATGTCAACATTGTGTATTTGCTGAAAGATTAATTTATGATTGTTTATCAAAGTATAACTATAGATGTCAACATGGTGTACGTGCTGAAAGATTCATTTATGATTGTTTATCAAAATATAACTATAGATGTCAACATTGTGTATGTGGCTGAAAAATTCATTTATGATTGTTTATCAAAATATAACTATAGATGTCAACATTGTGTAAGTACTGAAAGATTCATTTATGATTGTTTATCAAAATATAACTATAGATGTCAACATTGTGTACGTGCTGAAAGATTCATTTATGATTGTTTATCAAAATATAACTAGAGATGTCAACATTGTGTATGTGCTGAAAAATTCATTTATGATTGTTTATCAAAATATAACTATAGATGTCAACATTGTGTACGTGCTGAAAGATTCATTTATGATTGTTTATCAAAATATAACTATAGATGTCTACATTATGTATGTGCTGAAAGATTCATTTATGATTCTTTATCAAAATATAACTATAGATGTCAACTTTGTGTACAGTATGTGCTGAAAGATTAATTCATGATTGTTGTCTTTGATAAAAACTTAACTCTTTTAGGTTTTGCTGACATTTGCTTTCTTTTATTTAAACTCCCTGAGTTGGTGCTTTTCAAAACACTCGTACCAAACATGTTTTAAGAAATACAAATAATATCAAGATAATACTTCAATGGGAAATAATAAACGTTAAAAGTTTAACAAACAAACATTAAACAAAGTGATCACTGCAAACTCGTGCATTCTTCCACTCTGCTCCATTGGACTGCAATGTGAGCTACTTTTCTCATTGTCTTTCGTAAAATCTTGCACTTTTCTGCCCTTTTTGTTGACCTCTAGAGGAACTCTGAAAAAATGTTTATCCTTTTCCCGATTTGAACGATTCATACAGCTGAAAACAACACAAGCATTCTTGGAGAAAGGCTAAATGCTGTCTAGTACCCATTTGAGAACAGAGCTAGCTTGACCACCATGCGTATTTAATGGACGGGACATGACGTCAATGAAATCCAAGCAACAGACAATGTTTGTGTTTGCAGCTGTGCTAGCAGGAGTAATTCTAGTTGAGTGATATTCAAACTACATATGGATGTAAACAGGTAGCAGTAAAGATTTGACTATCAGTTGCAAACTGTATAGGGAGCAGCAAAGCTAGTGCAAGAGCAACATGAAATCTTCTCTTGGTTCTGGTTCGCACAATGCTTAAGCATTTAGGACTAGCTGGACCACACTTC
>NC_084747.1:26184380-26331880 GCF_033978785.1 Entelurus aequoreus | reverse complement strand
TTATCTCATAATTATGACTTTTTAGAAAATAATTATGGCTTTTTATCTCGTTATTTTGACATTTTATCTAATTTTTTACCTTTTATTTCATAATTTCGACTTTGTACATCATAATAATGATTTTGGTCATGTTTTTTACTTTTTACCTCATCATTTTGAGTTTTTATCAAATAATTATGGCTTTTTAGTTCATTATTACGACCTTTTATTTATTTTTTTAACCTTTTATCTCGTAATCTCGAGTTTGTACATAATAATCATGATTTTTATGTCATGTCTTTGACTTTTGATCTCATCATTTCGACCTTTATTTATTTTTTAACCTTTTATCTCATAATCTCGACTTTGTACATCATAATCATGATTTTTATGTCATGTTTTTGACTTTTTATCTTATAATTTTGACTTTATCAAATAATTATGGCTTTTGATCTCATTAAACATTTTACCTCATCATTTTTACTTTTTGTGTCATAATTTCGACCTTTTATCTAACTTTTTTGCTTCTAGCTCATAATTTCGACTTTGTACATCATAATCATGATTTTTGTAATGTTTTTGACTTTTTACCTCATAATTTTGACTCTACCAAATAATTATGGCTTTCTATCTCATTCTTTCGACCTTTGAACGCCATTTCAACTTTTTATCTCATAATTGCGACTTTTTATTTTGTCATTTTGACATTTTATCTCATTAGATGTTTTTTTTTAACTTCTACTTGGATTCCAACAACACACAGCAAAGTGAATGAATGAATGATTGACAATATCTCCGTGTTGTGCGTTGCTTTCAGAGCTGAAAGAAAGTTCTCACGCTCACGACTCTGCTGAGGAACAAAGACGCAGGGAGGAGGAAGTCCATGACAAAGGTCATCTGGAAGCAGTGAGTACCCTATTTTTTGGAATATAAGGCACACTTAAGATCTTTTAATTTTCTCAAAATGGACAGTGCGCCTTATAACACTTAATTCTGCTTGTGCTTACCGACCTGGAAGCAATTTTCTTTGTTACATGGTGTAATGACAAGTGTGACTAGCAGGTGGCAGTCACACATAAGAGATACCTGTGGACTGCAGGTTGAGGCCTGTTGTTCAATAAATGACGCTAGCAAGCAACACCAAAACTTTGAAAATGTGGAACATTACACACGGCGCTTCAAATGTTTTAGTAGGACTTTGGTAACTTCTCCTGTTTTTTCTGAGGTTGCAGTACAGAGCAGAGGAATGTGTTCCAAAAATAAGTGAATAAACAAACCCCGTTTCCATATGAGTTGGGAAATTGTGTTAAATGTAAATATAAACGGAATACAATGATTTGCAAATCATTTTCAACCCATATTCAGTTGAATATGCTACAAAGACAACATATTTGATGTTCAAACTGATAAACTTTTTTTTTGCAAATAATCATTAACTTTAGAATTTGATGCCAGCAACACGTGACAAAGAAGTTGGGAAAGGTGGCAATAAACACTGATAAAGTTGAGGAATGCTCATCAAACACTTATTTGGAACATCCCACAGGTGAACAGGCAAATTGGGAACAGGTGGGTGCCATGATTGGGTATAAAAGTAGATTCCATGAAATGCTCAGTCATTCACAAACAAGAATGGAGCGAGGGTCACCATTTTGTCAACAAATGCGTGAGCAAATTGTTGAACAGTTTAAGAAAAACCTTTCTCAACCAGCTATTGCAAAGAATTTAGGGATTTCACCATCTACGGTCCGTAATATCATCAAAGGGTTCAGAGATCCTGGAGAAATCACTGCACGTAAGCAGCTAAGCCCGTGACCTCCGATCCCTCAGGCTGTACTGCATCAACAAGCGACATCAGTGTGTAAAGGATATCACCACATGGGCTCAGGAACACTTCAGAAACCCACTGTCAGTAACTACAGTTGGTCGCTACATCTGTAAGTGCAAGGTAAAACTCTCCTTTGCAAGGCGAAAACCGTTTATCAACAACACCCACAAACGCCGTCGGCTTCGCTGGGCCTGAGCTCATCTAAGATGGACTGATACAAAGTGGAAAAGTGTTCTGTGGTCTGACGAGTCCACATTTCAAATTGTTTTTGGAAACTGTGGATGTTGTGTCCTCCGGACCAAAGAGGAAAAGAACCATCCGGATTGTTATAGGCGCAAAGTTGAAAAGCCAGCATCTGTGATGGTATGGGGGTGTATTAGTGCCCAAGACATGGGTAACTTACACATCTGTGAAGGCACCATTAATGCTGAAAGGTACATACAGGTTTTGGAGCAACATATGTTGCCATCCAAGCAACGTTACCATGGACGCCCCTGCTTATTTCAGCAAGCCACGTGTTACATCAACGTGGCTTCATAGTAAAAGAGTGTGGGTACTAGACTGGCCTGCCTGTAGTCCAGACCTGTCTCCCATTGAAAATGTGTGGCGCATTATGAGGCCTAAAATACCACAACGGAGACCCCGGACTGTTGAACAACTTAAGCTGTACATCAAGCAAGAATGGGAAAGATATATATCTTGTCTTTGTAGTGCATTTAATTGAATATGGGTTGAAAAGGATTTGCAAATCATTGTATTCCGTTTATATTTACATCCAACACAAATTCCCAACTCATATGGAAACGGGGTTTGTAAATATTACAAGAAAATGTAATCAGTTTTGAATAAAAATGGTTCAACTCATAAAAGTGTTTCAAGTAAGTCAGATATTATTATTTTTTTAACTTTCAAGACTTTAAATTATTCAACAGCTTCAGATCTATCCATAGATTTAAAGCTGTTATATATTTGTATTCTTTTTTTATGTTTTATGCTTGTTTTAAAAAAAAACCCAAAAAAACGTTTTTTCATTATAGAAAAACACAAAATGTGCATAATTTAACAAGTTGCAAAGTGGAATACTTTGGATGAGATAATTACAGCCTCTAACACAGACCTGGGCATTCTACGGCCCGCGGGCCGCATCCGGCCCTTTGCGCATCCCTGTCCGGCCCGCGTGAGGCCAATCATAAATTACAAAATAAATTTAAAAAAGTATCTATGTCGAGTGTGCAATACAACGGTGCTGCTTTTGTTTTGAAAAGCGTTATTTGTATTACTTCCGTGTGGACGTATGCGCGATTGTGAGTGAATTGAACGGCGCAATCAAAAATGACAAAATAAAGTTTAAAAAACATCTATGTTGTGCGCGCAATACAACTGTGCTGCTTTTATTTTGAAATGTGTTATTTATGAGTGTATGTCCGGGGGGAACCTGTGAGTGAAGGTGCATAGAGACAAGTGATGAGACGCTAAAAAGAGAAAAGTTGATGAGGAATGGCGTGTTTTCAACAAGAAATGGACTGCCAAGTATTTCTTTACAGAAATTAAAGGTAAAGCCGTGTGCTTAATTTGTGGTACACAGCTTGCTGTGTTTAAAGAATATCATTTGAATCGCCACTACACGACGAAGCAGGAGGGAAAATACCGGAATCTGTTTTATGAAGCGCGCGCAAGGGAGGCAGATGCGTTGATGGTAAAACTGCAAACCCAACAAGGACTTTTTGCCATATTTCACACCCCCAGAGATGCAGCCGTCAGGACAAGTTTCGTCATTTCTCACAAAAGCGCCAGAAAAAGTAAGGCGTTTTCTGACGGAGAGTTTATTAAGGAGTGCTTATTGGACTCTGTTGCGCTGATATGCCCAGAGACATGGACTGTTTTTCGCTGGCTTTAATTGGATGAGATCTGCGATGTACGTGACACCGCCCAGCTGCTCATATTCTTACGTGGGATAACTGCCGACTTTCAAATTACGGAGTAGCTGGCAGCCATGCAGTCAATTAAAGAGACAACCACAGGTAATGACTTGTTCACATAGGTAAATGCGTGTTTGGACATGTTAGGACTGAAATGGGACAAGCTGGCAGGTGTGACAATCCAATCCAATCCACTTTATTTATATAGCACATTTAAACAACAAAATGTTTCCAAAGTGCTGCACAACAATATTAAAAACAATATTCAAATATTATCCTTAGCTCCACCAATGACTGAATAAAAAGAAAAAACAATTACATATAAAACCAATATAAAAAACAATATAAAATAAATATGATTAAAAACTATTTTTAACAACAGATGGTTGTCCAAATCTGACGGGGAAAAATGTTGGATAATGCAGGATAAAGTGACAGAAATTAACCCTGTGCAGAAATGGACATTTTTGCATTGTATAATACATCAGGAAGTGTTGTGTAAAACAGTGTTAAAAATAAAACCATCAAAAGCAATCTGCTTTTGTATAAAGTTAAGTTAGGTTAAATTAAATTATTATTATTATTATTATTATTATCATCATTATTATTTATCTTACGGTATATCAAAAATAATATTGAGCAAAATTTAATTGAAATATTGTCGTGTGGCCCTCTAGCAGTGCTCGGGTTGCTCATGCGGCCCCCGGTGAAAATTAATTGCCCACCCCTGCTCTAACAGGTCAATAATTCATAACACTGATTTTGATGCATTATTATTTTTGCAACTATGACCGTTTTTCCCCCAAAAACTCACACTATCCCACTCTAGCCGAAAAATGGTCCAACTCATAAAAGTGTTAAAAGTAAGTCACATATTATTTTCAACTTTCAACACTTTATATTCTTCAACAGTTTCAGATCTATCCATATATATAAAGTTTTTATTATTTGTATTATTTTTTTTATGTTTTATGCGCTTTTTGTTAAAAAAAACTAAAAAAAACGAAATGTTTATGGTAGAAAAACACAAAATATGCATAATTTACAAAAATACTTTAGATGAGATAATTACAGCCTCTAACCGGTCAATAGTTCATAACACTGATTTTGATGCGTTATTATTTTTGCAACTATGAGTTTTTTTTTCCAAAATCCCACTCTAGCGGTAAAATGGTCCAACTCATAAAAGTGTTATTATTATTAGTAAGTCATCTATAATAAAACATTTAAAATATCTCATAATTTTGACTTTTTGTCTCATAATCATGATTGTTGTCATAATTTTGAGTTTTTACCTCATAATTTCAACTTTTTATCAAATAATTGTGGCTTTATACCTAATTATTTCAACCTTTTTTTTTTTTTACCTTTTATCTCATCATTTCAACTTTTTAATGAAATAATTATGGGCTTTTTGTCTCATAATTTTATTTACACAGAAATATTCTGTAAATGTTTATTTACATATCTTAATTGTTTCTCAACAGTGTCTGTAACACGGCAGTAAAAGGGCTGATCAAACAAAACAGAAGTCATGGTCATGGACTCACTAGCTGCACAATCTAGCTCTCCAATCTGCTAAACAGACTCAATAAATCCACGGTGAAGTTTTGGTGAATTTACTGAGGAATTTACTTGACTGAAGCGACACAAAAAGAATGCCATTGTAAGTTAGTAATACTAACATAGAAACTGGTAGAAGTGTTAGCATACTAGCTAATGCTAAAAATGCTAGCTTCATTACATTACAATAGCACCTACAAATATGCATGAAAACACTCCTACAGACATCACACATGGGACGGTTTAGCGAGTAAGTATTATTTTAGTTATATTGTAAAACTTGGAGCGATGAATGAAGAATCCATACGAGTTGAAACGCTATGGACGGCCAGAAGATTGAATAGCACTTTTACTTCCGGTTCAAAGGACTGAATGGAAGGACACTGCAGAAACTGCAATGAGCGAACTTCTCCAAAAAGAAGGCGCTGTAGCACAAACAATAAAACACCTTCTCAGTTAGTTTGCTTGATGACCATCAGTAGGTACAGTAGGTACCCAGTAGGTACCCCTGTGATTTTGCCAAATATCTAGGAGATTCTTGCACGTGACGTGGGACTACCCAGGACCAGTTGCAGTATGTTCAAACAACCACCAGGTAGCATCTGTGAGCAGATAATACTTTTATCATCTCTTTTTCTTTTTGACTTATCAGGTAGTGCATTCTTCACTCACTCTTAGAGTGAAAATTGAGGCAAAATTAAACATTTATCGCCGCGCCATTTTATAAGCCGCATGGTTCAAAGCCTAGGAAAAAAGTAGCAACTTATTGTTGGGAATTGAGGGTAAAGTATTGCGATATATTGCCATGTTGATGTATTCCCCCTGACCCCAGCAGAAAGTCAAACATTTTCCAAATGCTGTAACTTTCATTAGAACATACTGGATTGGCTATTTCATCGGGAAAAATACTTTTGATGTTTTTTTTTTTTTTAGTCCCGTCAGCTGCGAGCGGAACTAGAGGAAAAGTGCAAGGTGAAGTGTGAACAGGCCCTAACCTCCGCCAGGGAACACCACCACAAAGAGATGGCTGAGCTTCAGGAGGAGAGAAATCATCTGCTGCAAAAACTTCATGAGCTCCACCAAAAGGTACGCGTTTGCCTTTTTAGCATCACAATGAAATTCCAAACAATACCATTTTTACCACTTCCATATTTCTCTTCCATCCTTAACTTTAACAATCAAATTGTTGTAAGGTTACATGGATGAGCTTTCGTTTTATTAACGAGCTGAACTGTCCTGTATGTGCTGCTTTGCCATCACTTACACAGACACAAGTCCATTGGGTGCCCTCACAAACGACCAGAAATCACAAAAATCCTTAACTTTAACAGTAAAATTAGGTTAGGGTTAGATGGATGAGCTTTCTCTTTATTAACACGCTGAACTGTCCTGTATGTGCTGCTCTGGCAACACTTACTTAGACAGAAGTCCCTTTGGTGCCTTCACAAACGACCAGAAATCACAAAAATCCTTAACTTTAACAATCAAACTGGGTTAGGGTTAGATGGATCAGCTTTATCTTTATTAACACGCTGAACTGTCCTGTATGTGCTGCTCTGCCAACACTTACATGGACACAAGTCCCTTTGGTGCCCTCACAAATGACCAGAAATCACAAAAATCCTGAACTTTAACAATCAAATTGGGTTAGGGTTAAATGGATCAGCTTTCTCTTTATTAACAAGCTCAACTGTCCTGTATGTGCTGCTCTGCCAACACTTACATAGACACAAGTCCCTTTGGTGCCCTCACAAAGGATCAGAAATCACAAAAATCCTTAACGTTAACAATCAAATTGCTACAATGATAATCATTTAAAAAAAACACATTGACATTGGCAAAGGAGCAGATGGACATTGGGATATGAGGGCTGTGTGTGTGCTTGGAAGAGGAGCCGCTGAACCGGAGTAGCTCTTCTCCGCTGTGAAATAAGTCTGCTCTGGCATGTGACATGTGTTTATGTATGCATACAAAGCATGCACATGTAATTTATTCCTGAATGTACACACGTTTGCATGTTTCCCATAGTCTCTGTCTCCCTCTTGTGTCTCTTGTGTGAAGTGCAAAGAGCTGGAGACACTGAAAGAGGCTGCCAAGGAGACACAAGAGAGACGAGAGCGCCACCTGGAGACCAGAGGGCCTGAGCAGCACACTTCCGTGGACACAGCAGCAGAGGTCGTAAACACGTTAGCGCGCAGGTGACACTTTTGACTGAGCTGTTATCGACCTGCAGGTGAAACGTGTGATGAATGGAGTGTTTCATTCCTTGCGGGGAGACTTTGAATCTGGTCAATCTTACACTGGCCACGCAGTGCTCAGTGTGATTGTCAACACTATTAAGGTGAGAGTTACACACATCAGTCGGCTCTATAAACTATAGATCGACCCATATGGGTTATTAGTAGTCAAGGAGGCCGATATATTCATTTGCAGTAAAAGTTAGTAAAACATGAATATTATATGTCAGTAAACAGCTGGACAATGTTTTTTTTAACATTATTTTTTAGGTAGGTGGGTCCAGTAATGACATGTTTGATGCTGTGATTAATTTATCATCAAAAAACATCAAACACCTTTATTACGTGTCTAAGAGGAGCATCAACATTTTATTTCAAAATGGTAAAATTGGTCAAAATATGACATTTCTCTACATCACAATAACTCTTCTACTCCATTTCATACACTTTTATAACACTTGATGGATACATTCTAAGGTTTCCTTGTGAAATTTTGAGAACATTTAAATTAAAAAAATGTCTGCGCTCCTTGAAAGGGAATCGTGTGCTTACCCAAAAAATTGTTCAAAAATATCCCAGATTACCCAGAATTCCTGGTTTTCCGGCACATTTTCCCCCATTGAAAATAGGCTATTTTCCAAATATGCACAACTCCCACATTTCTCACGCGATGGGAACCATTCCACTTTCAACACCGTTCACTCACCTTGAAGAATCAAACTAGCATTTTTCCGAGTTCAAAAAAATTCCAGGAATTTTCACCTCTTGCCGGAAAGTTTTCACAATCGACATTTTTCAACCAATTCCTACCATTTCACAGTCAAAACATTCCTCTTAGTTGGGACAACAAAAGTTAGATTTTTTTTTGTTGTACAAATTCCCAGTTTTCCCAAAATTCCCAAATTTCCGAAATACCACTTTTCAATTCTGTTACCACATCACCATTTGCCAACCGATTCCAAAAATTCCAACACCAACTCATTCATATCATCAAAGACAATTGTTGTTCAAACATTCTTTTTTAGGTAGGTGGGTCCAGTAGTGACATAATGTTTGATGTTGTGAATAATCTATCATCAAAAAACATCAAACACCTTTATTACGTGTGTCTAAGTGGAGCATCAACATTTTATTTTAAAATGGGAAAATTGGTCAAAATATGACATTTCTCTACATCACAATAACTCATCTACTCTATTTTATACCATTTTATAACACTTTATGGATTTAATACATTTTAAGGTTTCCTCCTGAAGTATTGTCAACATTGGAAATAAAATAATTCTGGACTCCTTCACATAGATTATAGTTGACACATTTTTCAAGATGGCTGACATCATTACTTCCTGAATTGTTAAAGAAAGTATGAGAGTGTGTGAGCTGCTGCCTGCTACACTTTACTTACCGTATTTTCCAAAATACGGATCGCACCGGTATATGAACCCCTACCCAATACATTTTAGAAGAAAAAATATGTTTCCATATATTAGCCGCACAGGACTATAAATCGCAGATATATTCGTTGTAAAATGAGTTATTTACGCAGAAATATTCTGTAAATGTTTATTTACATACCTTAATTGTTTCAAAACGCGGCAGTAAAACAGCTGATCAAACAAAACAGAAGTCATGGACCCACTAGCTGCGCCAGCTAGCTCTCCAATCACCTAAACAGACTCAATAACTCCACGGTGACGTTTTGGTAAATTTACTGAGGAATTTGTGAAAGTGAAACAATACATAAAGAATGCCATTGTAAGTTAATAATACTAACACAGACACTGGTAAATGTTTTAGCATATTAGCTAATGCTAGTGATGCTAGCTTGATTACATTAATATGTATGAAAACACTCCTACAGACATCACACATGGGATGGTTTAGTAAGTAAGAATTGTTTCAGTTGTATTGTAACAAGTACAAACGTTGCCTGGAGCGGTGAATGAAGAATCCACATGAGTAGAAACGCTATGGATGGCTAGGAGACGGAACGGCACTTGGAAGGACGCTGCAGCACCTGTGATGAGCTAACTCGTCCAAAAGATGGTGTCTTAGCCCAAACCATAAAACACCTTCTCAGTGTATTTCCTTGTTTGTTTTTTAATCTATTTGTACTATGGCCATCAGCGGAAAAAAAATCCATAAATTAGCTGCACCGTTTTATCAGCCGCAGGGCTCAAAGTACTGGCTTGTAGTCCGTAATTTATATTAATCTCACAAAGTTTGGATTTGGGCAGAGATATCTGCGAAGTAGATCTCGCAGTAGCGAAACAAACAAAACGGAACCAGTAAGATGCCGGGAAAGAAGGACAAAAACTGGATTCCTCATTTTTTTTATTAAAAATAGACGTTTTGAAAGCCAAGCAGACGAGATATACCATGTACACGCGAGCAACACTTAGGACTGTGAATCTTTGGGCGCCACACCATTCGGTTCTGTTTGATTCTTGGGGGAAAGGATTCGATTCAGAATCGATTCTCGATTCAAAATCAATACTTTTTTAATAACATTGGGTGCCAATTGTATGATGAACTAGCTGAAACAGCTCTGATAAATGTATTTATTACTTAAAAGAAAACTGATTTTGTTTAATAAAATTCTGCCCAAACGTTTACTAAAGTCGACTAAGAATTGTGAAGAAAGGTGATTCATTTGAAAATGAGGGTTGTGTGATTCCTTCCAGAACGTGACGCTGACTCTGCTCAGTGGCAAGGATGGCCACAGCGCTAAGAAGGAGGTGTCGTCGGGCCAGGAAGAGGGAGAGAAAGTCCTTGTGAGGGAAGACCGAAGAGTGGAGACACTTGGTGACACAAAGAAGGACCATGGCCACACGCGTGAGGAACCAGGGTCCGGCCCAAGGGCCCAGTTAGAAAGAAAACGGTCGCTTTCACCCACGGAGTCCAAGGAGCACAAAATGGCAGACGTGGAGGAACAAGTGGATAAACCACAGCCAAGAACGAAAAAGTCCGACTCTCAGGAATCTTTGAGGATTCCTGTCAAGCCACCTCCACACCCAGAAGGTCAAATCATCCTAGGTGAAGACCAGAGGTGGGTCCTCACCTAGGCTTCTATGTAGTGTTGTTCATGGTCTCGGGTCAGGCAGCCATCTTTGTTGACAGGCGGGCTCACCAGACAACCGCCTATGGTTTGGTTTTCAGGGCCCCTACCGGTCATTGGCGGTCTAGGAGGCCGAGGTGTGATATTGGGAGGCCGTGTTCATTTGCAGGAAAAGTTATTTAAACATGAATACCAGGGCTGGGGGATTTTGGCAAAACTATTAATCGTGATTATTGTGTGAATGTCCAATCATTCACACAATCATGATTATTGAGTGAATGTCCCAGCATCCACACAATAATCACGATTATTGTGTGAATATCCAAGTATTCACACAATATGATTATTGTGTGAATGTCCAATCATCCACACAATAATCATGATGACTATTGTGTGAATACTTGGACATTCACACAATCATCATATTGTGTGAATACTTGGACATTCACACAATAATCATGACTATTGTTTGGCACTCAGCAACAAAGGGTTGGAGTTGGGGGTTAAATCACCAAAATGATTCCCGGGCGCGGCGCCGCTGCTGCCCACTGCTCCCCAGGGGGATGGGACAAATGCAGAGGACAAATTTCACCACATCTAGTGTGTGTGTGACAATCATTGGTACTTTAATTTTTAATTTTAATACTTGGATATTTACACAATAATCAGGATTATTGTGTGAATGATTGGACATTGTGTGAATGTCTAATCATTCACACAATAATCATGATTAGTTTGTGAATGTCCAAGCATTCACACAATAATCATTATTATTGTGTGAATGCTTGGACATTCACACAATAATCATAAATGCTTGGACATTCACACAATATGATTATTGTGTGAATGTCCATGCATTCCCACAATAGTCATAATTATTGTGTGAATGTCCATGCATTCCCACAATAGTAATAATTAGTGTGTGAATGTCCAAGCATTCACACAATAAACATGATTATTGTGTGAATGTCCAAGTATTCACACAATAATCATGATTATTGTGTGACTGTCCAATCATTCACACAATAGTCATGATTATTCTGTGAATGTTCAAGTATTCACACAATAATCCTGATTAATGTGTGAATGTCCAAGTATTCACATAATAATCATGATTATTGTGTAAATGTCCAAGTATTCACCCAATAGTCATAACTATTGTGTGAATGTCCAAGTATTTACTTTTTTTTTATTCTACACCAAAAATGCATCCATTTATTATTATTATTTTTCCACAAAAGTCCACCGCACAAAGTTTTCATTCGTTCGGAATCGTTCAGGTAATAAAATGTCCAGCTTGACCGGGAATTGTGCGCTTACCCAAAAAAAGGTTTAAAAAAATATCCCAGACTACCCAGAATTCCTGGTTTTCCGAGACATTTTGTGAATGGGCCACTTTCCAAACAGGCATATCTCCCACATTTCTCACCCAATGGGAACCGTTCCACTCTCCACACCTTCCACTCACCTTGAAGAATAAAACTAGCTTTTTTCCAAAATCAAAGACATTTCAGGAATTTTCATCTCTTGGGGGAAAGTTTTTGCAGTCTTCATTCCGACCATTCCCCCTTCAAAACTTTCCTCTTAGAAGGGACAACAATAGTTAGAATTTTATTTTTTTACAAATTCCCACTTTTCCCGAAATTTCAAAATACCACTTTTTGATTCTATTTATAATAGATATTTACAAAAAGTTTGCATTTTTGTCAGAGGTATCTTTTCTGCCGTCTCAGTCTGACAGACGACCGTCCAAAGGAAAACGGAGCACAGACTCGTTCCCAGAAGAAGGCTCATGACAAACACGTTCTGCAGGAAGAGGAAGACGAGCAGGTCTGGAAAGTCTCCAACCATTTTTTCTTCTTTCAAATCCTCTTTTGCGCCACCGTGATGGAACCACTTTTACCCTTCACGTGTGTCAAGTGCAAAATGACTCTTTTTTTCAGCAGCACACAGGAAGTCAACATTTTGTAGGACTCGACAAAAACTATTCAGTTTAATGGCAAAGACTACTTCTTGGAATGGCAACTGCATACAAAATCTACTAGATGATACTCGCAAATGGTGCTCGGAAATGTAAAAACTGGACAAGATAGTGGTTATTATTAGTTGTTATTATTATCATTAGTTATTATTATTATTATCATTAGTTATTATTATTATTATTATTATCATTAGTTATTATTATTATTATTAGTTTGTATTATTATTAGTTTAATTATTATTATTAGTTATTTGTATTAGTTATCATTAGTAGTAGTATTAGTTATTGTTATTATTAGTTATTGTTATTATTAGTATTAGTTATTATTATTATTATTAGTTATTGTTATTATTATAAGTTATTATTATATATAGCTCGGTTGGTAGAGCGGCCGTGCCAGCAACTTGAGGGTTCTAGGTTCGATCCCCACTTCTGCCATCTTAGTCACTGCCGTTGTGTCCTTGGGCGAGATGCTTTACCCACCTGCTCCCAGTGCCACCCACACTGGTATAAATGTAACTTAGATATTGGGTTTCACTATGTAAAGCGCTTTGAGTCACTAGAGAAAAGCGCTATATAAATATAATTCACTTCACTTCATTAGTTGTTATTACTATTAGTTATTATTATTAATTATTATTAGTAGTAGTAGTAGTAGTAATTATGATTAGTTATTATCATTATTATTAGTAGTTATTATTATTGTTATTAGTTATTATTATATTAGTTGAAATATTAGCATTTATAAACACACGTTAGCACATTTCCAGATACTAGGAACAAATGTGATACTTTGATTACAAACCTCAGTTCCCTTCCTCATTTACCACCAGTTCTTTCTTCAAGTCAGTGGTGTTTCTCACCTTCTTTGTCAAAGTGCCGGCAGACCTGACGGTGGTTGATTAGCGGTCGATTCTGCTCCCGCAGAGCCTGAAGGGATGTCCGCCGCTGTTTGACGAGGACGAGGACGAGGGCGACAACGACGACGTCAGCTGGTTGAGCTGAGACAGTCAGCAGTTACCTGCCAGGTGGGAACGTATCCATGGCGACCAGAACCTGTAAGTACCTGCCAGGTGGGAACGTATCCATGACGACAAGAACCTGAGTACCTGCCAGGTGGGAACGTATCCATGACGACCAGAAGCAGTGAGTCCCACCATCAGAACCAGCAATGTTGTCAACAACATCGTGCTCCTTTGTAGCCTTCATGGAGCTACTGTAAATGCTAACATTTTACACTTTGGCTAACCTGAAGTAAATAAAGGTTACTTTTTAACTCATGGCTGAAAAGCATTTTTAGTGGTGGTTGTAAAAGGTGGGGTGACATGGTCTACTTGTGTACTTAATATGTGCTTCTGTCCCCTTCTCAGGACCACTTCTTCTTTCAACACGTGTTGTTAGCACTACTGGCAACTCCTTTGCTTCCGGGCCGGATCATTTGGTGAATTATTTAGTAGAAATGGAACATTTTCATAGCTACAGCGTTAAAAACACAAACTGTCCAAAAATTAAGTTGGACAAAAGTGAAAGAAGACAGCAAATTAAGTACGCCACACCTAAATAATATAAGTTTATATAAGTTCACAAATGTTACTTTTGAAACATTTTCCAATCAATTTTTACAAGTTTTGTGAACTTTCTGTTTTTTGAATTTGTTAAAACTTTGTACAATTAAATTTGGTGATAAGTGAATATGCAACAAAATTGGGTTTATTAAAAATGAATGTTAGCCTGCCAACAGTTAGCATAAAATGTATCAAGTTATATCACTCTGTTTTTTTTAAGTTTGTTAAAACTTTGTATAATTTAGTTGGTGATAAGTTGAAGATGCAACAAAATTCGGTTTAATACACATGAATGTTAGCATGCTAACAGTTAGCTTAAAATGTATCTAATTATAGCACTCTGTTTTTTAATTTGTTAAAACTTTGTATGATTAAGTTGGTGATAAGTTGAAGATGCAACAAAATTATGTTTAATAAACATGAATGTTAACATGCTAACAGTTAGCATAAATTGTACCAAGTGATATCACACTGTTTTTTAATTAGTTAAAACTTTGTATAATTAAATTGGTGATAAATTGAAGATGCAATAAAATGATGTTTAATAAACATGAATGTTAGCATGCAAACAGTTAGCATAAAATGTACCAAGTTATATCACTGTTTTTTAATTAGTTAAATCTTTGTATAATTAAGTTGGTGATAAGTTGAAGATGCAACAATATTAGGTTTAATAAACATGAATGTTAACATGCTAACAGTTAGCCTAAAATGTACCAAGTTATATCACTGTTTTTTAATTTTTTAATGATTTGTATAATTAGGTTGGTGATAAGTTGAAGATGCAACACAATTAAGTAACATTTTCAAAAAATTGTCCAAAAATTAAGTTGGAGAAAAATGAGAGAAGACAGCAAATTAAAGGCCTACTGAAATGAATTTTTTTTATTTGAACGGGGATAGCAGATCCATTCTATGTGTCATACTTGATCATTTCGCGATATTGCCATATTTTTGCTGAAAGGATTTAGTATAGAAGAACGACGATAAAGTTCGCAACTTTTGGTCTCTGATTAAAAAAAAGCCTTGCCCCTACCGGAAGTAGCGTGACGTCACCGGAGGAAGGGCTGCTCACATTTTCCTATTGTTTTCAATGCAGCGAGAGAGATTCGGACCGAGAAAGCGACGATTATCCCATTAATTTGAGCGAGGATAAAAGATTTGTGGATGAGGAAAGTGAAAGTGAAGGACTAGCGTGCAGTGCAGGACATATCTTTTTTCGCTCTGATCGTAACTTAGGTACAAGGGTTCATTGGATTCCACACTCTCTCCTTTTTCTATTGTGGATCACCGATTTGTATTTTAAACCACCTCGGATACTATATCCTCTTGAAAATGAGAGTCGAGAACGCGAAATGGACATTCACAGTGACTTTTATCTCCACGACAATACATCGGTGAAGCACTTTAGCTACTGAGCTAATGTGATAGCATCGGGCTTAACTGCATATAGAAACAAAACAAATACGCCCCTGACTGGAAGGATAGACAGAAGATCAACAATACTACCAAACTCTGGACATGTAACTACACGGTTAATGCTTTCCAGCTCGGCGAAGCTTAGCAATGCTGTTGCTAACGAAGCCATTTAAGCTAACTTAGCTACGGAACCTTGACAGAGCTATGCTAAAAACATTAGCTCTGCACTTACGCCAGCTCTCATCTGCTCATCACGACCCGTGCTCACCTGCGTTCCAGCGATCGACGGTACGACGAAGGACTTCACCCGATCACCGATGCGGTCGGCGGCCCGGAGACGGAGGAAGTCAAGGTGAGGTTGTTCGGCTAGCGTGTCTGCTATCCTCAAAGTCCTCCTGGTTGTGTTGCTGTAGTCCGTCACTAATACACCGATCCCACCTACAACTTTCTTCATTGCAGTCTCCATTGTTCATTAAACAAATTGCAAAAGATTCACCAACACAGATGTCCAGAATACTGTGGAATTTTTAGATGAAAACAGAGCTTTTTGTATTAAATTCAATGGGCTCTGAATACTTCCGCTTCAACGGTTGACGTCACGCGCAAACGTCGTCATATCGAAACGTTTTCAGCCGGAAGTTTGCCGGGAAATTTAAAATTGCACTTTATAAGTTAACCCGGCCGTATTGGCATGTGTTGCAATGTTAAGATTTCATCATTGATATATAAACTATCAGACTGCGTGGTCAGTAGTAGTGGGTTTCAGTAGGCCTTTAAGTACACCACACTTAAATAAAATATATAGAAGTTAAAATGTTTTACTTTGATGCAACTTTAAAAAATTGTTGCAACATTTTTCAATCAATTTCTTCAAGTTTTGTGAACTTGAGTTTTGTTTTAATTTGTGAAAACTATTAAGTTGGTACTAAGTTGAAGATGAAACCAAATGAAGTGTTCCATTTTGCAAACATGACAAAATACTTGTGATATTTCATGTCCCAGATAAAGAATGTCTTGTAGGAGACGTGGATAAAACTGAAGAGATGTTCCAGGACTGTCCAGCAATGACCACAAAAACTGAAGAGATGTTCCCAGTATGTCCAGCACTGTCTATGAGCATCTGGACTAGATCTGACCAATCTAAGTCTCTGAGCATCTTGACTAGATCTGACCAATCTAAATCTATGAGCATCTGAAATAGATCTGACCAATTTAAGTGTAAGTCTAGATGTGACCAATCTAAGTCTAAGACTAGATCTGACCAATCTAAGTCAAATACTATATCTGACCAATATAAGTCTAAGTCTAGATGTGACCAGTCTAAGACTAGATGTGACCAATGTAAGTAAAATACTCGATCTGACCAATATAAGTCTAAGACTAGATCTGACCAATCTGAGTCAAAAACTAGATCTGACCAATCTAAGTCTATGAGCATCTGGACTAGATCTGACCAATCTAAGTATAGATGTGACCAATCTAAGACTAAAATTATATCTGACCAATCTAAGTCAAAGAATAGATCTGACCAATCTAAGACTAGATATGACCAATCTAAGTCAAAGACTTGATCTGAGTGACCAATCTAAGTCTAAGACTGGATCTGACCAATCTAAGTCTACGACTAGATCTGACCAATATAAGTATGAGACGAGATCTGACCAACGCAAGTCGAATACTAGATCTGACCAATATAAGTCTAAAACTAGATCTGACCAATCTAAGACTAAGATTATATCTGACCAATCTAAGTCAACGACTAGATCTGACCAATCTAAGTCAAAAACTTGATCTGAGTGACAAATCTAATTCTAAGACTGGATCTGACCAATCTAAGTCTACGACTAGATCTGACCAATCTAAATCTACGACTAGATGTGACCAATTTAAGTATAAGACGAGATCTGACCAATCTAAGTCTATGACTAGATCTGACTAGTATAAGTGTAAGACGAGATCTGACCAATCTAAGTCAAATACTAAATCTGACCAATATAAGTCTAAAACTAGATCTGACCAATATAAGTCAAATACTAAATCAAATCTAAATCTAAGATTATATCTGACCAATCTAAATGAAAGACTGGATCTGACCAATCTAAGTCTATGATTAGATCTGACCAATCTAAGCCTAAGACTAGATCTGACTAATCTAAGTCAGAAACTTGATCTGAGTGACCAATCTAAGTCTAAGACTGGATAAGACCAATCTAAGTCTACGACTAAATCTGTCCAATCTAAGTCTACGACTAGATCTGACCAATCTAAGTCTACGACTAAATCTGACCAATTTAAGTATAAGACAAGATCTGATCAATCTAAGTCTACGACTAGATCTGACCAATATAAGTATAAAACAAGATCTGACCAATGTAAGTCAAATACTACATCTGACCAATATAAGTCAAATACTAGATCTGACCAATCTAAGTCTATGAGCATCTGGACTAGATCTAACCAATCTAAGACTAAGATTACACTACCGTTCAAAAGTTTGGGGTCACCCAAACATTTTTGTGGAATAGCCTTCATTTCTAAGAACAAGAATAGACTGTGGAGTTTCAGATGAAAGTTCTCTTTTTCTGGCCATTTTGAGCGTTTAATTGACCCCACAAATGTGATGCTCCAGAAACTCAATCTGCTCAAAGGAAGGTCAGTTTTGTAGCTTCTGTAACGAGCTAAACTGTTTTCAGATGTGTGAACATGATTGCACAAGGGTTTTCTAATCATCAATTAGCCTTCTGAGCCAATGAGCAAAAACATTGTACCATTAGAACACTGGAGTGATAGTTGCTGGAAATGGGACTCTATACACCTATGTAGATATTGCACCAAAAACCAGACATTTGCAGCTAGAATAGTCATTTACCACATTAGCAATGTATAGAGTGTACTTCTTTAAAGTTAAGACTAGTTTAAAGTTATCTTCATTGAAAAGTACAGTGCTTTTCCTTCAAAAATAAGGACATTTCAATGTGACCCCAAACTTTTGAACGGTAGTGTATATCTGACCAATCTAAGTCTAAGACTGGATCTGACCAATCTAAACCTACGACTAAATCTGACCAATCTAAGTCTACGACTAGATCTCAATCAATCAATCAATCAATGTTTATTTATATAGCTCTAAATCACAAGTGTCTCAAAGGGCTGCACCAGCCACAACGACATCCTCGGTTCAGAGCCCACATAAGGGCAAGGAAAAACTCACAACCCAATGGGATGTCAATATGAATGACTATGAGAAACCTTGGAGAGGACCGCAGATGTGGGTGACATTTGAAGTTGCACAAAGAACGGTAAGTTTTGAATGTAAGCTAACGTTTATTGGCTAAGTAACGTAACTTTTATTCGCTGTGTAGTTAAATCAGTGAGGCTGTAAACTCACTGCTAACGTTGTAACGTTATTGCAAACACGGCAATCCGTTGCGTCCACTGCACTTCATATGCGTACCGTTTTAGCTAGCTTTCCGACATACTGCTGGTTGTTTACCTCATAGACATCTTATAAGTAGAGGCAGCATTGGCTGCTGTGACGCGAGAAATTGGGCCGCCATCTTGAAGTGGTGATGAGGAGCCGGAGAGCAGCCTAAACTGACAGTTGACGGGTAGAAAACAAAGATGCTAAACTGACAGTTGACAGGTAGAAAACAAAGATGTTTTCCTGCTCAAATGAGCGGACTGTTGAAAATAGGAATCGGGGGATTACTTTTCACAAGTAAGATTTAACATTAACGTACAAACCCTGTTTCCATATGAGTTGGGAAATTGTGTTAGATGTAAATATAAACGGAATACAATGATTTGCAAATAATTTTCAACCCATATTCAATTGAATGCACTACAAAGACAAGATATTTGATGTTCAAACTCAACCTTTTTTTTTTTTGCAAATAATAACTTAGAATTTCATGGCTGCAACACGTAACAAAGTAGTTGGGAAACGGCATGTTCACCACTGTGTTACATGGCCTTTCCTTTTAACAACACTCAGTAAACGTTTGGGAACTGAGGAGACACATTTTTGAAGCTTCTCAGGTGGAATTCTTTCCCATTCTTGCTTGATGTACAGCTTAAGTCGTTCAACAGTCCGGGGGTCTCCGTTGTGGTATTTTAGGCTTCATAATGTGCCACACATTTTCAATGGGAGACAGGTCTGGACTACAGGCAGGCCAGTCTAGTACCCGCACTCTTTTACTATGAAGCCACGTTGATGTAACACGTGGCTTGGCATTGTCTTGCTGAAATAAGCAGGGGCGTCCATGGTAACGTTGTTTGGATGGCAACATATGTTGCTCCAAAACCTGTATGTACCTTTCAGCATTAATGGTGCCTTCACAGATGTGTAAGTTACCCATGTCTTGGGCACTGATACACCCCCATACCATCACAGATGCTGGCTTTTACACTTTGCGCCTATAACAATCCGGATGGTTCTTTTCCTCTTTGGTCCGGAGGACACGACGTCCACAGTTTCCAAAAACAATTTGAAATGTGGACTCGTCAGACCACAGAACACTTTTCCACTTTGAATCAGTTCATCTTAGATGAGCTCAGGCCCAGCGAAGCCGACGGCGTTTCTGGGTGTTGTTGATAAACGGTTTTCGCCTTGCATAGGAGAGTTTTAACTTGCACTTACAGGTGTAGCAACCAACTGTAGTTACTGACAGTGGGTTTCTGAAGTGTTCGTGAGCCCACGTGGTGATATCCTTTACACAGTGATGTCGCTTGTTGATGCAGTACAGCCTGAGGGATCGAAGGTCACGGGCTTAGCTGCTTACGTGTAGTGATTTTTCCAGATTCTCTGAACCCTTTGATGATATTACGGAGCGTAGATGGCGAAATCCCTAAATTCCTTGCAATAGCTGGTTGAGAATGTTTTTTCTTAGACTGTTCAACAATTTGCTCACGCATTTGTTGACAAAGTGGTGACCCTCGCCCCATCCTTGTTTGTGAGTGACTGAGCATTTCATGGAATCTACTTTTATACCCAATCATGGCACCCACCTGTTCCCAATTTTCCTGTTCACCTGTGGGATGTTCCAAATAAGTGTTTGATGAGCATTCTTCAACTTTATCAGTATTTATTGCCACCTTTCCCAACTTCTTTGTCACGTGTTGCTTGCATCAATTTCTAAAGTTAATGATTATTTGCAACAACAAAAAATGTTTATCAGTTTGAACATCAAATATGTTGCCTTTGTAGCATATTCAACTGAATATGGGTTGAAAATGATTTGCAAGTGATTGTATTCCGTTTATATTTACATCTAACACAATTTCCCAACTCATATGGAAACAGGATTTGTACAATTAGTTGTATTTTGTGAAAAGAATATTACCACACAGTTGAGAAGGAGCAAAGATCTTTAATAGTACTGAAATCGTAGCCGCTAGCAAACAAAAGTATGACCATAATAGAATTGCTTGTCAATGAAATTAAATACGCTTAAAAATGTCATACTTGAATAACATATAGTTCTCTGCAAACCTATGGTGGCATCATGCCTTCAGTGTGCATATTGTATATAGTTCTCTGCAAACCTATGAAATGTTCTATTTTGTCAGAATGCACCAGAATGCTTCATTTGTATGTGAAAATCACAGAGAAATCTTCTGGGGGAGGATGGCCCCCCTACAGGGGTTTGGTTTACAAACTTTCAGCCCCACCTAAAACAAAATTCACCAGCCGCCACTGATTATGATGCATTCTCATTTTTGGCAAAGTATAAGACAATACTTTCTTAACAGTATAATTGTAACCAGGAATAAGTCTTCAAGTAAGAATATTCAAATACTAACATTGTTGGGTAAGACATAATTTGGTTTTATTCTGAATCCAGTGAAACAGATTGGTGGTTTTAGCTGATATAAAGACTTTCAGGTGTTTATATATGTTTATGTTTAAGTATTTGGCAGACGCTTTTATCCAAAGCGACATACATAAAAAATACATATAAAACAATCACTGTAAACATGATCCTTTAAGGGAAGAATGTAGTAACAAAATATCAATACAAAGTGTCAAGACAGAATAAACTCTCTGCTGCTGCAGCAACCGAGATACAGTCTATAGGTCCCTAAGATATATAGATATCTAATGTATTCATACATTGTTTATGTAGGATATACGCATGTATATATAACCTAATCATATTGTTTCTTCAACTTAAAAATAGCTGACTGTTTTTTCCCCCTTCTCTGAAATTATATTCCCAGTTTTGATCTCGGACGTCTGGTCAGTGGTCACTTATAGCATATAAGAATATTCTATTACTGTTAAGCAAACTATGAATAATAAAACACGCCAAAACATGTGTCCTTTATCATAGCTACACGTATGACAAAAAAACGCGTGAAAATCAGTGGTATTCAGTGAGGTAAGATGAATTAAATGCACTGACAGTTCATTGCTCCTGCCAAATGAATTACACTGAGTGGAGCGGATCACCACTCCAAGATGGCGGCCCCGTGTATCGTCAGCGCCAGTAGGCAGTAGCGCTCAATGCTGCGTACCCTTATAAGATGTCTATGGTTTACCTCCCAACAGCCATGGTGGCATCATACTACACCCCCATTGTGCACAAATGACTGACAGACTCTTGGCCAATTTGGTCTTTTGCAAATAAAATGCAGCATAGGGCCCTGACATGTAAAAAGTACAACTCAATTCATTGTTATGTTCACGTATTTGTTATGTTTTTCACATGTACGCACACATCAACAAACATACAGTATGAGATGAGATCCATGAGATAAGGTAAGAACAGAATAGAAACTGCTGTGGAACTAGTTAAAATGCAATATGCCATGGAAATACAATGTTAACACTTTTGTGCCAATAAGTACAGTTGCACTTGTTTTTCCAATGTGTTTATTCTGTAAAGGAATGAGTTAAATGTTTAAAATGACTGGTAAATAGTGCTTTTATGAAGTGCAATGTCAGCACTATTTTTTTTCCTGCAATTTCAAATGCACTTGTTTTAATAAATAAATACAGCGTTTTAAAAGCATACACAATCTGTGTAAATATATTAGTCTCCGGTTAAAAGGACTTGAAAGGACTCAAAACTCAAAATGCAGGACTTGGGACTTGACTTGAGACTTTTCAGTCTTGACTTTGGACTTGACTCGAGACTTGCCTGTCTTGACTCGTGACTTGACTCGATACTTGAGGGCAAAGACTTTAGACTTACTTATGACTTGCAAAACAATGACTTGGTCCCACCATTGTTATATCAATCAATCAATCAATGTTTACTTATATAGCTCTAAATCACGAGTGTCTCAAAGGGCTGCACAAGCCACAACGACATCCTCGGCTCAGATCCCACATCAGGGCAAGAAAAAACTCAACCCAATGGGACAATGAGAAACCTTGGAGGTGCAATGGACGTTGAGTAGATCTAGCATAATATTGTGAGAGTCCAGTCCATAGTGGATCTAACATACTAGTGAGAGTCCAGTCCATAGTGGGGCCAGCAGGAGACCATCCCGAGCGGAGACAGGTCAGCAGCGCAGACGTCCCCAACCGATGCACAGTCCACCCCGGGTCCCGACTTTGGACAGCCAGCGCTTCATCCGTGGCCACCGAACCTGTGCAGAAAAGAAACGGCAGCTCAACTAGTCTAAAAGGGGGGTCTATTCAAAGGCTAGAGTATACAAATGAGTTTTAAGATGGGACTTAAATGCTTCTACTGAGGTAGCATCTCTAACTGTTACCGGGAGGGCATTCCAGAGTACTGGAGTCCAAATAGAAAATGCTCTATAGCCCGCAGACTTTTTGGGGGGCTCTGGGAATCACTAATAAGCCGGAGTTCTTTGAACGCAGATTTCTTGCCGGGACATATGGTACAATACAGTCAGCAAGATAGGATGGAGCTAGACCAGGGGTCACCAACCTTTTTGAAACCAAGAGCTACTTCTTGGGTACTGATTAATGCGAAGGGCTACCAGTTTGATACACACTTAAATAAATTGCCAGAAATAGCCAATTTGCTCAATTTACCTTTAACTCTATGTTATTATTAATAATTAATGATATTTACACTTAATTGAACGGTTTAAAAGAGGAGAAAACACGAAAAAAAATGACAATTAAATTTTGAAACATAGTTTATCTCCAATTTCGACTCCTTAAAATTTAAAATTCAACCGAAAAAAAGAAGAGAAAAACTAGCTAATTCGAATCTTTTTGAAAAAATTTCAAAAATAATTTATGGAACATCATTAGTAATTTTTCCTGATTAAGATTAATTTTAGAATTTTGATGACATGTTTTAAATAGGTTAAAATCCAATCTGCACTTTGTTAGAATATATAACAAATTGGACCAAGCTATATTTCTAACAAAGAAAAATCATTATTTCTTCTATATTTTTCAGAACAAAAATTTTAAAAGAAATTCAAAAGACTTTGAAATAAGATTTAAATGTGATTCTACCGATTTTCTAGATTTGCCATAATAATTTTTTTGAATTTTAATCATAATAAGTTTGAAGAAATATTTCACAAATATTCTTCATTGAAAAAACAGAAGCTAAAATGAAGAATAAATTAAAATGTATTTATTATTCTTTACAATAAACATTTTTTTTTACTTGAACATTGATTTAAATTGTCAGGAAAGAAGAGGAAGGAATTTAAAAGGTAAAAAGGTATATGTGTTTAAAAATCCTAAAATCATTTTTAAGGTTGTATTTTTTCTCTAAAATTGTCTTTCTGAAAGTTATAAGAAGCAAAGTAAAACAATTAATGAATTTATTTAAACAAGTGAAGACCAAGTCTTTAAAATATTTTCTTGGATTTTCAAATTCTATTTGAGTTTTGTCTCTCTTAGAATTAAAAATGTCGAGCAAAGCGAGACTAGCTTGCTAGTAAATACATACAATTTAAAAAATAGAGGCAGCTCACTGGTAAGTGCTGCTATTTGAGCTATTTTTAGAACAGGCCAGCGGGCTACTCATCTGGTCCTTACGGGCTACCTGGTGCCCGCGGGTACCGCGTTGGTGACCCCTGAGCTAGACCGTGTAGTATTTTATACGTAAGTAGTAAAACCTTAAAGTCACATCTTAAGTGCACAGGAAGCCAGTGCAGGTGAGCCAGTATAGGTATATGTATATACAGTATATGTATATACAGTATAGGTATATGTATATAAAGGTATATACAGTATAGGTATATGTATATAAAGGTATATACAGTATTGGTATATGTATATATGTATACAAAGGTATATACAGTATAGGTATATGTATATAAAGCAGTGGTTCTTAACCTTGATGGAGGTACCGAACCCCACCAGTTTCATATGCGCATTCACCGAACCCTTCTTTAGTGAAAAATCTAATGTTTTTTATTTCAAATTCAAGACAAAGTTATGTTTTTTTTACTGGTGCACAAAATGAACCGTGCATGAACATCCCCTTTTTCAAAGAACAAAACCAACACAGAGCATGAACTCACAACAAATAACACACCTGCAAATCAGTGTGACTTCTGTGGTTGCCGTATACATAATACGCCGATAGGGAGAAGTTTTTATTTACACGATGAGTCGGGCGTGTCTTGACCTCCGTGGCGGAGGCTCCGCCGAACCCCTGAGGCCAACTCACCGAACCCCTAGGGTTTGATCGAACCCAGGTTAAGAACCACTGATATAAAAGGTATATACAGTATAGGCGTAATATGATCAAACTTTGTTGTTCTTGTCAAAAGTCTAGCGGCCGCATTTTGTACCAACTGTAATCTTTTAATGCTAGACATATACAGTATGTATATACCGGGGCGCCGCTAGGGATTTTGGGCCCCATGAAAAGAATCTTTACAGGGCCCCCTGTATTATAATATCATCATCATTAGGGGCCTCTCTGGGCCCCCCTCCATCATGGGCCCCTAGAATCCGTCTCCTTTACCCCCCCTTTTCGGCGCCCCTGTGTGTATATATATATATATATATATATATATATATATATATATATATATATATATATATATATATATATATATATATATATATATATATATATATATATATATATATATATAAAATTATATATGTGTATATATGTTAAAATAAAGACAATAGATAGAACATGATAATGGGATACAAACAATAAAAATAAGTTAGCAGAAAAGAAGGTTAGTAGTTAGTAGTGGAAGACGTTTTAGGTCAAATAATTACATACATTTAAAAAAAGACTGGGATAAAATAATATAGTAGCTTACATCTCGTTCCACACTCCATATAAGAAGGTGGCGGTAATGCACACCACGAGCTCGCTTGCCGACCGCCAATAAACCAGAGAAGAAGAAGGTTAGGACTACGCGCAGTCCGTGTATTTTGTCCAAGTGGTGACCCGTAGGACCAGGAAGTAGGGAGGTGAACACCTGACTAGACACGCTCCCGTCCACTTATTGACAAGAAGGAAAGTCGCCTTTGCCATCAATATAGCCACTTTTATCCATCAGTCTACTATGAGTGCTATGCGAACCGTCCTGGGTTCTACCGGCTTGGTGGCGGTGTTAGGACTCGGCTATGGAATGTGGTCCATTATTACTCCAGGAGAGGAGAGGCGGAAAGAACTCATCAAGGTGACTTTACGTTCTCACAACTTGACATTCACGTCTGACTTTGTCCTCATTTATGTATAAACATACCGTTACTAAAGTTACATTCGTTCTTGAAAAGACTTCTCTTCGATATTCAAATGTGTGCACGTCCTGTCGTTGCTTGCTAGCCCTTTACGAAAGACTGTCTTTTTGCGCGTGCGCCAGTCTCCATGACGTAACCTGAATATGAGAGATGAGATTTGTGACTCCATGATAGGAGCCGAATGCAAATATCAAATACTTCCGGCTCACTACAGTCTTGGAAAATACGCTTTTAATACTTTACATGACGCTAGCCCAGAACACATCCCCGTCGTGTCAAACAGTCATTATCAAATATAATGAAAATATTGTTATCTAATAATGTTCCGATGTTTGAAAAAAAAGTATGGATGGTATCATGTGCGATACAAGCTGTCCTGCAGTGTTTACTTGTGTGCAATATTATGTGCGATACAAGCAGTCCTGCAGCGTGTTTACTTGTGCGATATCCTGTGCGAATCAAGCGGTCCTCCAGTGTGTTTACTTGTGTGCGATACAAGCAGTCCCGCAGAGTGTTTACTTGTGTGCAATATCATGTGCGATACAAGCAGTCCTGTAGCGTGTTTACTTGTGAGATATCCTGTGCGAATCAAGCGGTCCTCCAGTGTGTTTACTTGTGTGCGATACAAGCAGTCCCGCAGAGTGTTTACTTGTGTGCAATATCATGTGCGATAGAAGCAGCCCTGCAGCGTATTTACTTGTATGCGATATCATATGTGACACAAACAGTCCTGCAGCGTGTTTACTTGTGTGTGACGCAAGCAGTCCTGCAAAGTGTTTAATTGTGTGATATCCAAGCGATACAAGCAGCCCTGCAGCGTGTTTGTGTGTGATATTATGTGTGATACAAGCAGTCCTGCAGCGTGTTTACTTGTGTGTGATATCATGTGTGATACAAGCAGTCCTGTAGCGGTTTTACTTGTGTGATATCATGTGCAAAGAAGCAGTCCTTCAGTTTATTTGTGATATCATGTGCGATACAAGCATTCCTGCAACATGTTTACTTTTGTGATATCATGTGCGATACAAACATTCCTGCAGCGTGTTTACTTGTGTGATATCATGTGCGATACAAGCAGTCCTGCATAGTGTTTACACGTGTGATATCATGTGCGTTACAAGCAGCCCTGCAGCCTGTTTGTGTGTAATATCATGTGTGATACAAGCAGTCCTGCAGCGTGTTTACGTGTGTGATATCATGTGCGAACAAGCAGTCCTGCAGGGTGTTTACTTGTGTGTGATATCATGTGTGATACAAGCAGTCATGCAGCGTGTTTACTTGTGTGATATCATGTGTGATACAAGCAGTCCTGCAGAGTGTTTACACGTGTGATATCATGTGCGTTACAAGCAGCCCTGCAGCGTGTTTGTGTGTAATATCATGTGTGATACAAGCATTCCTGCAGCATGTTTACTTGTGTGATATTTTGTGCGATACAAGCAGTCCTGCATAGTGTTTACACGTGTGATATCATGTGCGTTACAAGCAGCCCTGCAGCCTGTTTGTGTGTAATATCACGTGTGATACAAGCATTCCTGCAGCATGTTTACTTGTGTGATATCATGTGCAAAACAAGCAGTCTTGCATAGTGTTTACACGTGTGATATCATGTGCGTTACAAGCAGCCCTGCAGCCTGTTTGTGTGTAATATCATGTGTGATGCAAGCAGTCCTGCAGTGTGTTTATGTGTGTGATATCATGTGCGAACAAGCAGTCCTGCAGGGTGTTTACTTGTGTGTGATATCATGTGTGGTACAATCAGTCATGCAGCGTGTTTACTTGTGTGATATCATGTGCGATACAAGCAGTCCTGCAGAGTTTTTACACGTGTGATATCATGTGCGTTACAAGCAGCCCTACAGCGTGTTTATTTGTGTGTGATATCATGTGTGATACAATCATTCCTGCAGCATGTTTACTTGTGTGATATCATGTGCGATACAAGCAGTCCTGCATAGTGTTTACACGTGTGATATCATGTGCGTTACAAGCAGCCCTGCAGCCTGTTTGTGTGTAATATCATGTGTGATACAAGCAGTCCTGCAGCGTGTTTACATGTGTGATATCATGTGCGATACAAGCAGTCCTGCAGGGTGTTTACTTGTGTGTGATATCATGTGCGATACAAGCAGTCCTGCAGCGTGTTTACTTGTGTGATACCATGTGCGATACAAGCAGTCCTGCAGAGTGTTTACACATGTGATATCATGTGCGATACAAGCAGTCCTGCAGTGTGTTTACTTGTGTGATATCATATGCGATACAAGCAGAGTGTTTACTTGTGCAAAGCTGGACAGCCAGTTAACATCTAAATGTCCTCCAATAAACACTCAATTTCTTCTCATTTACTAAAGTAATTTACAAAAGGTGAACATGCTAGGCTATAGGCTACTAGGAGCTAGCAGCTACACAACAGCTAAGCACACAATAGCACACAAGCTACGCATAGGTAATAATCAATGAACAATAAAAACAAGTATTAAAAGTATAATTATCAATAATATGCCCCCGCACCCCACTTCGGATAAAGTATAATTATAGTTGCATATTACTTACACATTCAAAGTCTCCAATGCAGAAGCGTGAAAGTATCCAGTAATAAACGTGTCCACATCATTCAACTCACTACTTAACTTTGTAAATTATTGCGACCACTCGGTCTCACAAAAAAAAAAAAGCGACGACCACTCCACTTGATTTGTGTGCGTGTCGCCCGGCAGAACCTGCCGGAATCGAACCCGGGGAGGATGGAGGAGACGAGGAAGCGCAACGCTCTGGTGATGCAGGCGCTGAAGGAGGCCGCAGAAACCGACGACAACATCGCCAGTGGACTGAGAAGATCCAGATGACTTGTTGGAACGCTGCCGACGTCCCACTTATCCTGTCTACGGCCCGCTTGTGTCGACAACACCATTGTGTCATCTTATTATTATTTTTGTACGCTGTCAATGACTGTGTGCTTACATGGATTATATCACTTTTCATATTGACATGGTTTAAGACACTATTTGAAGTGGTTTGTTGCCAAGTTAAACAATACTTTCCTCATGTCACTTAAACAAGTATATTTTTTATCATTTACACTACCGTTCAAAAGTTTGGGGTCACATTGAAATGTCCTTATTTTTGAAGGAAAAGCACTGTACTTTTCAATGAAGATAACTTTAAACTAGTCTTAACTTGAAAGAAATACACTCTATACATTGCTAATGTGGTAAATGACTATTCTAGCTGCAAATGTCTGGTTTTTGGTGCAATATCTACATAGGTGTATAGAGGCCCATTTCCAGCAACTATCACTCCAGTGTTCTAATGGTACAATGTGTTTGCTCATTGGCTCAGAAGGCTAATTGATGATTAGAAAACCCTTGTGCAATCATGTTCACACATCTGAAAACAGTTTAGCTCGTTACAAAAGCTACAAAACTGACCTTCCTTTGAGCAGATTGAGTTTCTGGAGCATCACATTTGTGGGGTCAATTAAACGCTCAAAATGGCCAGAAAAAAAGAACTTTCATCTGAAACTCGACAGTCTATTCTTGTTCTTAGAAATTAAGGCTATTCCACAAAATTGTTTGGGCGACCCCAAACTTTTGAACGGTAGTGTACATATCTGAAATAATCAACATACTGAATATTTTTAGCAATTTAATCAAGAGAATCTCATCACAAAACATTTATAATAAACCATTTTAATAGTGGTTTATTCCATGACCAATATATTTATTTTCTTGCCAGATTACAAAAAAAATTGAATAAGAAATGTGCAATTAAAATAATGACAACAATCATCAAATCAAAATAATAATCATTTACAAAATGGTTATCACACGGCTCCAATATTGTTATTTCAAACTATATTCTCTACTTGGGCTGCTGCCCCCGCACCCCACTTCGGATAAGCGGAAGAAGATAGATGGATTATTCGAGGATTTTTTAAATTTATTATTATTTAAATTCTATATTTAAAATGATCCAGTAATTTAATGTCAGTTAAAATCTGTATTTAAAGCAAGCACTTTTATAAATAAATATTTATTCACGATGTTTATCAATCTTATATGAAGAAGAACATTTTTAATATAATAATTTATAATGGACGCAGTGGACACACCTGTCTTAAAGTCCAGCATCAATAAACTGGATACATAAGACTATAAGAAAGGTCATTTCCACACATATGGTTTTCTACACCAAAATGAATCTATTAATGATTATTATTCAACAACTTCTTCTTCTCCAGATTTTGGCGCGCTCGACCTTCCACATTCCCAGATTTCCCAGAATTCCAGGTTTTCCAGGACATTTTTCCCATTCAAATTGAATTGGCCATTTTTCTAACTTTCACCATTTCCACATTTTTCAACCAATTCAAACCATTCCACCTTCAACACATTTCACCATCCTGGGCATTCAAACTATCATTTTCTCAAGTTCCAAAAAGTTCCAGGAAATCCCAGAATTCCCGTTTTTTCAAACCCTTTGTTCACCCTTTTTTCTGTCGACTACTCCTTCCACATTTTTCAACCCACTTCAACCGTTCCACCGTCAAATCATTCCTCTTAATTAGGACAAAAAACTAAGTTGTATTTTGAACTGGAAAAATTCCCGAAATTCCAGGAATTACGTAATACCATTTCTCAATTTAAAATGTTACTATACTTCAACATTTCTCAACCGATTTGAAAAATTCCAACACCAACCATTCATTCATTCAACTCATTCAGATCATTCTTTTTTCTGTTTTTTTTTCTTTTTAGCATTTTTCAAAAAATTCCCTCTTTTCCCGAAATTCCCAAATTTCCATGAAATTCCCATTGAAAAGAATGGCACACTTTTCAAAGTTACACAACTCCCAAATGTTTTATCCGATTCAAACTATTCCAACTTCAAAATATTCAGCCTGTTCAAAATTGTGTGCTCTCCTTCAACAATTTTTAAAAATTCCCGGATTTCCGAGAATTCCCAGTTTTCAGGGACATTTTCCCCATTCAAAATGAACTGTCCATTTTTCACACTTCCACATTTTTCAACATCAACACATTCCACTCTTCCAACTAACACTTTCCCAAGTTCCAAACCAAATTCCGGTTTTCCTGGAAATTCAAACTCTTCAACATTCAAGCCATTCCAACATTCAAACTATTCTTACATTCATGCTACATTCTGTCAGCATTTCACTTCAACTTCAGCATTGGAGCATTCACACGGAATTCCTGAAGGAATTGCGTGTTACTCAACAACTTCTTCTTCTCCAGATTTTAACGCGCTCTACCTTCCACATTTTTCATCCGATTCAAACTGTTCCAACTTCAAACTGTTCAGCCTATTCGGGAATCACAGGCTTTCTCTTGACAAATTCCAAAAATTCCCTGATTTCCCAGAATTCCCGGTTTTCCGGGACATTTTTCCCATTCAAAATTAATTGGCCATTTTTCAAACTTCCACCATTTTCACATTTTTCAACCTATTCGAACCATTCCACCTTCAACACATTTCACCATTCTGGAAATTCAAACTACTCTTTTTCCAAGTTCCAAAAAAATTCCAGGATTTTCCATAATTCCTGCTTTTCCAAAGCCCTATTTCCACCCTTTTTTCTGGCCACTACTCCTTCCAGAATTTTCAACGCATTTCAACCGTTCCACCTTCAAAACATTCTTCTTAATTAGGACAAAAAACGAAGTTGTTTTTTTAACTGGAAAAATTCCCAGTTTTCCCGAAATTCCAGGAATTCCGTAATACCATTTCTCAATTCAACATGTTACTACTTCAGCATTTCTCCACCTATTTGAAAAATTTCAACAGCAACCATTTCAACTCATTCAGACCATTCAAGTTGTTTACCTTATTTTTTTTATTCCCGCTTTTCCCGAAATCCCCATTGAAATCAATGGGACATTCTTCAAAGTTCCACAATTCCCACATTTTTCATCTGATTCAAACTGTTCCAACTTCCAAATATCCAGCCTGTTCAGGAATTGTGTGCTCTACTTCAACACTTATAAAAAAAATAAAATAAAATTCCAGGATTTCATTTCAACTTCAGCATTGGAGCATTCACACGCAATTCCTTGTGGGATTGCCTCATCTAGTTAAAAAGTAAAAAGTGTGTATTTACTTGCAACAAAAGAGGAGAAATATAACATTTGTATGCACGTACAACCCTTAAAACCTTCAGTATATCAGTATGTGGAATGAAATTATGGAATGTCTTAAGCAAAGAAATCAAACAATGTACTAACATGGTCCACTTCAAGAAACTCTTCAAACTTAAAGTGTTTACAAAGTATACAGAAGAAGAACCATGATAAAAATGTTGATTTTATTTCATCCATCCATTCATTTTCTAGATAATCTTACTCATCTCACCATATGAAATATAACTTCACTAATTATTTATTTATTTTTTAATGTTCTTACTAATGGAGTATATTGTGAATACATTGAGAAAAGGAAGTGAGCAAACGTGTTAGCAACTTCTATGTAAAGGAAAAGGGTTAGGATTAAATAAGCTCTGCTTCTTCCTACTCCTTTTCGAACATGTTGAATAGAGAAACTGGAAATTGTGATGCATCATGTTGTATGCATGCATGTTCGATATAAACACAAACCAAAAGTAGTCAAAAATAAATTAATAATATCCATCCATCCATCCTTTTTCTACCGCTTGTCCCCTTTGGGGTCGCGGGGGGTGCTGGAGCCTATCTCAGCTGCATTCGGGCGGAAGGCGGGGTACACCCTGGACAAGTCGCCACCTCATCGCAGGGCCAACACAGATAGACAGACAACATTCACACACTCAAAAAAATGACTCGTTGGATGAACTCAATTAAAATGAGGGCAGGATTTCCATCCAATTGACTTCGATTTGACGTCTTTTGCAGTATATATTGATGACGTTTTATCGCCCAGCCCTATCAGCCTTTAAAAAAAAAAAAATTTCAATTTATTTGTTATCAATTATGTGTCTATCATGATATATATTTTTGTTTTATGGCCCAGCCCTACGTATATTTTTTCAGATTTTTTTTTAAATTTTTTTAACGGATTTTGATTTTATTTATTTTGCGATATATATTGATAACATTTTATTGTCCAGTCCTACGGGGATTTTTTTCAGAATAATTTTTTTTTTGTTTGTTTTTTTATTGATATCGATTTTATGTCTTTTGCCATATATATTGCAATCAACGGAATCAATAATAAACCGAAACGTTGTTGCACACTCCATCCACAAAGCGGCAGTAATGAGCATTTTAACTGCGTTTTAGTTGTCATTCCAATTACAGCCACAGAGCGTCTAAATCGTCGATATCTCAACCGCTTCAAACAAGCACACGAAGAAGAAAGAAAACCGGGAAGAAGAAGAATAAAGAAAAAATCGTCGCTACTCAAGTCATGTAAGTATGTCTTATTTGGAAAAAAGCTAACATTAAAACGTTCCGTAGGGTTTAAAACTCAACAAACGCCGATGTAGATGTGATTTACGGTCTTATTGTTGGAGGCGCAGATATAAACGCGTGTGTATAATAACGGCAGCCTGGCCTAGACAGGATGTTCATGGCTAATGCTTGGCTCACCATGTGTCATGGCAACACTATTGTGATGGACGTTTAAAAATATATATTCTCTGGGGCGTCGCTTCATCTATAAACTCATTGTGATATTTCCCATGTCTGCTTAGTGTTAACGAGACATTTTTTAATTCTTCATTCATTTTCATGAAAGCAACGCTCCTATTGTTGCACACGAACCAGTGACGCCGACAATGACGTCATTTCTGCCTTTAGTGACAAAGAACAATTTGGTAATGTATCTGTCGCTTCATCCTGGACAATATTCATGACAAATTTGTGCTTTGTTTTAAAGATGTGATATTTGGTTTTACACTGTATCAGTGGTTCTTAACCTTGTTGGAGGTACCGAACCCCACCAGTTTCATATGCGCATTCACCAAACCCTTCTTTAGTGAAAAATAAAATGTTTTTTTTTTTCAAATTCAAGACAAAGTTATATAATAATAATAATAATAGATTGTATTTGTAAAAAGCACTTTACATTGAGTAATTAAACTCAAAGTGCTAGTGTATTAAAAAAAACAAAAAAAAACTAGAACAGCCAAATAGCTAGAACTAGTATGCATACATCTAAAAAAAAGGCTTTTTTTTAATAAGAATGGTTTTTAAGACTTTTTTAAAAGCATCCACAGTCTGTGGTGCCCTCAGGTGGTCAGGGAGAGCGTTCCACAGACTGGGAGCGGCGGAGCAGAAAGCCCGGTCTCCCATTGTTCGTAGCTTTGTCCTCGGAGGTTGGAGGAGGTTAGCCTGTCCGGAGCGGAGGTGTCGTGTGGAGGATTTGGGGGTGAGTAGTTCTTTGAGGTAGAGGGGGGCATTTCCATGGAGGCACAGGTGGGTTAGTAGGCAGACTTTGAATTCAATCCTATATGTTTTTGGTAACACTTTAGTATGGGGAACATACTCTTAAGTAACAAAGACTTAATTTAGAGTTTTTTGGACACTAGGGGAACATGATCTAAGTAACAAATACTTAATTTAGAGTTATTTGGTTAGGGCAGGGGTCTGCAACCTGCGGCTTTAGAGCCACTTGCGGATCTTTAGCGCCGCCCTAGTGGCTCCCTGGAGCTTTTTCAAAAATGTATGAAAATAAAAAAAGATAGGGGAAAAATATATTTTTGTTTTAATATGGTTTCTGTAGGAGGACAAACATGACACAAACCTCCCTACTTGTTAGAAATGCCACTGTTTATATTAAACATGATTATCTGATGAGAGTATTTGGTGAGCGCCGTTTTGTCCTACTAATTTTGGCCGTCCTTGAACTGACCGTAGTTTGTTTACATGTATAACTTTCTTCAACAATGCCACAGAAAGACATATTTTATGCCAGTCATTCTTTGTCTCATTTTGTCCACCAAACTTTTTATGCTGTGCGCAAATGCACAAAGGTGAACTTTGTTGATGTTATTGACTTGTTTGGAGTGCTAATCAGGCATATTTGGCAAGCTAATTGATGCTAACATGCTATTTAGGCTAGCTGCATGTACATATTGCATCATTATGCCTCGTTTGTAGGTATATTTGAGCTCATTTAATTTCCTTAACTTAACTTAAACTATCATTTTGATAGTAGGCTAATATAACTAATAAAGACACTTATATCATGTGTTGACTTCATTATATCACTTATAGAAGGCTTTAATTTTTTTGCGGCTCCAGGCAGATTTGGTTTTTGTATTTTTGGTCCAATATGGCTCTTCCAACATTTTGGGTTGCCGACCCCTGGGTTAGGGCCAGGGTTAGAGGGTTGGGGTTATAATAAGGCCATGCCGAATAAGGCATTAATAAGTACTTAATAATGACTAGTTAAGAGCCAATATGTTACTAATTTGCATGTTAATAAGCAACTAATTAATGGTGGACATGTTCCCCATACTAAAGTGTTACCATGTTTTTATACTTGTGCACAAAATGAACCGTGCATGAACATCACCTTGTCCAAAGAACAAAACCAACACAGTGCATAAACTCACAACCAATTACACACCCGCAAATCAGTCTGACTTCTGCTGTTGCCGTATCCGTAATACGCCGATAGGGAAAAGTTTTTATTTACGCGATGAGTCGGGTGTGTCTTGACCTCCGCCGAACCCCTGAGCCCGACTCACCGAACCCCTAGGGTTCGATCGAACCCAGGTTAAGAACCACTGCACTATATGAACAATAATCTGAAAAGGAATTTTACCTTTGCAACCTCATTATACTATTGGCTAAGTTTTATATTCATAAATGTAAGTTTCTCAATACCCGACCTGTCTTTTGTGCCTTTAAAAAAGATTTAGAACTCTACATTAACACACTCTCTACCTCTAACAACCAAAAAGCTGTGAAAACGATGATGCTGTGTTCCAAATGTAAGTTATTTACTGAAATTCAGTGAGCCTATGGCTTTGCACTTTGTTTATTATATATATATTTTTTGTTTTCTATTTTAGTTAATTTGAATTTACAACCCCCTGGCGCTGTTTTGTACTGTTTTTGTACTTATTTTGAGTAGAGATGTCCGATAATATCGGCCTGTCGATATTATCGGCCGATAAATGCTTAAAAATGTGATATCGAAAATTATCGGTATAGTTTTTTTTATTATCTGTATCGGTTTTTAATTTTTTTATTTTTTAAAATTAAATCAACAAAAAACACAAGATACACTTACAATTAGTGCACCAACCCAAAAAACCTCCCTACCCCATTTACACTCATTCACACTCATTCACACAAAAGGGTTGTTTCTTTATGTTATTAATATTCTAATTCCTACGTTATATATCAATATATATCAATACAGTCTGCAAGGGATACAGTCTGTAAGCACACATGTTTGGTCCACTAATAGTACTAACCTTTAACAGTTAATGTTACTCATTTTCATTAATTACTAGTTTCTATGTAACTGTTTTTATATTGTTTTACTTTGTTTTTGATTCCAGAAAATGTTTTTAATTTATTTATCTTATTTTATTTTTATAATTTTTTTAAAAAAGGACCTTATCTTCACCATACCTGGTTGTCCAAATTAGGCATAATAATGTGTTAATTCCACGACTGTATATATCGGTATCGGTTGATATCGGTATCGGTAATTAAAGATTTGGACAATATCGGATATTGGCAAAAAGCCATTATCGGACATCCCTAATTTTGATTATTGTTTCTCGTCTGTTTGTAAATGTTGAAATTTATAAATAAAGGTTTAAAAAAAAACAATTTGGTAATGTATCCTTTTTTTATTTTTTCAATAAACTCTTGCCTGCTGTTTTTCACATTACTTTCAAGAAATGTTACCGAATTCTTCACAAAGTACCGTTAGAAATAATGACGCATAAAAAAATCTGCAATAAAAATTAAATGATTGCTCATTCTAAAATGTTCTATAAAAATGTATAATATACTAATATTTATATTTTTGAAATTACACGTAAAATATTATATTTCATAATTGTATTATTATTTCCTGTGTCCCGACATTAGGAACATCATGTGGATTATAAAATGTTAATTTAAGATTAAAATGAAATTTCAAATAAAATATGCATGATGTTACAAGGAAATAAAAAAATTTAAATGACAAAAGCTGAATATAATTTTTTTAATAATTGTATTCGCAATTCAAAACTGTATAACCGTCTTTTTAGAAATGATAACAAACCAAAATGCAACTAAAACATGTCACAGATTAGGGGTGTTCCAATCCGATGTTATCCGATATCAGCCCCCAAAAATAAATATTAGTAATAAGTGCTTATATGTAAAACGTGTGATATCATGTGCGGCACAAACAGCCCTGCAGCATGTTTACTTTAGTGCGATGTCATGTGCGATACAAGCAGTCCTGCAGCATCGTTACTTGTGTGTGTGATGTCATGTGCGATATAAGCAGTCCTGCAGCATCTTTACTTACGTGCGGTACAAGCAGTCCTGCAGCGTCGTTACTTGTGTGATACGAGCAGTCCTGCAGCGTCTTTACTTGTGTGTGATGTCATGTGCGATACAAGCAGTCCTGCAGCGTCGTTACTTGTGTGATACAAGCAATCATGCAGCGCCTTTACTTGTGTGCGATGTCATGTGCGGTACAAGCAGTCCTGCAGTGTCGTTACTTGCGTGCGATACAAGCAGTCCTACAGCGTCTTTACTTGCGTGTGCGATGTCATGTGCGATTCAAGCAGTCCTGCAGCGTCTTTACTTGTGTGTGCGATGTCATGTGCGATACAAGCAGTCCTGCAGCGTCTTCACTTGCCTGCAATGTCATGTGCGATACAAGCAGTTCTGCAGCGTATTTACTTGTGTGAGTGATATCATGTACGATACAAGCAGTCCTGCAGCGTCTTTACATTTGGGTGATATCATGCGCGATACAAGCAGTCCTACAGAGTTTACTTGTGTGTGATATCGTGTGTGATACAAGCAGTCCGGCAGCGTCTTTACTTGTGTGAGACCATGTGCAATACAAGTAGTCCTGCAGCGTATTTACTTGTGTGTGTGATATAATGTGCGATACAAGCAATCCTGCAGCGTGTTTACTTGCGTGCGATGTCATGTGCGATACAAGCAGTCCTACAGCATGTTTACTTGCGTGCGATATCAGGTGCGACACAAGCAGTCCTGCAGCGTCGTTACTTTTGCGCGGTATCATGTGCGATACAAGCAGTCCTGCAGAGTGTTTACTTGCGTGTGATATCATGGGTGATACAAGCAGTCCTGCATCGTGTTTACTTGCGTGCAGTGTCATGTGCGACACAAGCAGTCCTGCAGCGTGTTTACTTGCGTGCAATTTCATGTGCGACACAAGCAGCCCTGCAGCGTCTCTACTTGTGTGTGATATCATGTGCGATACAAGCAGTTCTACAGCGTCTTTATTTGTGTGTGATATCATATTTTCTCCAGACAACGTTATGTTTGAATAGAACAGGGATGTACAATCTTTTTGACCTGAAAGGCAAAAAAAATACTCATTTTTTCCACAAGATGGCGACAAAGCAATGCAGAAATTGACTTTTAGAATGCAGCCAGATTTCTTATGAAGCTCATCTTGTCTTGTTTATAATATTATGATGGAGTCATTATTTGAAGAAATGCTGTATTTCCAGCATCACACAGCAGAATAAGTATTTGATCCCCCTTACAGAATGCCTAAAACCAAGGAAGTGCTGTCCTCCACCAGTGGAAGCGACTCTGAGAGCGAGGTTGAAACCAAGGTTGGTGTTTTTATTCACGCGACACTCACCACATGAAATCTGTATGTTCTAGAAAGATCTCTGTTGTTTCTAGACAAAGAAAAGGAAGTCCAGCACGCCAGAGAAAACGGTGAAGAAAGCAAAAGGTGGGGAGACCTCAAAGCCGGGAGGCTCGTCCAAAGACGGCGGCAACAGCGAGGACAACATGTTTCAGGTGACGGACAGTACTTCAGCTAGCAAGACCAGCGCACAAAACTCCCACTTTATGTTGGGCTTTTGAAGTGGTTGTCAACAAAGGCGTGTGATGGATGCGCAGGAAAGGGAGCGTGGAGGTGGAGAAGTGAAATAACAGCAAGTGTCGTTGGCAGATTGGAAGGATGAGATACGTGAGTGTCCGGGACTTCAGAGGGAAAGTTCTGATCGACATCCGAGAGTACTGGAACAACTCAGACGGGGATATGAAGCCTGGGAAGAAAGGTAAACCCCCAGGAGCCGCTTAAGCTGTTTTTGAATTTGGAGAACTGAATTTTTGGCGTCAAAAAGCATTTAAAAAAAGCTAGTACTTTTTTTAAAATTCAATGTTAAAAATATTCAGTGTTAAAAAAAATTCACTGTATAAAAATTCCGTGTGTAAAAAGATCTGTGTTAAAACATTCAGTGTATAAAAATCAGTGAATAAAAAATTAAGTGTTTTAAGAGTCACCGTATAAAAATTCACTGTATAAAAAAAAATCTGTGTACCAAAATTCATAGTATAAAAATTCAGTGTTTTAAAATTCACTGTATAAAAAATCAGTGTTTAACAATTAATTGTATAAAAATTCTGTCTTTTCATATTCACTGTATAAAAAAATCAGTGTTTAACAATTCATTGTATAAAAATTCAGCACATAACAATTGAGTGTATAAAAAAAAAATCTAGTTTTTTAAAATTCACAATAAAAACTCAGCATATGAAAATTCAGGGTTAAAAAAAATTGTGTAAATCAAAAAATTCAGTGTTTTAAAATTCATTATAAAAATTCACTGTATAAAAAAATAATTTTACCAAAATTCAGTGTATAAAAATCCAGTGTTTTAAAATTCACTGTATAAAAAATCAGTGTTTAACAATTCATTGTATAAAAGTTCAACACTTAACAATTGAGTGTATATAAAAAGTGTTTTACAATTCACAATAAAAATTCAGCATATGAAAATTTAGTTTAAAAAAAAAATCAGTGTTTATCAATTCAGTGTATAAAAATCAGTGAATAAAAAATGCAGTGTTTTAAAATTCACCGTAAAAAAAAATCAGTGTTCAACAATTCATTGTATACAAATTCAGCACATAATTGAGTGGACAAAAAAATCAAGTGTTTTAAAATTCGCAATAAAAATTCAGTGTTTAGAAAAAATCAATGTATAAAAATTCAGTTTTTCACATTTCAGTGTTAAAAATCAGTATTTCAAAATTCAGTGTATAAAAAAAGATCAGTATGTAACAACATTTCAGTGTATAAAAATTTGGTGTTAAAGAAATCAGTGTTTAACAAATCATTGTATAAAAAATCATCACATAACAAATGAGTGTATGAATATCAAGTGTTTTAAAATTCCCAATAAAAATGAATCATATAAAAATTCAGTGTATTAAAAAATCTGTTTTTGACATTCCGGTGTATAAAAATTCAGTGTTAAACAATTCAGAGTAAAAAAATCAGTATTTTAAGAAATTGAGTGTATGAAAAAAATCAGTATGTAACAACATTTCAGTGTATAAAAAATTTGCTGTAAAAAATCATCATATAAAAATCTGGTGCTTTAAAATCCATCCATTTTCTACCGCATGTCCCTCTCAGGTTTGCGGGGGAAGCTGGAGCCTATCCCATAAGCAAATATGTATAAAAATTCAGTTTACAGGGGGAAAAAAATCAGTGTTTAACAATTCGGTGTATAACAATTGGCTGCTTCAAAACACAAGACCCACTTTCGGCAATGGATCGTGTCTCAGCAGCCAATGAGGTGTCAAGTTTGAAGTCAGGTGACACGGGTCTAACTAAGAGGCAGGTTAAGCGGCACTACACGCCATGTCATCTGCTGTACATGCTCACATCCTTTTTATGAACACTTTAAAAACAGCAAATTTTGCTGGGAATAAGTAAACATATCCCAAGGTTTTGCAAAAAAAAAACCAGATAAAAGCTGATCACATGATGGTCCAAACACTCACACAATAATGACTCATACCAAAAATTTTATAACAGACCATCTGAAAGTCGTAGTTTTTACTGAAAAACACATTCAGAATGTAGATGAAAAAACAGAATTTACAATATGAACAATACAAGACTGAATATTAAGATTAAATAAATGTTGCTTTCTTAACGGACATCTTTTATAATGGAGCAAAAACAACAAAGATGCAACAAACATGTTAAAACATAAACAAAGAGTCAAAAACAACCACACATTGGATATAATATCACTTTTCTGTAGAACATTGAATCAAAAACACAAAGTCAAAAATATCCACATTTTGGATATAATATCTCTTTTCTGTAGAACATGGAAACATAAAATAGTCAAAAACATCCGCATATTTGATATAATACTACTTTTCTGTAGTACATTGAAACAAAATAGTCAAAAACATCCACATATTGGATATAATATTACTTTTCTGTAGTACATTGAAACAAAATAGTCAAAAACATCCACATATTGGATATAATATTACTTTTCTGTAGTACATTGAAACAAAGTAGTCAAAAACATCCACATATGGAATATAATATTACTTTTCTGTAGTACATTGAAACAAAATAGTCAAAAACATCCACATATTGGATATAATATTACTTTTCTGTAGTACATTGAAACAAAAACACAAATAGTCAAAAACATCCACATTTTGGATATAATCACTTTTCTGTAGAACATGGAAACATAAAATAGTCAAAAACATCCGCGTATTTGATATAATATTACTTTTCTGTAGTACAGTGAAACAAAATAGTCAAAAACATCCACATATTGGATATAATATTACTTTTCTGTAGTACATTGAACAAAATAGTCAAAAACATCCACATATTGAATACATTACTTTTCTGTAGTACATTGAAACAAAATAGTCAAAAACATCCACATATTGGATATAATATTACTTTTCTGTAGTACATTGAAACAAAATAGTCAAAAACATCCACATATTGGATATAATATTACTTTTCTGTAGTACATTGAAACAAAACAGTCAAAAACATCCACATTGGATTTTATATTACTTTTCCGTAGTACATTGAAACAAAAACACAAATAGTCAAAAACATCCACATTTTGGATATAATGTCACTTTTCTGTAGAACATGGAAACATAAAATAGTCAAAAACATCCACATATTGGATATAATATTACTTTTCTGTAGTACATTGAACAAAATAGTCAAAAACATCCACATATTGAATACATTACTTTTCTGTAGTACATTGAAACCAAATAGTCAAAAACATCCACGTATTGGATATAATATTACTTTTCTGTAGTACATTGAAACAAAACAGTCAAAAACATCCACATATGGAATATAATTACTTTTCTGTAGTACATTGGAACAAAATAGTAAAAAACATCCACATATTGGATATGATTTTTCTGTAGAACATTGAAACATAAACACAAATAGTCAAAACCATTCACATATTAGAAAATGTTTTATTTGGTACATGGTGTAATGATAAGTGTGACCAGCAGATGGCAGTCACAAGAGATACGTGTAGACTGCCATGTGACTCCAGGAAACAACACCAAAACTTTAAATGTTCCATTGAGAATATAGAACATTACACACGGCGCTCAAAAATCTGTCAAAATGTTTTAGTAGTACTTTGGTGAGCTATGAAGTCGTACCGCTTTATGGATTGTCCAACATTACGGCTACTGTAGTCAGACTCAGGAGTATTATTATGGTGTGTGTGTGTGTGTGTGTGTGTGTGTGTGTGTGTGTGTGTGTGTGTGTGTGTGTGTGTGTGTGTGTGTGTGTGTGTGTGTGTGTGTGTGTGTGTGTGTGTGTGTGTGTGTGTGTGTGTGTGTGTGTGTGTGTGTGTAAGGACCACAAAATGGCACCTATTAGCAGACATATTATCTGGCCATTTGTTAAACCAACGTTTCTTACCTTCTGGCACCTGCTGATGTGTATTTGGGATCTGCATCAGTCCTGAAAATTTGCGCGCGTCCACCATTGTAGTCCGTGCTGACACCATAGTCGATAAGCTTCTTCTCTATCTTTTTGTTATGTGACATTCATCCAGTTCTAACTTATCTGTCAGTAGACTCGCTATGGAAGCGCTAAAAACTACAGATGTAGTGAGTTTACATTATTCACCCACAGAACTTTAGTTCTAAGAGAGTTCCGGTACTCTCATTGTTTATGTACTTACATACTAGTACTCTCGTTGCTTATGTACTTACATACTAGTACTCTCGTTGTTTATGTGCTTACATACTAGTACTCTCGTTGCTTATGTACTTACATACTAGTACTGTCGTTTGTGTGCTTACATACTAGTACTCTGGTTGTTTATGTGCTTACCAAACTCTACATTATTCACCCACGGAACTTTAGTTCTTAGAGAGTTCCGGTACTCTCGTTGTTTATGTACTTACATACTAGTACTCTCGTTGTTTATGTGCTTACATACTAGTACTCTCGTTGTTTATGTGCTTACCAAACTCTACATTATTCACCCACGGAACTTTTGTTCTCAGAGAGTTCCGGTACTCTCGTAGTTTATGTACTTACATACCAGTACTCTCGTTGTTTATGTGCTTACATACTAGTACTCTTGTTGCTTATGTGCTTACATACTAGTACTCTCGTTGTTTATGTGCTTACATAATAGTACTCTTGTTGTTTATGTACTTACATACTAGTACTCTCGTTGCTTATGTACTTGCATACTAGTATTCTCGTTGTTTGTGTTTACATACTAGTACTCTGGTTGTTTATGTGCTTACCGAACTCTACATTATTCACCCACGGAACTTTAGTTCTTAGAGAGTTCCGGTACTCTCGTTGTTTATGTACTTACATACTAGTACTCTCGTTGTGTATGTGCTTACATACTAGTACTCTCGTTGCTTATGTGCTTACATACTAGTACTCATGTTGTTTATGTGCTTACATACTACTACTCTTGTTGTTTATGTGCTTACATACTAGTACTCTCGTTGCTTATGTGCTTATATACTACTACTTTTGTTGTTTATGTGCTTACATACTACTACTCTTGTTGTTTATGTGCTTACATACTAGTACTCTCGTTGTTTATGTGCTTACCAAACTCTACATTATTCACCCACTGAACTTTAGTTCTTAGCGAGTTCCTGTACTCGATGTTTATGTGTTTACATACTAGTACTCTTGTTGTTTATGTGCTTACATACTAGTACTCTCGTTGTTTATGTGCTTACCAAACTCTACATTATTCACCCACAGAACTTTAGTTCTTAAGAGTTCCGGTACTCTCGTTGTTTATGTCCTTACATACTAGTACTCTCGTTGTTTATGTCCTTACATACTAGTACTCTTGTTGTTTATGTACTTGCATACTAATACTCTTGTCGTTGATGTACTTGCATACTAGTACTGCCATTGTTTATGTACTCATGTCCAACTTTGTGTTTTCCATCTCAGGTATCTCCCTGAACCCAGAACAGTGGAACCAGCTGAAGGAGCAGATTTCAGAAATCGATGATGCCATAAAGCGAGTATAAGCATTCCTTCCAAAGTCCAGCCTCTTTTTCTCACGTCTGGTCTGGAACGGTTTACGGACTTCTGGAACGCTGATCTAGTTTAGTCTTTTTCACCTACACCCTCTTTTCAACCTAGTTCAAGTAGCAGCGTCAAAGTGTGCGTGCGTGCGTGCCATGTTCCAGTCCAGTGTTGCTGAAATGTGTGAGTGGATAGTCAAGCTGTCGATCCACTCACTCATTTCACTTCCTCCTTGGACTTATTTCTAATCGTTGTGTGTGTGTGTCATGTTCCAGTCAAGTGTTGGTGATAGCGTGAGTGAATCGTCAAGCTGTCGATCCACTCACTCATTTCACTTCCTTTTTGGACTTAATTCTGATATTTGGGTGCTGCAGAATTCTGACGTCTGTTCAAACATGTTGGGGTCAATTCCTACAGACTATTGTTAGTTTTTCAAAATAAATGGCATCATTGAAAAGGTGGTGTGGTATCGAATAATCCTTTGTGTCCAATCAGTCCATCTCACTTGTATCATTTTGATCATTGCATGTTCTCATGGGACTACGTTATTGCCTTGAATTATTATGTAGACTTTTCACCAGAGTAGTCACAGCAACACGAACAAGACCACATTTTAGACCGACACAAGACTGGATCACATCAAATGACTTCATATTCTTGATTCTTTTGTCTACATTTGTGTTTCTGTTCAGGTAATTGTAGCAGTGTTTCCCACACATTCATTTATTTGTGGCGGCCCGCCACGAAAGAATTACGTCCGCCACAAATAAAATTAAAAAAATATATATTTTATTTATTTATTTATTTATTTTGGTCCTGTCCAGCTTCTCAGGCAAATCATATAGTTGATGTAGATGCCCATATAGGCTGTTCAGATTTACTTTACAAAAGAGAAGTGTAGGATACTTCTCTTGTTGCCTTATTTGTATTTGACCACTACTGTTTTCTATTTATTTGTTACTGACTGTGGCAGGACACCTCAGCCTCTGTTTCACTTTATGTTGCTGGTAAATAATATGGTTGTAGTAAAGTTAAAGTACCAATGATTGTCACACACACACAAGGTGTGGTGAAATTTGTCCTCTGCATTTGACCCATCCCCTTGATCACCCCCTGGGAGGTGAGGGCAGCAGTGGGCAGCAGCGGTGCCGCGCCCGGGAATCATTTTTGGTGATTTAACCCCCAATTCCAACCCTTGATGCTGAGTGCCAAGCAGGGAGGTAATGATTCGGCCGGGGTTTGAACTCACAACCTACCGATCTCAGGGCGGACACTCTAACCACTAGGTAGTAGGCTAAAGTTAAATTATTTAGTATGCACTAATTAAAGGGGCAGAGCTTTAAGAGACATTTTAGCTTTTATATTTTATAAGATATATTTTTTGTAAGAACCACAATTAATAAATATATTTCAGTGAATAACTTATTGTTCAAATCTGTATATAAATATGTACATAAAGTGTTGTAATTATATTGTAAAATGGATGGATGGATGGACGTTTAAAACAAAACTGTTATTATTAATTAGTAAGTATACATTTTTTGAGCCTTTTTAGAGAAAATCATATCATTGAGACACTTGTGATTTAGGGCTATATAAATAAACATTGATTGATTGATTGATTGTAGTAAATTATGCAAATTACTCGATGATGTCATGGTGACCACGCCCATAGCCACGCCCCCACCGCCACAGGTATCTTGGCAGTTTATGGGAAACACTGTAGCATAAAAGTAAATAGTTGTGTAATGTCCATAATTATATTGTTTCTTGTCACTGTCACATTACATACAACATGCAATATTACATGGATATTATACTTCAAGGTACTCAAAGCACGTTGACACTATTTCCACATTCATACACACATCCACACGCACTTTCACCCATTCATACATCCACGCGCACATTCACACACATTCATACACACATGCACATTCACCCATTCATACACAGCTATGCGCACGCACACATTCACCCATTCATACACACATTCGTACATTCACACACATACGCAGTCACCCATTCATTCACATGCACATTTACTTATTCATACACCCATTCACACGCACATTGATACACACATTCACCCATTCATACGCACATCCACACGCACTTTCACCCATTCATACGCACATTCACCCATTCATACACAGGCACAGTCACCCATTCATACGCACAGTCAGCCATTCATACACATTGACACGCACATTCACCCATTCATATGCACATTCACTCATTCATACATATTCACACACGTTCACCCATTGATACACATTCACCCATTCGTAGATACATGCATACACACATTCACCCACAAACACAAGCAAGCAAAGCCCTAAGCACGACCCATCAGGAGCAAGGGTGAAGTGTTTTGCTTAAGGACACAACTGACGAGGATGGCGGAGGCCGGGGACCGAACCAGGAACCCTCAGGGTGCTGGCACGGCCGCTCCAGCACCCGAGCCAATTCCATCTTGCTCTCTACAAGCGACATTAATAATCAAACGCTAATTGTCTTTTGATTAAAATACACTCATTGTCATTTAGTTTTGATGTAAAAAAGAGTCGCTAATTATCATTTATTGAAATGACAAAGAGTCCCTACTTGTCATTGAGTGTCTCCTGGCATACAGCAGTGGTGCTGTAAGAGGAAGTAACAACAAGATGAAGAAGGCGTGCGACAAACGAGGAAAAGGAAGCAAGAGAGAACTTGTGTTGGACTGGTGATGGACATCTTTGTGGTGTAGATGGTGTGAAGACAAACAGCTTTGTGGTGTAGATGATGTGAAGACAACATCTTTGTGGTGTAGATGACATAAGGGTGTCCTTATGTGCACTTGGCATGTTTCTAATGATCACCACCTGGTGGTGAGTCTGCTCCGATGGTAGGGGAGGATGCCGGACAGACATGGCAGGCCCAAACGCATTGTGAGGGTCTGCTGGGAACCTCCGGCAGAATCTCCCGTCAGAGAAAGTTTCAATTCCCACCTCCGGAAGAACTTTGAACATGTTCGTGAACCGTGTTCCGTGCCTCTGTTGCCGAGGCGGCCGATCAAAGCTGTGGCCGCAAGGTGGTTGGTGTCTGATGTGGCGGTAATCCCAGAAACCAGATGCCGTCAACGTGAATAAGACACTATCGGGTCCTTTTGGGACGCCGGAGGCAGTGGCTTGTGCGGTCGAGGAGGCAAAAACTCGACATTAGAGAGTTCGGGGAAGCCATGGAAAACGACTTCCGGGCTGCTTCGGAGTGCTTCTAGATCACCATACTTCGCCTAAAGCAGGGGTCGGCAACCTTTACCACTCAAAGAGCCATTTTGGCAAATTTCACAAATTAAAGAAAGTAATGGGAGCCACAAAAAAAATTTTTAAATTAAAAATGAAAAACACCGCATACAGAGCTTAAATGCTTTTTGTGCTATGTTAACCAGGGGTCTCTGACACACGCACCTGCACGCACTTTAATGTGGAAATTTGATGTTAGTGCAGCCCACAAGTTTTAAATAATTGGCGCTTGATAGCTTCGTGCCCTCTCATTATTCCCGGGTGACTCCCGAATACCAGAGCGTGATGACAGTGCATTTGGCGCCCTCTACAGTCTGCCCTAACAGTGTACCTGCTCGACCACATGTAGAATGCAGTTTCAGCTTGGTCATATAAGTGACAGCAAGGCGTACTGCCTCAGCATCAACACAACTTACACTGACGGCACCAACACCCAGAATCCCATGCAGCACTAACTCTTCCGTACTAGATCAGCAGCCACACATCTTACACTGACGATACCAATACACATCTTACACTGACGGTACCAATACCCAGAATCCCATGCAGCACTAACTCTTCCGCTCAACCAACGCACGGAGAGGGGGGGGGGGGGGGTTGATGTGTGGGGGGATTTGGTGGTAGCAGGGGTGTATAATGTAGACCGGAAGAGTTAGGGCTGCATGGGATTCTGGGTAATGGTTGTGTTGTGTTTATGTTGTGTTACGGTGGGATGTTCTCCAGAAATGTGTTTTTCATTCTTTTTTGGTGTGGGTTCATAGTGTGGCGCATATTTGTAACGTAACAATGTTAAAGTTGTTTGATACGGCTACCGTCAGTGTAAGCTGTGTGGCTGATGAGCAAGTATGCTTTGCTGTCTCCTGTGTGTGCAAGTAATAACAACATGCAATATGTGGCTGGACTGGCATGCTGTATGTAAATGCTGTAGAGGACAATTACTGCAGTGCCATTAGGGCACGCCCTTTATTTAGTAGTTAGAGTCTAAATAGGATTTTTGTTTACCCTGGGAGTTATCTAGGAGAGACACTGAGTTCCAGAAGTCTCCTGGGAAAATCGGGGAGTCGGCATGTATGTAGCTGAGCCGCATCAGAGTGGTCAAGGAGCCGCATGCGGCTCCGGAGCCGCGGGTTGCCGACCCCTGGCCTAAAGGGTGAAGCAGTACACTGTCAACACCGTTTACGGTGGGGATGGTGTGCTGCTGACCTTGACTGTAGAAGTTGTGGATCGGTGGAGGGAATACTTCGAAGACCTCAATCCCACCTACATGTCTTCTTTTGAGGAAGCAGTGCCTGGGGAATCTCTTATTTCTGGGGCTGACGTTGCCAAGGTAGTTAAATAGCTCCTTGGTGGCAAGGCCCCGCGGGTGGATGAGATCTGTCCCGAGTTCCTGAAGGATCTGGATGCTGTAGGGCTGTCTTAGTTGACAGGACTTTGCAACATTGCGTAAATCAGACATCAGCGGCGGTACTTCTGGATTGGCAGGTGGTTCGGCGGTTGCTCTATTTAAAAAGGGGAACCGGAGAGTGTGCTCAAACTATCGTGGGATCACACTCCTCAGCCTTCCCGAAAAGGTCTATTCAGGTCTACTGGAGAGGAGGCTATGACGGATAGTCGAACCTCGGATTCAGTGTGGTTTTCGTCCTGGTCGTGGAACTGTGGACCAGCGCTATACTCTCGGCAGGGTCCTTGAGGGTGCAAGGGAGTTTGCCCAACCAGTCAACATGTGCTTTGTGAACTTGGAGAAGGCATTTGACTGTGTCCCTCGGGAAGTCCTGTGAGAAGTGCTCAGAGAGTATGGGGTATCGGACCGTCTGATTGTGGGGGCCCGCTCCCTGTATGATCGGCAGTAAGTCGGACCCGTTTCCAGTGAGGGTTGGACTTGGCCAGGGCTGCCCTTTGTCATCGATTCTGTTCATAAATCTTATGGACAGAATTTCTAGGGGATCCGGTTTGGTGGCTGCAGGATTAGGTCTCTGCTTTTTGCAGATGATGTGGTCCTGATGGCTTCATGTGGCCAGGATCTGAAGTGACTGCGATGAGAATCAGCATCTGCATTTCTGAGTCCATGGTCCTTGCATGGAAAAGTGTGGAGTGCCATCTTCGCTTTGGGGAGGAGATCTTGCCCCAATTGAAGGAGTTCAAGTATTCACGATTGAGGGAAGTGTGGATCGTGAGATCGACAGGCGAATCGGTGTGGCTTCTGCAGTAATGCGGACCCTGTACTGATTCGTCGTGGTGAAGAAGGAGCTGAGCCGGAAGGCTAAGATCTCAATTTACCGGCTGATCTATGTCCCTATCCTCAACTATGGTCATGATCTTTGGGTTATGACCGAAAAGGACAAGATCACGGGTACAATCAGCAGAAATTAGTTTCCTCCGTCAGGGGGCGGGGCTCTCCCTTAAAGATAAGGTGAGGAGCTCTGTCATCCGGGAGGAGCTCAAAGTAAAACTGCTGCTCCTCCACATGAAGGAGCTAGATGAGGTGGTTTAGACATCTGGTCAGGATGCCTCCCTGAGGAGGTGTTCAGGGCACGTACGATCGGTAGGAGCCCACAGGGAAGACCCAGGCCAGCCGGTAGACTATGTCCCACTTTCATTCAGACAACCCGTCGATTACGATCGACCCCTCGATCTTTGGGATCCTAACGGTCGATCGCGAAAATATTAGGGGGAAAAAAAGTATTAATATGACATCAGTGACCAACAGACCCGCAGACACAAATTTGAACTCTTGCGACAGGAAGCATACGAGACTCCGTGAACATTGCTCCAAAGTACGGATTTTGTGTTGATTTATTGTGCAGACAAAAGTAAACATTGACAGTAATATATGACAAAATAGGGCGGCAGCTAAAGAAGGACTTCTCCGTTTATCCCCTCTTTTACCACGCAGGAAACACCTGCCAGGTGAACAGCTGATTTTTACTACTTATGTCCCGGCAAGAAATCTGCGTTCAAAGAACTCCGCCTTATTCGTGATTCATAGAGCGTAAGACGACCATGTGACTCGCGCCCCATATGTCACCATAGGATGAGAAAATATACCACAGTACTCTGACTATAGTGGCCATAAATTGTTGGCTTCTACAGCTTCTTTGTATACACACACACACACACACACACATATATATATATATATATATATATATATATATATATATATATATATATATATATATATACCGTTCAAAAGTTTGAGGTCACCCAAAGAATTTTGTGGAATAGCCTTCATGTCTAAGAACAAGAATAGACTGTCGCGTTTCAGATGAAAGTTCTCTTTTTCTGGCCATTTTGAGCGTTTAATTGACCCCACAAATGTGATGCTCCAGAAACTCAATCTGCTCAAAGGAAGGTCAGTTTTGTAGCTTCTGTAACGAGCTAAACTGTTTTCAGATGTGTGAACATGATTGCACAAGGGTTTTCTAATCATCAATTAGCCTTCTGAGCCAATGAGCAAACACAATGTACCATTAGAACACTGGAGTGATAGTTGCTGGAAATGGGCCTCTATACACCTATGTAGATATTGCACCAAAAACCAGACATTTGCAGCCAGAATAGTCATTTACCACATTAGCAATGTATAGAGTGTATTTCTTTAAAGTTAAGACTAGTTTAAAGTTATCTTCATTGAAAAGTACAGTGCTTTTCCTTCAAAAATAAGGACATTTCAATGTGACCCCAAACTTTTGAACGGTAGTGTATATATATTAGTTGATGCGGGGTTAAATCTTGCTTTGGTTTTTGGCTGAGACCAGGGATCTGGGGCTGGAACAGGTTGGTGACCAGTGCATTGGCAGATGATTCAAAGAGGGCAAAAGAAATCAGTGGGGTGATTGCTACTTTTCTTACTGTCGACCCTTTTCTGACACTTGAGCCGCGCTACAAGATTCCTTCAGCGATACTGTAGTTCCTGTTTTGTACAACAAGACAAAAGCCCAATGAGAGACAGCAGTTTCCGTATCGCACTCACTGTTAATGCACCACAGAAGATGGCTGATTGATCAGATGCGATTATTTTATTTATTTATTTTTACACGCCGTTTTTGCTTGAGGGCAAGTATAAAGCTGCACCAGATACATTTAATTTAATTAAACTGCAGGCACATGATCTTTCCGTCTATTGTCGGTAATCCGTCTTTCATCTCTGTAAAAATAAAAATATTTTCTGTTTTTCTTCGCTTTTCCCGACCTACAATGTGTGTTAAAATTTTGATCCGTCTCTGCCATTAACTACTATTTTCCCATAATGAGTACGGTTTTTGATAATCCAGTGGTAAGCTTCATAATGCGCCACACATTTTCAATGGGAGACAGGTCTGGACTACAGGCAGGCCAGTCTAGTACCCGCACTCTTTTACTATGAAATTTCCAAAAACATTTTCAAATGTGGACTCGTCAGACCACAGAACACTTTTCCACTTTGCATCAGTCCATCTAAGATGAGCTTTGGGCCCAGCGAAGCCGGCTGTGTTTCTGGGTGTTGTTGATAAATGGCTTTGGCTTTGCATAGTAGAGTGTTAACTTGCACTTACAGATGTAGCGACCAACTGTAGTTACTGACAGTGGTTTTCTGAAGTGTTCCTGAGCCCATGTGGTGATATCCTTTACACACTGATGTCGCTTTTTGATGCAGTACCACCTGAGGGATCGAAGGTCACGGGCTTAGCTGCTTACGTGCAGTGATTTCTCCAGATTCTCTGAATCTTTTGATGATATTATGGACCGTAGATGGTGAAATCCCTAAATTCCTTGCAATAGCTGGTTGAGAAATGTTGTTCTTAAACTGTTGGACAATTTGCTCACGCATTTGTTGACAAAGTGGTGACCCTCGCCCCATCCTTGTTTGTGAATGACTGAGCATTTCATGGAATCTACTTTTATACCCAATCATGGCACCCACCTGTTCCCAATTTGCCTGTTCACCTGTGGGATGTTCCAAATAAGTGTTTGATGAGCATTCCTCAACTTTCTCAGTCTTTTTTGCCACTTGTGCCAGCTTTTTTGAAACATGTTGCAGGCATCAAATTCCAAATAAGCTAATATTTACAACAACAAAAAAAGTTTCTCAGTTCAAACATTAAATATCTTGTCTTTGCAGTCTATTCAATTGAATATAAGTTGAAAAGGATTTGCAAATCATTGTATTCTGTTTTTATTTACTATTTACACAACGTGACAACTTCACTGGTTTTGTATGTATGTATGCATATAAGAATGTGTATGTATGTATATATATATATATATATATATATATATATATATATATATATATATATATATATATATATATATATATATATATATATATATATATATATATATATATATATATATATATGTGTGTGTGTGTGTGTGTGTGTGTGTGTATACTTTAAGGAAAATATTAAGACATTAAAATAAACATATTTATTAGTTATATTTTGTGAATGGGACAACTAAAGTGTGGACATACTGTATATACAAATTATTTTTTAAAAGTTTAATTAACAATAAATACAAATAATTAACTGTTGGGGAAAAAAATATGATTAAAAAAATAACATAGAGAAAACATTTATTTACATAAATAAAATCTTGAATATCTTTTTTAAGTGGATAATATATGCCTTTTTGTTTGTGTCCAGACATTCGTGACTGCGCGTGCGTGTTTGGGTGTGTGTGTGTGTGTGTGTGTGTGTGTGTGTGTGTGTGTGTGTGTGTTTTATATGAACATTCTTCTAGTTTATGTAAACAACAATCTTCCTTACACTTTCAGAGTGTTACTGTAAAAGTAAACACGCATACACAGACACACGCACACACACACACACTCACACACACTTACAAACAGTGTGAGTGACGCACTTAACTTCCTGTTCCAGCTGCTCTTCTGCTAAGTAAAGTTCACAAGTTGTCTGCAAAGAAAAGACCTGATGTTTACTGCAAGTCAGCAAAATCATTGTTGACTTTTCCCACACTTGTACTCACTACTTCTACTACATACACTGTGTACTACTACTTGTACTTCTACTACATACACTGTGTACTACTACTTGTACTTCTACTACATACACTGTGTACTACTACTTGTACTTCTACTACATACTCTGTGTACTACTACTTGTACTTCTACTAAATACTCTGTGTACTACTACTTGTACTTCTACTACATACTCTGTCTACTACTACTACTTGTACTTCTACTACATACTCTGTCTACTACTACTACTACTTGTACTTCTACTACATACTCTGTCCACTACTACTTGTATTTCTACTACATACTCTGTCTACTACTACTTGTACTTCTACTACATACTTTTTTTACTACTCATTTTCTTCTACTACTTTTTTTTTTTTTACTATCTTCCACTTCTACTACTTATTTTTTACTACTTTCTTTCTTTACTTGTACTACTTATTTTTTTGGCACTAACTTTCTCCTACGACTACTTTTTTTACTACTCATTTTCTTCTACTACTTTTTTTTTTACTATCTTCCACTGCTACTACTTTTTTTTTACTACTTTCTTTCTTTACTTTTACAAATTTTTTTGGTACTAACTTTCTCCTACTACTACTTTTTTTACTACTCATTTTCTTCTACTTCTGCTAAATTCTTAAACACATTTTCCACATATACATAGCAAAGTAATACATTGTGGTACTTGACACACGCTACAGTTAGTATTATGGCATGCTAACATTAGAATGCTGGATTTTATTGGTATTTTTGCCAATTTAGCAGGTGTACACTTTGCTGTCATATATTTTGGTATTTCACTATCACAATGCTGTTAGCCTGCTGACTTTTTTTGTTCAGCTCATTTCCCTCATATTTGTTGTTACTTGATGCTATCTGGTCAGCATGCTAATAACTGTTAGCATTTCAGTTAGCAATTCAAAATTCACACCAAATTTCTCCGGAAATTGCGTTTTGCAGTTCTTTGAAAGAAGTGCATACATTGTACTGCTTTTGGAGGTGCAAACTACAAAAATGGCCGCTGCATCCTTTTGGTTTGTCAGTCTTGGGCCCTCAGTGGGAAAAGTTTCAAGTAGAGATGTCAGCCGATAAATGCTTTAAAAAATTTAATATCGGAAATGATCGTTATCGTTTTTTTTATTTTCGGTATCGTTATTTTTATTTTATTTTTTTTAATTAAATCAACATAAAAAACACATTTACACTCATTCACACAAAAGGGTTGTTTCTTTCTGTTATTAATATTCTGGTTCCTACATTATATATCAATATATATCAATACAGTCTGCAAGGGATACAGTCCGTAAGCACACATGATTGTGCGTGCTGCTGCTCCACTAATAGTACTAACCTTTAACAGTTAATTTTACTCATTTTCATTAATTACTAGTTTCTATGTAACTGTTTTTATATTGTTTTACTTTGTTTTTTATTCAAGAAAATGTTTTTAATTTATTTATCTTGGTTTTTTTTTTGTTTTTTTTTTTTAAAAGGACATTATCTTCACCATACCTGGTTGTCCAAATTAGGCATAATAATGTGTTAATTCCACGACTGTATATATCGGTATCGGTTGATATCGGTATCGGTAATTAAGAGTTAGACTATATCGGAATATCGGATATCGGCAAAAAAGCCATTATCGGACATCCCTAGTTCCAAGGATCCAAAACATTTGCAGTTGTTAATGTGCTGTAAATATTGTGTGGGTGAAAAGTACAAGTATTTGCAGTACTTGACTGTGTACACACTTCCTGCAGCCCGACCACGTTTCCTCTGCGAGCTTGTTGAAAGTTCCTTTTGTGCGCGGCTAAATGACATTCCTGTTGTCAGAGTAACTAATCAGCAAGTAACCCGGTGAGTATTATTGCACGGTTGCCATGGCAACCGCCGGTGCGGAGGCTCCGCGGCTGAAAACACCTCCTAAAAGTCCACAATGGGCACTTTCCCGTAGCGAGTGCTTATGAGCACAGTAAAAATGCAGGAGATCAAACACTTTGACACCCTGGCTGTACTGCAGTACTATTTGCCACTACTTCAATAGGGAACTTGGTAGTGTTGCACCGATACTACTTCTTCACATCCAATACGATACCAATACTGGAGCCTTGATTATTGGCTGATACCGAAATCATCCATCCATCCATCCATTTTCCACTGCTCCGATACAATATCATCGGGCATCGTAAATATGATATTTATTTATGAACCATTATTATTTATTATTTAGTAGTGGGGAATTAACTCATGCTGTCTTTAAGTTGAAGTGGAGTGGATTTTTTAATTTAAAATTTTTTTTTTTTTTTAATGGTGACACTTAGTAGTCACGATGACTCATGACATTAAGATCATGATGCAGTAAGTTGAACGATGCGGAAACGTTAGTTACTGGATACTTTCTAATATAGCTTGGAGACTTTGTATGTGTAAGTAATATGTAACTATAAGTAATACTTGTTTATATTGATAAATGTCACCTTTTGTTGTTCTGTCATTATTACCTACTCGTGCGCTATTGTGTGCTTAGCTGTTGTGTAGCTGCTAGCTCCTAGTAGCCTATAGCCTAGCATGTTTACCTTTTGTAAATGACTTTAATAAAATAGAAGAAATTGAGTGTTTATTGGAGGACATTTAGATATTAAATAGCTGTCCAGCTTTGCACAAGTAAACACTCTGCTTGTGTCGCACATGATATCACACACAAGTAAACACGCTGCAGGACTGCTTGTATCGCACATGATATCACACACAAGTAAACACTCTGCTTGTATCACACATGATTTCACACACAAGTAAACACTCTGCTTGTATCACACATGATATCACACACAAGTAAACACTCTGCAGAACTGCTTGTTTCGCACATGATATCACACACAAGTAAACACTCTGCAGGACCGCTTGGATCGCACATGATATCTCACACACAAGTAAACACTCTGCTTGTATCACACATGATATCACACACAAGTAAACACTCTGCAGGACTGCTTGTATCGCACATGATATCACACACAAGTAAACACGCTGCAGGAATGCTTGGATCGCACATGATATCTCACACACAAGTAAACACTGCTTGTATCACACATGATTTCACACACAAGTAAACATTCTGCTTGTATCACACATGATATCACACACAAGTAAACACTCTGCAGGACTGCTTGTATCGCACATGATATCACACACAAGTAAACACGCTGCAGGAATGCTTGGATCGCACATAATATCTCACACTCAAGTAAACCCTCTGCTTATATCACACATGATTTCACACACAAGTAAACACTCTGCTTGTATCACACACGATATCACACACAAGTAAACATGATGCAGGACTGCTTGTATCGCACATGATACCACACAAGTAAACATGCTGCAGGAGTGCTTGTATCGCACATGGTATCACACACAAGTAAACACTCTGTTTGTATCGCACATGATACCACACACAAGTAAAGACGCTGCAGGACTGCTTGTATCACACATGATATCACACACAAGTAAACATGCTGCAGGACTGCTTGTATCGCACATGATATCACACAAGTACACACGCTGCAGGACTGCTTGTATCGCACATGAAATCACGCGCAAGTAAACACTCTGCAGGACCTCTTGGATCGCACATGATATCACACACAAGTAAACACGCTGCAGGGCCGCTTGTATCGCACATGATATCACACACAAGTAAACACTGCTTGTATTGCACATGATATCACACACAAGTAAACACTGCTTGTATCGCACATGATATCACACACAAGTAAACACTCTGCTTGTATCGCACATGATATCACACACGTAAACACACTGCAGGACTGCTTGTATCACACATGATATCACACACAAGTAAACACTGTTTGTATCGCACATGATATCACACACAAGTAAACACTCTGCTTGTATCGCACATGATATCACACACAAGTAAACAGTCTGCTTGTATCGCACATGATATCACACGCAAGTAAATACTCTGCAGGACCGCTTGGATCGCACATGATATCACACACAAGTAAACACGCTGCAGGACTGCTTGTATCGTACATGATATCACACACAAGTAAACATGCTGCAGGACTGTTTGTATCGCACATGATATCACACACAAGTAAACACGCTGCAGGACTGCTTGTATCACACATGATATCACACAAGTAAACACGCTGCAGGGCTGCTTGTGTCGCACATGATATCTCACACACAAGTAAAGACTCTGCTTGTATCACACATGATATCACACACAAGTAAACACTCTACTTGTATCGCACATGATATCACACACAAGTAAACACGCTGCAGGACTGCTTGTATTGCACATGATATCACACACAAGTAAACACGCTGCAGGACTGCTTGTATTGCACATGATATCACACACAAGTAAACACTCTGCAGGACTGCTTGTATCGTGTGTACTATGTATTAGTACTATGTACTAGTACACAGTACTAGTACACAGGAGTACTAATGAAGGTGTTGAAGTTCGAGTTGGATGTTTAGTTAGTAGAAGTGTGTTGATGAGAAAAGTGTCCACCAGGAGATGAAAAGTTGATTGCAATGACGTCAGAGAGATTGTTGTGATGAAAAGTTGACACTTTGTTAGTAAACAAAGAATGTTTCCTTTCAGTGCTTCCTTCCCTCCTCTCATTAGCTCCTTCACCTCATTAGTTCCTTCCTCTCGTTAGTACCTTCCTCTCGTTAGTTCCTTCACCTCACACACGACCTTCTTGTCTGCTCACACACAACCTGGCTACAAACATTACAACATTTCCCTCAACTCATCAAGTTTGCAAACATAAAAGATCCTTCATGACTTCTTCTTCTCCTTTCCGTGCCGATTTTATTTTACAGAGAGAAAGTTCTACATGTTTGACTTTTCTTAAACTGCACTTTTTTGGAATTGCGTCTGTCCTTGACAATACTCAGGTCAAACAAGAAAACACACGTTTTTCTTTCTTTATGCATTCTAACTCATAAATAAAGGCTAGCAAGAGTCAGCTAACAATGGAGCTTTTTTATTATATATTATGTCTTTAATGTTTGATATAGATTATTATGTCTTTAATGTTTATTTATTCATTGTTTATTATATATTTTTATGTATTTAATGTTTATATTATTATGTCTGTAATGTTTGTATTATTATGTCTGTAATGTTTATATTATTATGTCTGTAATGTTTATTACATATTATTATGTGTATTATATATTATGTATTTAATGTTTATTTATATTATTATGTCGTTAATGTTTATTATATATTATTATGTTTATTATATATTGAGTATATAATGTTTATTTATATTATTATGTCGTTAATGTTTATTCCGCTCTTAATGTCAAATGGGTTGGATATGCTACCCTCATACTGGATGGTTGCCTTCATGTCGTCATGAAAAGATCTAATGAGGCTGCGGAGTCAAGCAAGGTTGCGTCCTTGCTCCTACCCTTTTCGGCATCTTCTTTGCCCTGCTCATCAATCATGCTTTTGGGACTGCAACAGAAGGGGTATATCTACGTACCAGATCTGACGGCCGACTTTTCAACCTAGCCCGTCTTAAAGCAAGGACCAAAGTCCGTGAGACAATCATTCGGGACATGCTTTTTGCTGATGATGCCGCCATCGTTTCACACACTGAACAAGAACTCCAGTGCCTTATGGACAGATTCTCCCAGGCCTGCAAAGACTTCGGGCTTACCATCAGCCTAAAAAAGACCAATGTGCTGAGTCAGGAAGTGGACACTCCACCAGCCATCACAATCGATGAGTACCAACTCAAAGTCGTACACCAATTTACATACCTGGGATCCACCATCAGTGACAATCTGTCCCTCGACGGTGAGATCAACAAACGTATTGGCAAAGCTGCCACAACCCTAGGGCGCCTCACGACCCGCGTCTGGGAGAACCGGAAGCTGACAACTCCTACCAAGATGGCAGTGTACAACGCCTGCATCGTCAGCACTCTTCTCTACGGCAGCGAAACATGGACAACATACTCCAAACAGGAGCGCAAACTGAACACCTTCCACATGCGCTGCCTTCGCCGCATCCTCGGCATCCATTGGAGTGACAAGGTGACGAATGCCCAGGTCCTCGAACGCGCTGGTCTTCCTACCATGTTCACGCTGCTCAGACAACGCAGGCTGCGTTGGCTCGGCCACGTGTGCCGTATGGAGGATGGACGTATCCCAAAGGACATCCTGTATGGCGAACTTGGCTCTGGCAAGAGATCTGTTGGCCGGCCAAAACTGCGCTTCAAAGATGTCTGCAAGCGGGACATGAAAGCCCTGGACATAAACACTGAACACTGGGAAGATGCAGCAGCTGACCGCAGCAAATGGCGCAGTGTCCTTCACAAACAGCTGAAGACTGGCGAGGAAAAGATCCATGCCACAGCCAATGAAAAAAGAACCAAGCGGAAGATACGCACTCCTGCAGTTGCGCCTTCCAGCTACATCTGCAGTAAATGCGGCCGTGTTTGCCTCTCCCACATCGGACTCATCAGCCACAGCAGGCGTTGTCGCTGAGTTTAAACTTGACCTCTGGACTGGCGCAGTTTCCATAGTCGTTACGACTGACGGAGGCCTGATGAATGTTTATTATATATTGTCTTTCTTTATTATATATCATTATGTCTTTAATGATTATTATATATTATGACTTTAATGTTTATTATATATTATTATGTTTTTAATGTTTATTATATATTTTTATGTATTTAATGTTTATTTATATTGAGTCTCTAATGTTTATTGTATATTATTATGTCTTTAATGTTTATTATATATTTTTATGTATTTAATGTTAATTTATATTATGTCTTTAATATTTATTATATACTACTTTGTTTTTAATGTTTATTATATATTATGTCTTTAATGTTTATTTATATTATGTCTAATATACATTATATATTATGTATTTAATGTTTATTTATATTATGTCTTTAATGTTTATATTAATATGTCTTTAATGTTTATTATATATTATTATGTTTATTATATATTATTATGTATTTAATGTTTATTTATATTATCATGTCTTTATAGTTTATTATATATTATTATGTTTATTATATATTATGTATTTAATGTTTATTTATATTATATCTAATGTTTATTATATATTATTATCTTTAATGTTTATTATATATTATGTCTTTAATGCTTATTATATATTATTATTGTCTATAATGCTTATTATATATTATGTCTTTAATGTTTATTTATATTATGTATTTAATGATAATTTATATTATTATGTCTTTGATGTTTATTTATACTATGTCGTTAATGTTTGTTATATATTATGTCTTTATTTATTATATATTATTATGTCTAATGTTTATTATGAATTATTATGTCTTTAATGTTTATTATATATTATGTATTTGTTTATTATATATTCAATGTTTATTATCTATTATGTACTTAATGTTTATATTATTTCTTTAATGTTTATTATATATCATTATGTTTATTATATATTATGTATTTAAAGTTTATTTATATTATGTCGTTAATGTTTATGTTATGTCTTTAATGTTTATTTGTATTATTATGTATTTGATGTTTATTTATTTTATCATATCTTTAATGTTTATTATATAGTATTATTTTTAATGTTTATTATATATTATGTCTTTAATGTTTATTATATATTATTATTTTTAATGTTTAGTATATATTATTATGTCTTTAATGTTTATTTATATTATGTATTTAATGTTAATTTATATTGTCTTTAATGTTTATTATATAGTGTTATGTATTTAATGTTTGATTATATTATGTCTTTAATGTTTATATTATTATGTCTTTAATGTTTATTATATATTATTATGTTTATTATATATTATTATGTATTTAATGTTTATTTATATTATTATGTCTTTAATGTTTATCATATATTATTATCTTTAATATCATTTATTATTATATGTCTTTAATGTTTATTATATATTATTATCTTTAATGCTTATTACCTATGTATTTAATGTTCATTTATATTATTATGTCTTTAATGTTTATTTATGTTATGTCGTTAATGTTTATTATATATTATGTATGTGTTTATTATATATTCAGTGTTTATGTATTTAATGTTTATATTATTATTTCTTTAATTTTTATTATATATATTATGTTTATTACATATTATTATGTATTTAAAGTTTATTTATATTATGTCATTAATTCTTATTATATATTATTATGTCTTTAATGTTTATTATATATTATCTTTAATGTTTATTATATATTATTATTATCTTTAATGTTTATTATATATTATGTCTTTAATGTTTATTTTTATGATGTATATAATGTTCATTTATATTATTGTCTTTAATGTTTATTCATATAATTATGTCGTTAATGTTTATTATATATCATGTCTTTGTTTATTATATATTATTATGTCCTTAATGTTTATTCATATTATTGTGTCTCTAATGTTTATCATATATTATGTATTTGTGTATTATATATTTCATCTTTATTATATATTATCATGTATTTAATGTTTATGTATATTATGTCGTTAATGTTTATTACATATTATGTCTTTGTTTATTATGTATTATTATGTCTTTAATGTTTGTTATAGATTATTATGTCTTTAATGTTTATTTATATTATTATGTCTTTAATGTTTATTATATATTAATATGTCTGTAATGTTGATTATATATTATTATGTCTATAATGTTTATGTATATTATGTATTTAATGTTTATTATATATTATGTCTTTAATGTTATTTTTTATTATGTCTTTAATGTTTATTATATATTGTTATGTATTTAATGTTTATTTATATTATGTGTAATGTTTATTTATATTATGTATTTAATGTTTATTATATATTATGTCTTTGTTTATTATATATTATGTCTTTAATGTTTATTTATATTATTATGTCTGTAATGTTTATTATATATTATGTATTTGTTTATTATATATTTAATGTTTATTATAAATTATCATGTATTTAATGTTCATTTATATTATGTCTTTAATGTTTATTATATTGTCTTTAATATTATTATGTAATATTATGTCTTTAATGTTTATTATATATTATGTTTTTAATGTTTATTTTTGTATTATGTCTGTTTATTTATATTATGTCTTTAATGTTTATTATATATTATGTATTGGATGTTTATAATATATGTCTTTAATGTTTATTTGTATTATGTCTAATGTTTATTTATATTATGTCTTTAATGTTTATTTGTATTATGTCTGTTTATAATATATGTCTTTAATGTTTATTTGTATTATGTCTAATGTTTATTTATATTATGTCTTTAATGTTTATTTGTATTATGTCTAATGTTTATTTATATTATGTCTTTAATGTTTATTATATATTATGTATTGGATGTTTATAATATATGTCTTTAATGTTTATTAATAATATTATAACTTTCATGTGTTTTATTTTGTTGTATCTGTATGCATGTACATATATTCATATATATATATATATATATTCATATATTGTAATTCAAACGGATGTTTTATTGTGAAGTTTGTGTATGAGTCTCTTGATGAAAGTCACGTGACAAAGATGATCATTGTTGATTATCATCACAAGAGGGCTTCTTCTCTTTTTGTTATCCTTTCTTCTGAGTTGTGTATTTTCAATGTCCTTCATATGTGTGTCTTTAAGCTGGCTGTTGCGCATCAACATCCCTTATTTTGCCAGCGCAGGCGGGATGTCGCAGCACTTTTATTGTGAAGGCCGGAAGTGTGCGCTCGGCCTTCCTTCCTACGAAGTCATCTTTGTATCGCAGTCCAACACAAACGAAGTATCAACTTTATTCCACCTTTGAGTGTACATTCAGGTGCTAGCTTCAAAATAAAACTAACATAAAAAACATATTTATAAAAAGAGAATTCACAAAATCAGCAGGAATGAAACATATAAAATAAAATAAAAACTCATGTTTGTGCTCCAGCATACAAATACAGTATTTCATGCAGTAACAGAGTGTAGTACTACAGTAGTACACCAGACTATTTTGGCACAGATTAAATATTTAAATAAACACCTTGGAACAAAACAATATACAGTAAATACTCGGAGTCTCCATTTTATTTGATTATATCAGCAGGAACCGTTTATAGTGTATGTTTGTATGTAGTGTGGAATGTTAGAAAAGGTCTTAACAAGTGAATTAAGTCAAACAGAGAACAAAAACTAACATATTTACTATTAACTGTCTGGAATGGACTTATGCTGTCTCTAAGTTGAACTGGGGTGGTGATTGTGTTTGAATTAAGTCAAACAGAGAAGAAAAACTAACATATTTATTATTTGCTGTCTGGAAGGACCTTATGCTGTCGTTAAGTTGAACTGGGGTGGTGATTTGTGTTTTCTTGAGTGACACCTAGCGGCCACAATAATCCAAGTTGGATGATGCGGACACTTCTGTTACTGCTGTTGTTGCAGGAATTGTTTATAGTGTATGTTTGTATGTAGTGTGGAATGTTAGAAAAGGTCTTAACAAGTGAATTAAGTCAAACAGAGAACAAAAACTAACATATTTATTATTAACTGTCTGGAATGGACTTATGCTGTCTTTAAGTTGAACTGGAGTGGTGATTGTGTTTGAATTAAGTCAAACAGAGAACAAAAACTAACATATTTATTATTAACTGTCTGGAATGGACTTATGCTGTCTTTAAGTTGAACTGGAGTGGTGATTGCGTTTGAATTAAGTCAAACAGAGAACAAAAACTAACATATTTATTATTAACTGTCTGGAATGGACTTATGCTGTCTTTTACTTGAACTGGAGTGGTGATTGCGTTTTCATTAGTGTCACCTAGCGGCCACAATAATCCAAGTTGGATGATGCGGACACTTTTGTTACTGCTGTTGTTGCAGGAATTGTTTACATTGTATGTTTGTATGTAGTGTGGAATGTTAGAAAAGGTCTTAACAAGTGAATTAAGTCAAACAGAGAACAAAAACTAACATATTTACTATTAACTGTCTGGAATGGATTTATGCTGTCTTTAAGTTGAACAGGAGTGGTTATTGTGTTTGAATTAAGTCAAAAAGAGAACAAAAACTAACATATTTATTATTAACAGTCTGGAATGGACTTATGCTGTCTTTAAGTTGAACAGGAGTGGTGATTGCGTTTTCTTGAGTGACACCTAGCGGCTACAATAATCTAAGTTGGATGATGCGGACACTTCTTTTACTGCTGTTGTTGCAGGAATTGTTTATAGTGTATGTAGTGTGGAATGTTAGAAAAGGTCTTAACAAGTGAATTAAGTCAAACGGAGAACAAAAACTAACATATTTATTATTAACCGTCTGGAATGCACTTATGCTGTCTTTAAGTTGAACTGGAGTGGTGATTGCGTTTTCTTGAGTGACACCACAATAATCCAAGTTGGATGATGCGGACACTTCTGTTACTGGACACTTTGCCTTGGAGACTTTTTGTACGCGTGAGTAATTATTTGATACTTGCTTATATAGCGACTAATGTCACCGATGATGTCTCGCGAGCTTAGCCGCGGTGTAGCTGCCAGCTCCTAGGAGCCTACAGCCTAGCATGTCAATGACTTTGGTAAAAAAATTTTTAAAAAAAAGAGTTCCTAAAACCCGCCAGCTTGTAGACAGTGTGTATATTAAAAGAGACAGCAGTGGTCAAAGAGTCGCTGGTGAGGAGAGAAACCAGAGCGCTGCCTGGAGACTCGCCTTGTGGTCCTGAGAGAAGTACGACAAGTCCAGCCGACGTTCACGCGGCTGAGAAGTGGGATCTGATGGAGTCCTCTCGCAGCTGCCGGTGCTTCCCCGCGCCACATTCCTCCGCCAGTGCGCGGCGCTCGATGCTTACCCGGTAGTTTTTCCTGCAGAAGACCGAGGTCAGGGTGTACATGGCACGACTTGCAAACACAACTCTGCCGCAGAAAGGTAAAATACTGAAAATATTCTTATAATATTACACACACAAAACAAGAAGGCATGGAAATAGTAACAAAATATATATAAGAAAGAAACTTTAGCAGGATTTATGATGCTGCAGAGGGCAATATCTGACTAAACCTCTTTAGCGCCGCCCTAGTGGCTCCTTGGAGCCAAAACATTCTCACATATTGTATGCTTTTCTACACCAAAATGCATCTATTTATTATTCAACTACTTCTTCTTCTTCTCCAGATTTTGGCGCGCTCTACCTTCCACATTTTTCACCCGATTCAACTGTTCGGGAATGGCGGGCTTTTCCTTGACAAATTCCAAAAATTCCCAGAATTCCAGGTTTTCCGGGACATTTTTCCCCATTCAAAATGAATCGGCCATTTTTCAAACTTCCACCATTCCCGCGGTTGGGAGAGTGGCAGTGCCAGCAACCTGAGGGGTTCCTGGTTCGATCCCCAGCTTCTACCAACCTCGTCACGTCCGTTGTGTCCTTGAGCAAGACACTTCACCCTTGCTCCTGATGGTGGTTAGGGCCACCATCAGTGTGTGAATGTGGAAATAGTGTCAAAGCGCTTTGAGTACCTTGAAGGTAGAAAAGCGCTACACAAGTATAACCCATTTACCATTTAATTATTTTTCCAAGTTCAAAAAAATTGCCAGGATTTTCCAGAATTCCTGCTTTTCCAAAGCCCCATTTCCACCCTTTTTTCTGGCGACTACTCCTTCCACATCTTTTAACCCACTTTAACTGTTCCACCATCAAAAAATTCCTCTTAATCAAACTTGTTTTTTGAACTGGAAAAATTCCCGATTTTCTCGAAATTCCAGGAATTCTGTAATACCATTTCTCAATTCAACATGTTACTACTTCAACATTTCTCCACCGATTTGAAACATTTCAACACCAACCATTTCAACTCATTCAGACCATTCAAGGTTTCTTTTTACCATTTTCAAAAAAAAAAATCCAGTTTTTTTCCCGAAATTCCCATTTTTTTCTGAAATTCCCATTGAAATCAAAGGGACATTTTTTAAAGTTCCACAATTCCCACATTTTTTATCTGATTCAAACTGTTCCAACTACAAAATATTCAGCCTATTCAGGAATCATGTGCTCTACTTCAACAATTAAAAAATTTTTCCCGGATTACCCATAATTCCTTTTTTTTGTTTTGCATTTTCCCCATTCAAAATGAATTGGCCATTTTTCAAACTTCCACATTCTTCAACCTATTCAAACCATTCCACCTTCAACACATTCCACTCATCCTGGAGATTCAAACTACCATTTTTCCGCATTCAACATATTTCCAGGAATTCCTGTTTTTTTGTTAACCTATTTCCACCGTTCTTAAGTTCAACTAACCTTTACACATTTTTAATCTTATTTCAACCGTTCCACTGTCAAAACATTTTTCTTAGCCAAGGCAAAAACCAAGTTGGTTAAGGAACTAGAAAAATTCCCGGTTTTCCCGAAAAACTGTTACTACTTCAACATTTCTTGACCGATTTAAACAATTCCAACACCAACCAATTCAGCTCATTCAGGACATTAATGCTCCTAATCATTTGGGGGGGGGGAAAAAATCCCGCTTTTGCCAAAAATTCCCACATTTCCAGGAAGTTCCCATTGAAATGAATTGGACATTTTTTCCAAGTTGCACAATTCCCACATTTTTCAACCTATTCAAACCATTCCAACATCAACACATTCCACTCATCCTGGACATTCAAACTAACACTTTCCCAAGGTCCAAACCAAATTCTGTTTTCCCTGGAAAGTCAAACTCTTCAACATTCAAACTATTTCAGCATTTAAACCATTTCTACATTCACCCTATGTTCCATTAGCATTTGAAGTTCAGCGTCAGCTTTTCAACATTCAAACTATTCTTACATTCATACTACATTCTGTCAGCATTTCTGTTCAACTTCAGCATTGGAGCATTCACACTCAATTCCTTCAGGAATTGCCTCTTCTAGTTCTTTTTAATATTGTTTCTGTAAGAGAACAAACATGACACAAACCTTCTTAATTGTTATAAATCCCACTGTTTATATGAAACATGCTTCACTGATGAGAGGATTTGGCCAACGCTGTTTTGTCCTACTAATTTGAACGCGCCGTAGTGTGTTTACATGTACAACTTTCTCCGACGCTGCCACAGAAAGACGTGTTTTATGCCACTCCTTCTTTGTCTCATTTTGTCCAACAAACGTTTTATGCTGTGCGTGAATGCACAAAGGTGATCTTTGTTGATGTTATTGACTTGTTGGAGTGCTATCCATCCATCCATCTTCAACCGCTTATCCGGAATCGGGTCGCGGGGACAACAGCTCCAGCAAAGACCCCCAGACTTCCCTCTCCAGAGCAACATTTGCGACTTCCTCCTGGGGAATTCCGAAGCGTTCCCAGGCCAGAGAGGAGATGTAATCCCCCCATCTGGTCCTTGGCCTGCCGCGGGGCCTCCTCCCAGTGGGATGTGCAACGAGGACCTCCCTAGGGAGACGCTCGTGAGGCATCCGCACGAGATGCCCGAACCACCTAAGCTGGCTCCTTTCCAAGCGAAGGAGCAGCGGCTCTACTCCGAGTCTCTCTCGGGTGACTGCACTTCTCACCCTATCTCTAAGGGAGATGCCAGCCACCCTTCTGAGGAAACTCATTTCGGCCGCTTGTATCTGCGATCTTATTCTTTCGGTCATTACCCACACTTCATGACCATAGGTGAGAGTAGGAATGTAGATAGCTCGGTAGACCGAGAGCTTTGCCTTCTGGCTCAGCTCCCGTTTCGTCACAACAGTGCGGCAGAGAGACTGCAATACTGCCCCAGCTGCTCCGATTCTCCGGCTGATTTCCTTCTCCGTCTTTCCCTCACTCGTGAACAAGACCCCGAGATACTTAAACTCCTCCACCTGGGACAGAGTCCTGTCCCCTACCCGGATTGTACAAACCATCGGTTTCCTGCTGAGAACCACGGCCTCAGATTTGGAGATGCTGATCCTCATTCCAGCCACTGAACACTCGGCTGCGAACCGATCCAGTGAGAGCTGAACGTCACGAACCGAAGGTGCCATCAGGACCACATCATCTGCAAACAGCAGTGACGCAACCTTTAGCCCCCCGAGACGTATACCCTCTCCGCCATGGCCACGACTCCGCCTAGAAATCCTGTCCATGAAAATCACAAACAGGATAGGTGACAGAGCGCAGCCCTGGCGGAGACCAACCCCCACTGGAAACGGATCCGACTTACATCCAAGCACCCGGACACAACTCTCGCTTTGGTTGTACAGAGATTGGATGGCCCTCAACAGGGTTCCCCTCACTCCGTACTCCCTCAGCACCTCCCACAAGATCTCCCGAGGGACGCGGTCATACGCCTTCTCCAAATCCACAAAACACATGTAGACTGGATAGGCATACTCCCAGGCCCTCTCCAGGATTCCCGCAAGTGTAAAGAGTTGGTCAGTTGTTCCACGACCAGGACGGAATCCACATTGCTCCTCTTGAATCTGAGGTTCGACTATCGGCCGGACCCTCCTTTCCAGTACCTTGGCGTAAACTTTCCCAGGGAGGCTGAGTGGTGTGATACCCCTGTAATTAGCACACACCCTCTGGTCCCCCCTTTTGAAAAGGGGAACCACCACCCCAGTCTGCCACTCCCTCGGCACTGTCCCAGACTTCCACGCAATGTTGAAAAGGCGTATCAACCAAGACAGCCCATCAACACCCAGAGCCTTCAGCATTTCTGGACGGATCTCGTCAACCCCCAGAGCTTTGCCACTGTGGAGTTGTCTAACTACCTCAGTGACTTCACTCCGAGAGATCGACGTCAATCCCCCATCATCCTCAGGCCCTGCTCCTATCAGGGAGGGTGTGTCTGATGTATTTGGGTTCAGGAGTTCCTCAAAGTGCTCTTTCCAACGCCCTACGACTTCCTCACTTGAAGTCAGCAAAGTCCCATCCTTGCCGTACACAGCTTGGATGGTTCCCTGCTTCCCCCTCCTGAGGTGCCGTATGGTCTTCCAGAACAGCTTTGGTGCCGCCCGATAGTCCTTCTCCATGGATTCCCCGAACTGCTCCCACACCCTCTGCTTAGCCTCGTCCACAGCTACGGCCGCTGCCCTTCGGGCCCGTCGGTACCTTGCAACTGCCTCCATAGGACTCCTTCTTCAGTCGGACGGTTTCCCTGACCACCACTGTCCACCAGGATGTTCGAGGGTTACCGCCCCTTGAGGCACCTAAGACCTTCTGGCCACAGCTCGCAGCTGCAGCTTTAGCAATAGAGGTTTTGAACATTGCCCATTCCTGTTCAATGTCCCCAACCTCCACAGGGATGGCAGAGAAGTCCCGCCGGAGGTGGGAGTTGAAGTCCTTCCGGACAGAGGACTCCTCCAAACGTTCCCAGTTCACCCGCACTACACGCTTGGGTTTGCCAGGTCTGTCCAGAGGTTTCCCCTGCCATCTAACCCAACTCACCACCAGATGGTGATCAGTTGACAGTTCAGCCCCTCTCTTCACCCGAGTGTCCAAAACATACGGCCTCAGATCAGCTGATACGATTACAAAATCGATCATTGATCTTTGGCCTAGGGTGCTCTGGTACCAGGTACACCTATGAGCATCCTTATGCTTGAACATGGTGTTTGTTATCGCAAGTCCGTGACTAGCACAGAAGTCCAATAACAATCCACCACTCAGGTTCAGATCAGGGAGACCATTCCTCCCAATCACGCCAGTCCAAGTATCACTGTCATTGCCCACGTGCGCGTTGAAGTCCCCCAGCAAGACTATGGAATCCCCTGCCGGCGCCCCATACAGGACCCCATGCAAGGTATCCAAGAAGGCTGAATACTCTGAACTCCTGTTTGGTGCATATGCACAAACAACAGTCAGAGTTTTCCCCCCTCCAACCCTAAGGCGAAGGGAGGCGACCCTCTTGTCCACTGGGGTGAACTCCAACGTACAGGCACTCAGCCGGGGACTCGTGAGTATCCCCACACTTGTGGTGCTAATTAGGCATAATTGGTCAGTGCATGACTGCAAGCTCATCGATGCTAACATGCTATTTAGGCTAGCTGTATGTACATATTGTATCATTATGCCTCGTTTGTAGGTATATTTGAGCTCATTTAATTTTCTTATATCCTCGTTGTGTTTAACTTGTACTTGCATGTCTCATGACACATTATCTGTATGTAGTATTGGCTGCATGTCTGATAGTTGTGTGTGTGCCATGTTGTTCCAGACCACAGCAAACGTTGAATCCATTAGAAGTCCTTTAAATTGGACACACCAAGTTTAACTTGGTCATTCTAAGCCAGTAATTTCCAGGAGTTATCTGTTTTACTAATATTTTTCAATGTTGTAAAAGTGTGGAATAAATATTACATTTCAACATTTCCATCAACAAAGTCATTTTGATAGTAGGCTAATATAAACACATCATGTGTTGCCTTCATTATAAGACTTGTGTAAGGCTTTTCATTTTTTTGTGCAGCTCCAGACAGACTTTCTTTTTTGTATTTTTGGTCCAACATGGTTCTTTCAACATTTTGAGTTGCCACAGATATTCTATCATGAAACACACAAATAAGTACTGTACCTTTAAGGAAGTGCTGCCAAACTACACTCGGCGAGGGACCTGATCTACTAAATGTCTGCGTCTACTAAAACGCGGGCAAACTGGATGGCACACGCAAGGCTGATGTACTAAACTTGTGAGCGGAGGATCCCATCTCCTTAACGAGCAGAAAGAAACATTTAGCACAGGGGTGTCAAAAGTGTGGCCCCGGAGCCATTTGCGGCCCCAACAACAGTGAAAATGTCAGAAAAAAAGAGCAGAAAATCAGAACGCATTGAGAAAAGGCTAAAATGTTTTAGTTACTGTATTTTCCGGACTACAGAGCGCACCGGTATTTAAGCCGCACCACTAAAGTTTAGGTAAAATAAATGTTTTCCCATATATTAGCCGGACTGGACTATAAGTCGCAGATATATACGTTGTGGAATGTGTTATATACACAGAAATATTCTGTAAATGTTTATTTATTTCCGAACGGTGTCTGTAACGCGGCAGTAAAACGGCCGATCAAACAAAACAGAAGTCATAGTCATGGACCCACTAGCCGCGCAAGCTAGCTCTCCAATCAGCTAAACAGACTCAATGACTCCACGGTGACGTTTTGGTGAATTTACTGAGGAATTTGTGAAAGTGAAACAATACAAAAAGAATGCCGTCGTAAGTTAATAATACTAACACAGACACTCGTAAACCTGTTAGCATGTTAGCTAATGCAAACGACGCTAGCTTGATTACATTACGGTAGCATGTACAAATATGCATGAAAACACTCCTACAGACATCACACATGGGACGCTTTAGTGAGTAAGAATTGTTTTAGTTATATTGTAAAACTTACAAACGTTGCTCGGAGTGATGAATGAAGAATCAATTTCAGTAGAAACGCTATGGACGGCTAGACGACTGACTTGTAGCTCCGGTTAAAAGCTCTTAACAGAAGGACACTACAGCACCTGCAGTGAGCGAACTCATCCAAAAGATGGCGCCATAGCACAAATAATATCACACCTAGTCAAGGTATTTGCTTGTTTTAAAAAAAAAATTAAACTGTTTTTATTGTGGTCATCAGCTGAGAAAAATTCTTAGATTATCCGCACTGTTTTATAAGCTGAAGGGTTCAGTCGCCGAAAAATAGTAGTATTTTTTACTTTGTACACAAAAATAGTACACACTATTTTATACTTTGTACATACTAATAGTACACACTATACTATACTTTGTACACCAAATTAGTACACACTATTTTATACTTTGTACATACTAATAGTACACACTATACTATACTTTGTACACCAAATTAGTACACACTATTTTATACTTTGTACATACTAATAGTACACACTATACTATACTTTGTACACACTAATAGTATACACTATACTATACTTTGTACACACTAATAGTACACACTATTATATACTTTGTACACACTAATAGTACACACTATTATATACTTTGTACCCACTAATAGTACACACTATTTTATACTTTTTACACACTAATAGTACACACAGTTATATATTTTGTACCCACTAATAGTACACATTTTATATTTAGTACACACTAATTGTACACACTATTTTATACTCTGTACACACTATTAGTACACACTATTATATATTTTGTACACACTAATTTATACTCTGTACACACTAATAGTACACGCTATTATATACTTTGTACACACTAATAGTACACACTATTTTATACTTTGTACACACTATTATATACTTTGTACACACTAATGGTACACACTATTATATACATTGTACACACTATTTTATACTTTGTACGCACTAATAGTACACACTATTTTACACTTTGTACACACTAATAGTGCACACTATTTTATACTTTGTACACACTAATAGTACACACTATTTTATACTCTGTACACACTAATAGTACACATTATTTTATACTCTCTACACACTAATAGTACACATTATTTTAAACTCTAATAGTACACACTATTTTATACTCTCTACACACTAATAGTATACACTATTTTACACTTTGTACACACTAATAGTACACACTACTTTATATGCTGTACACACTAATAGTACACGCTATTTTATACTTTGTACACGCTAATAGTACACTGTTATATACTTTGTACACACTAATGGTACACACTATTATATACTTTTCACACACTATTTTATAATTTATACACACTTATAGTACACACAATTTAAAACTCTCTACACACTAATAGTAAACACTATTTTACACTTTTTACACACTAATAGTACACACAATTTTATACTTTGTACACACTAATAGTACACACTATTTTAAACTCTCTACACACTAATAGTAAACACTATTTTACACTTTTTACACACTAATAGTACACACTATTTTATACTCTGTACACACTAATAGTACACACTATCTTATACTCAAAAATAGTACTGTGGATCAGACCCTGTAAGTATAAAATACACAAAACGTAAACCTAGCAGGGAAGAAGTAGTATTTCATATTCTTACCTGAAGAAGTAGTAAACTATGATCTAAGAAGTAGTATTTGATGTTCTTACCTGAAGAAGTAGTAAAATATGATCTAAGAAGTAGTATTTGATGTTCTTACCTGAAGAAGTACTAAACTATGATCCTAGAAGTAGTATTTGATGTTCTTACCTGAAGAAGTAGTAAACTATGATCTAGGAAGTAGTATTTGATGTTCTTACCTGAAGAAGTAGTAAACTATGATCTAGGAAGTAGTATTTGATGTTCTTACCTGAAGAAGTACTAAACTATGATCTAGGAAGTAGTATTTGATGTTCTTACCTGAGGAAGTAGTAAACTATGATCTAGGAAGTAGTATTTGATGTTCTTACCTGAAGAAGTAGTAAACTATGATCTAGGAAGTAGTATTTGATGTTCTTACCTGAAGAAGTAGTAAACTATGATCTAAGAAGTAGTATTTCATGTTCTTACCTGAAGAAGTAGTAAACTATGATCTAAGAAGTAGTATTTGATGTTCTTACCTGAAGAAGTAGTAAACTATGATCTAAGAAGTAGTATTTGATGTTCTTACCTGAAGAAGTAGTAAACCATGATCTAAGAAGTAGTATTTGATGTTCTTACCTGAAGAAGTAGTAAACTATGATCTAAGAAGTAGTATTTCATGTTCTTACCTGAAGAAGTAGTAAACTATGATCTAAGAAGTAGTATTTGATGTTCTTACCTGAAGAAGTAGTAAACTATGAGCATGACAGTTCCCAGAACAGTTCCCACGATGACGCCGGTCAAAGCTGACAATCTAAGTCCACCTGTGCAGAAAAACAATCAATGATCTCAGCAAACACACGCATGTTGACAAGGAGGAAGTAAATATTGACAAGAAGGAAGTAAATATTCACAATAAGGAAGTAAATATTGACCAGAAGGAAGTAAATATTGACAAAGAGGAAGTAAATATTGACAAGAAGGAAGTAAATATTCACAATAAGGAAGTAAATATTCACAATAAGGAAGTAAATATTTACAAGAAGGAGGTTAATATTTACAAGAAGGAAGTCAATATTTATAAGAAGGGAGTAAATATTGACAAGAAGGAAGTAAATATTGGTCATAAGGAAGTAAACAATGACCAGAAGAAAGTAAATATTGACAGGAAGGAAGTAAATATTGACAATAAAGAAGTAAATATTGACAAGAAAGGAGTAAATATCGACACTAAAGAAGTACATAATGACAAGAAGGAAGTAAATATTCACAAGAGAGAGGTAAATATTTACAAGAAAGAAGTAAATATTGACAAGAAAGAAGTAAAGGTTGACGAGGAAGAAAATATTGACAAGAATAAAGTAAATATTTACAAGAAGAAAGTAAATATTGACAAGAAAGAGTACATTTTGACAAGAAGGAAGTAAATATTGACAAGAAGGAAGTAAATATCGACACTAATGAAGTATATAATGACAAGAAGGAAGTAAATATTGACAAGAAGGAAGTAAATATTGACACTAATGAAGTATATAATGACAAGAAGGAAGTAAATAATGACTAGAAGGAAGTAAATATTGACAAGAGAGGTAAATATTTACAAGAAAGAAGTAAATATTGACAAGAAGGAAGTAAATATTTACAAAAAGGAAGTAAATACAGACAAGAAGAAAGTAAATATTTACAATAAATAATTAAATATTGACAAGAAGGAAGTAAATATTGACAAGAGAGGTAAATATTTACAAGAAAGAAGTAAATATTGACAAGAAGGAAGTAAATATTTACAAAAAGGAAGTAAATACAGACAAGAAGAAAGTAAATATTGACAAGAAGGAAGTAAATATTGACAAGAAGGAAGTAAATATTTACAAAAAGGAAGTAAATACAGACAAGAAGAAAGTAAATATTTACAATAAATAATTAAATATTGACAAGAAGGAAGTAAATACAGACAAGAAGAAAGTAAATATTTACAAGAAATAATTAAATATTGACAAGAAAGTAAATATAGACAAGAAGAAAGTAAATATTGACAAAAAGAAAGTAAATATTTACATGAAGTGTCTGAGATGTCAGGATGACTTCTCTGTATTTGTTCCAGAGTGAAGTGTTGATGTTTGAAGTTAGACAGCAGCTCCAAACTCTCATTTACACCAAAGTAATTGGCAACCACCTGCAATCAGACCATGCACACACACACACACACACACACACACACACACACACACACACACACACACACACACACACACACACACACACACACACACACACACACACACACACACACACACACACACACACACACACACACACACGTATAGACAAATATTTAATCCTAAATCTTTAATATTTATTCCTGAATCTTTAATCTTAAATATTGAATGAAAAATCTTGAATCCTAAATCCTCCAATGGAGACAAGCCAAGAGTTGTCATTGTTTATTGTTCATGTTCATCTAATCAAACATGACTTCATGTTTTAATACTTCATTCATCTTGTATTGGTACTAGGATCACAACAACATGCAAGAAATACTTCAATACCTGCTTTTTGCAGTATTGTCAGTACTGAATACTTCATTCATCTTCTATTGGTACTAGTATAGCAACAACATGCAAACAATACTTCAATACCTGCTTTTTGCAGTATTGTCAGTACTGAATACTTCATTCATCTTCTATTGGTACTAGTATAGCAACAACATGCAAACAATACTTCAATACCTGCTTTTTGCAGTATTGTCAGTACTGAATACTTCATTCATCTTCTATTGGTACTAGTATAGCAACAACATGCAAACAATACTTCAATACCTGCTTTTTGCAGTATTGTCAGTACTGAATACTTCATTCATCTTCTATTGGTACTAGTATAGCAACAACATGCAAGAAATACTTCAATACCTGCTTTTTGCAGTATTGTCAGTACTGAATACTTCATTCATCTTCTATTGGTACTAGTATAGCAACAACATGCAAACAATACTTCAATACCTGCTTTTTGCAGTATTGTCAGTACTTCCTAGAATCTTGCATGTAGTATTTGTGAATGAAGCATGACTACCAATGACTACTGTGAGAGGAAGTGATCAATATTGGATCTTTGTGCTGCTGACCTCATAAGTTCCTGCCTCAGCGTCCGTCATCGCCATCAAGGAGAAGTCGCCGTTTCTGTCCCCGTTGGCGTCCACGGACACCTGGCCAGCGATACCTGTGCATCACATGACAGACAGCCCTCGCTCATCACTGTTGCCATGACAACCACAACACTGTTGCCATGACAACCCATTGGTGACTCTCACACAGTCAGTGTGTCCAAACACTAACATGTTTAACACCAGTGTTAATTAAACACTACTATTGTTCACTACTTTTATACTACTGCAACTACTATTAACTGCTTGTATACTACAACTATTAATACTATTCACTACTTTCATACTACTATTAACTACTTTTATACAACTATTACTAGTATGAACTACTTTTATACTACTGCAACTACTATTAACTGCTTGTATACTACAACTATTAATACTATTCACTACTTTTCTACTACTATTAACTACTGTTATACAACTATTACTAGTATTAACTACTTTCATACTACAACAACTACTACTACTACTACTGTTCTACTACTACTATTAATAACTACTTTTAAACTACTGCTGCTACTACTACCACCACTACTCACTACTACTACTAACTACTTTCATCTTACTGCTACTACTAATACTATTCACTATTTTTTTACTACTAATATTATTAACTACTTTTATACTACTACTATTCACAACTTTTATACTATTACTGTTAATAAATAATACTACTACTACCACCACTACTACTATTACTATTCACTACTTTTATACTACTACTACTACTATTAACTTATTTCATACTACTGCTACTACTAATACCATTCACTACTTTTCTATTGATACTACTACTAATATCTACTTTTATACTACTAGTACTACTATTTACTCATTTTCTACTACTATTACTACTACTAGTATTAACAACTTTTATACTACTGCTACTACTACTATTCACTACTTTTTATTCCTACTATTATTATTAAACTACTTTTATACTACTACTACTATTTACTACTCCAACTACTATTACCTACTTTTATACTACCACCATTACTAAGACAATTCACAAATATTTTACTATTACTACTACTACTTTTTACTATTTTTCTACTACTACTGCTACTACTATTCACTACTTTTCTACTATTACTACTACTATTTACTAATTTTCTACTACTGCTACTATTATTATTCACAAATTTTCTACTATTACTACTACAACTATTCCCTACTTTTCTACAAACTGTACTATTACTACTTTTCTATTACATCCTTCTATTGACTACTTTCAATTTGTATTACTACTATTAACTAATGTTCTACTATTACTCCTATTTACTATTACTACTACTACTATTACTATGGTGACTACTATTTACTATTACTACTACTATTTACTACTAATTACTAGTACTACTACTATTCACTAATACTAATACTCTTTACTATTACTGGTACTACAACTATGTATTATTTACTACTACTTATACTATTTCATATGACTAGTATTATTACTTTTACAATTACTACTACTATTTACTATTACTAGTACTACTGCTATTTACTATTAGTAGTACTATTTACTATTACTACTCTTTATTACTAATAATATTTACTATTACTGCTACTACTACTTCTTACTATTACTATTGCCACTACTATTTACTATTCCCAGTACTACCAATCTTTAACTAGTACCACTACTATTTACTATTACTAGTACTACTAAGATATACTATTACTAATACCATGACAGTTTACTCTTACTTGTACTACTAATATTTACTATTACTAGTACAACTAATATTTACTATTACTAGTGCTACTAATATTTATGATTACCACTGCTGTTTACTATTACTAGTACTATTAATCTTTACTATTACTGGTGCCATTACTATTTACTATTACTACAACTACTAACGTGTACTATATAGTAATACCAATATTTATGAATGATAGTACTACTACAATTTACTATTACCAATCTTTACTACCACTACTATTTATTACTATAACACATCATTGTTAATATTACCAGTACCTCTACTATTTAATATTACTACAAATATTTACTACTACTAGTACCACTACTATTTACTATTACTAGTAGTACTAATCTGTACTGTTAGTAGTAACAGTGCTATTTTACCACTACAATTTTATATTACTAGTACTGCTAATATTTACTATTACTAGTACCACTCCTACTTACTATTACTAGTCCCACTGATCTTTAATATGAATAGTACCACTGCTATGTACTACTAATATTTGCTATTACTAGTACTATTAATATTTTATATTACTAGTATTGTAAATCTTTCATATTACTAGTACTACTACTTATTATTATTACTAGTACTACTAATATTTACTGTTACCCCTACTATTTACTATTGAATTTCCCCCAGGGATCAATAAAGTACTTTCTATTCTATTGTATTCTATTACTACTATTACTGACTCCTTTTCCAAAATGAACCCAGATGATTGATGAAGTGAAAGAAGTGAATAGTAGTAATAGAGAATAATAGTAGTAGAGAATATTAGTAGTGGTAGTTGTGAATATTAGTGGTAGTAGAGAGTAATAGTAGTAGTAGTAGAGAATAGTAGTAGTAGTCGTGAATGGTGGTGGTAGTAGTAGTAGTAGAAGAGAACAGTAGTAGTAGTCGTGAATAGTAGTAGTGGAGAATAGTAGTAGACGTGAATAGTAGTAGTAGTAGTAGTAGAGAATAGTAGTAGTAGTCGTGAACAGTAGTAGTAGAGAATAATAGTAGTAGTTGTGAATAGTAGTAGTAGAGAATAGTAGTAGTAATAGTAATACATAGTAGTAGTAGAAAATAGTAGTATTAGCGAATAGTAGTAGTAGTAGTCGTGAATAGTATTAGAAGTAATAGTAGAAAATAGTAGTAGTCATCGTGAATAATAGTAGTAGTAGTCGTGAATAGTAGTAGTAGTAGAAAATAGTAGTATTAGTAGTAGAGAATAGTAATAGTAGCTGTGATAGTAGTTGTGAATAGTAGTAGTAGTAGTAGTAGAAAATAGTAGTAATAGTAGTAGTCGTGAATACTAGTAGTAGTCATGAATAATAGTAGTAGTCGTGAATAGTAGTAGTATGGAATAGTAGTAGTAGTTGTGAATAGTAGTAGTAGTAGTTGTGAATAGTATTAGTAGTAGTTGTGAATAGTATTATTAGTAGTAGTCGTGAATAGTAGTATTAGTAGTAGCTGTGGATAGTAGTAGTAGTAGTAGTAGAGAATAGTAGTAGTAGTTGTGAATAGTAGTAGTAGAAAATAGTAGTAGTAGTAGTAGAAAATAGTAGTAGTGGCAAATGGTAGTAGTAGTCGTGAATAGTAGTAGTAGTAGCAGTAGTAGTAGTAGTACTAGTAGATGAGTACTATTGACTAAGATGCGGTGTTGAAAGTGTTGTAGTACCTTCAAAAGTGGTGTTCCACATGTGAGAATAATAGTCGTGAATAGTAGAATTAGTAGTAGTCGTCGTGAATAGTAGTATTAGTAGTAGTCGTGAATAGTAATATTAATCGTGAATAGTAGTATTAGTAGTAGTCGTGATTAGTAGTAGTTGTAGTAGATGAGTACTATTGACTAAGATGTAGGTGAAGAGTGTTGAAAGTGTAGTACCTTCAAAAGTGGTGTTCCACATGTGAGAATAATAGTAGTCGTGAATAGTAGTAGTCATCGTGAATAGTAGTAGTAGTCGTGAATAGTAGTAGTAGTAGTACTAGTACTAGTAGATGAGTACTATTGACTAAGATGCGGTGTTGAAAGTGTTGTAGTACCTTCAAAAGTGGTGTTCCACATGTGAGAATAATAGTAGTCGTGAATAGTAGTAGTCATCGTGAATAGTAGTAGTAGTCGTCAATAGTAGTAGTAGTAGTACTAGTACTAGTAGATGAGTACTATTGACTAAGATGCGGTGTTGAAAGTGTTGTAGTACCTTCAAAAGTGGTGTTCCACATGTGAGAATAATAGTAGTCGTGAATAGTAGTAGTCATCGTGAATAGTAGTAGTAGTCGTCAATAGTAGTAGTAGTAGTACTAGTACTAGTAGATGAGTACTATTGACTAAGATGCGGTGTTGAAAGTGTTGTAGTACCTTCAAAAGTGGTGTTCCACATGTGAGAATAATAGTAGTCGTGAATAGTAGTAGTCATCGTGAATAGTAGTAGTAGTCGTCAATAGTAGTAGTAGTAGTACTAGTACTAGTAGATGAGTACTATTGACTAAGATGCGGTGTTGAAAGTGTTGTAGTACCTTCAAAAGTGGTGTTCCACATGTGAGAATAATAGTAGTCGTGAATAGTAGTAGTCATCGTGAATAGTAGTAGTAGTCGTCAATAGTAGTAGTAGTAGTACTAGTACTAGTAGATGAGTACTATTGACTAAGATGCGGTGTTGAAAGTGTTGTAGTACCTTCAAAAGTGGTGTTCCACATGTGAGAATAATAGTAGTCGTGAATAGTAGTAGTCATCGTGAATAGTAGTAGTAGTCGTCAATAGTAGTAGTAGTAGTACTAGTACTAGTAGATGAGTACTATTGACTAAGATGCGGTGTTGAAAGTGTTGTAGTACCTTCAAAAGTGGTGTTCCACATGTGAGAATAATAGTAGTCGTGAATAGTAGTAGTCATCGTGAATAGTAGTAGTAGTCGTCAATAGTAGTAGTAGTAGTACTAGTACTAGTAGATGAGTACTATTGACTAAGATGCGGTGTTGAAAGTGTTGTAGTACCTTCAAAAGTGGTGTTCCACATGTGAGAATAATAGTAGTCGTGAATAGTAGTAGTCATCGTGAATAGTAGTAGTAGTCGTCAATAGTAGTAGTAGTAGTACTAGTACTAGTAGATGAGTACTATTGACTAAGATGCGGTGTTGAAAGTGTTGTAGTACCTTCAAAAGTGGTGTTCCACATGTGAGAATAATAGTAGTCGTGAATAGTAGTAGTCATCGTGAATAGTAGTAGTAGTCGTCAATAGTAGTAGTAGTAGTACTAGTACTAGTAGATGAGTACTATTGACTAAGATACGGTGTTGAAAGTGTTGTAGTACCTTCAAAAGTGGTGTTCCACATGTGAGATATGATTTGTGTTCCATTCTTCTTAGTGTAACCTTGCTTCATGGCGGCATGCAGAGCCACGGCGTAAAGCAGCAAAGCATCGTGGAATCCTTCCACAAACATGTTGACCTGATAATATCATATCATCTATCATATCATATATTATGTATCATATCATATCATTTATCATATATTATATATCATATCATATATTATATCTCATATCATATCATTTATCATATATTATATATCATATCATATATTGTATCTCATATATCATATCATATATTATATATCATATATTATATCTCATATCATATCTCATACATCATATCATATATTATATCTCATATCATATCTCATACATCATATCATATATCATATCTCATATCATATAATATCAATATCATATCATATACCATATCTCATATAAATTATTATATATCATATCTATATCAAATATATCATATATAATTTATCATATATCATATCTTATAATTTATCATATATCATTTATATCATATCTCATAACTAATATAATTTATTATATATATCATATCATATATAATATCACTTATCATATATAATATAATTTATCATATATCATATCATATATCATATAATTTATCTTATACCATATATAATGTATCATATAATTTATCTTATACCATATATCATGTATCATATATAATAATTTATCATAAATCATATATCATATCATATATCATCTATCATATATCATATCATTTATCATACAGTATATCATTATATCATATATCACATCTCATATATCATACAATTTATTATACATCATATCATATGTAATATCATGTCATATATCATATCATATCATATCATATATCATATAATTTATCATATATCATATAAGTTTTCTTATATCATTTATCATATCATATATCACCCTAGAGGGGGGGGTTACCCACATATGCGGTCCTCTCCAAGGTTTCTCATAGTCATTCACCGACGTCCCACTGGGGTGAGTTTTTCCTTGCCCGTATGTGGGCTCTGTACCGAGGATGTCGTTGTGGCTTGTGCAGCCCTTTGATACACTTGTGATTTAGGGCTATATAAATAAACATTGATTGATTGATCATACACCATAGCATTTATCATATCATATCATTTATCATATATGTTATATATATCATATCATAACATATCATATATAATGTATCATATATCATATATTCTATATCATATCATATAATATCATACATCATATCATACATCACATCCTATAATATATCATATAATTTATCATATATCATATCCTATCATTTATCATATATCATATCATATCATATATAATATACCATGTCATATATCATATCTCATATAACATAATATATCATATATCATACATCTTATTATATATCCTATCATATAGCATATCATACAGTATATCATATCATATATTATATACCATATCATGTATCATATCAATGATCATGTATCATATATCATACTTTAGTGTTGTAAGTGATGCCAAGTAAGTCTTGATGTTATCAATATTTACAGTAAATACTTCAAATATAAAATGTACATTTCTTTCTGACATATTTATATCAAAATACGAGGACATCTGTATGTATACAGTGTATGTGTGTGTCTGTGTGTGTATATACGTGTGTCTGTGTGTGTATATGCGTGTGTCTGTGTGTGTATATGCGTGTGTCTGTGTGTATATGCGTGTGTTTGTGTGTGTATACGTGTGTCTGTATGTGTATATTTGTGTGTCTGAATGTGTATATACGTGTGTGTCTGTACGTGTATATGTGTGTGTCTGTAAGTGTATATGTGTGTGTATTTGTGTGTGTCTAAACGTGTAGAAGTGTGTGTCTTAATGTGTATAAGTGTGTGTCTTAATGTGTATAAGTGTGTGTCTGTACGTGTAATTGCGTGTGTCTGAATGTGTATTTGTGTGTGTCTGTATGTGTATATGCGTGTGTCTGTATGTGTATACGCGTGTGTCTGTGTGTGTATACGTGTGTGTCTATACGTGTATACGTGTGTCTGTTTGTGTATATGTGTGTGTCTGTATGTGTGTGTGACTGCATGTGTCTTTAAGTATATATGTGTGTCTGAATGTGTATGTTTATGTGTGCCTGTATGTGTATACGTGTGTGTCTATGTGTATATACTGTATGGGTTTGTCTGTACGTGTAATTGCGTGTGCCTGAGTGTGTATTCGTGTGTGTCTGAATGTGTATATGTGTGTCTGAGTGTGTATGTGTGTGTGTGTATATGCGTGTGTCTGTGTGTATAGGTGTGTGTCTAAACGTGTATATGTGTGTGTCTGAATGTGTATATGCGTGTGTCTGTGTGTATATCCGTGTGTCAGTGTGTGTCTATACGTGTATACGTGTGTCTGTTTGTGTATATGTGTGTGTCTGTATGTGTGTGTGTCTGCATGTGTATAAGCATGTGTCTAAGTATATGTGTGTGTATTTGTGTGTGTCTTAATGTGTATGCATATGTGTGTCTGTAAGTGTAAATGTGTGTGTCTGTATGTGTATATACTGTATGTGTTTGTCTGTACGTGTAATTGCGTGTGCCTGAGTGTGTATTTGAGTTTGTCTGAATGTGTATATGTGTGTCTGAGTGTGTATATGTGTGTGTGTATATGCGTGTGTCTGTGTGTATAGGTGTGTGTCTAAACGTGTAGATGTGTGTGTCTGTGTGTGTATATGCGTGTGTCAGTGTGTGTCTATACGTGTATACGTGTGTCTGTTTGTGTATATGTGTGTGTCTGTATGTGTGTGTGTCTGCATGTGTATAAGCATGTGTCTAAGTATATGTGTGTGTCTTAATGTGTATGCATATGTGTGTCTGTAAGTGTAAATGTGTGTGTCTGTATGTGTATATACTGTATGTGTTTGTCTGTACGTGTAATTGCGTGTGCCTGAGTGTGTATTTGAGTTTGTCTGAATGTGTATATGTGTGTCTGAGTGTGTATATGTGTGTGTGTATATGCGTGTGTCTGTGTGTATAGGTGTGTGTCTAAACGTGTAGATGTATGTGTCTGAATGTGTACATGTGTGTGTCTGTACGTGTAATTGCGTGTGTTTGAATGTGTATTTGTGTGTGTCTGTATGTGTATATGCGTGTCTGTGTGTGTATATATGTGTGTCTGTGTGTGTAATACGCGTGTGTCTGTGTGTGTATATGTGTGTGTCTCAATGTGTATGTTAATGTGTGTCTGTGTGTGTATATGTATATGTGTGTGTCTGTATGTGTATATACTGTATGTGTTTGTCTGTACGTGTAATTGCGTGTGCCTGAGTGTGTATTTGTGTGTGTCTGAATTTGTATATGTGTGTCTGAGTGTGTATATGTGTGTGTGTATATGCGTGTGTCTGTGTGTATAGGTGTGTGTCTGTATGTGTATATGTGTGTGTATACGTGTATATATGTGTGAGTCAATGTGTCTAGGTGTGTGTCTGTATGTATGTACGTGTGTCTGTACGTGTATATGTGTGTCTGCATGTGTATATGCGTGTGTCTGTATGTGTAAATGTGTGTCTGAGTGTGTAAATGTGTGTGTCTGTATGTGTATATATATGTGTGTGTCTGTACGTGTATATGCGTGTGTCTGTGTGTGTAAATGTGTGTCTGTATGTGTATGTGTGTGTCTGTACGTGTATATGCCTGTGTCTGTGTGTATACGTGTGTGTCTGTATGTGTATATGCGTGTGTCTGAATGTGTATATGTGTGTGTTTGTGTGTGTAATTGTGTGTCTGTACGTGTATATGCGTGTGTCTGTGTGTGTAAATGTGTGTCTGTATGTGTATGTGTGTGTCTGTACGTGTATATGCGTGTGTCTGAATGTGTATATGTGTGTGTTTGTGTGTGTAATTGTGTGTCTGTACGTGTATAGGTGTGTGAGACTGAATGTTTATATGTGTGTCTGAATGTGTATATGTATGTGTTTGTGTGTGTAATTGTGTGTCTGTACGTGTATAGTTGTGTGAGACTGAATGTTTATATGTGTGTGTCTGTGTATGTGCGTGTGTCTGTAAGTGTATATGTGTGTCGGCATGTGTATACGTGTGTGTCCGCATGTGTATATGCGTGTGTCTGTGAGTATGTATGTGTGTACGCGTGTGTCTGAATGTGTATAATTGTGTATATGTGTGTGTCTCAACGTGTGTATACATGTGTGTGTCTGTACATGAATATGCGTGAGTCTGTGTGTGCAAAAGTGTGTCTGTGTGTATATGTGTGTGTCTGCATGTGTATATGTGTGTGTCTGAAAGTGTATATGCGTGTGTAAATGCGTGTGTCTGTGTGTATACGTGTGTGATTGTATATGTATAGGCGTGTGTCTGTGTGTTTCTCTGTGTATATGCGTGTGTCTGTGTGTGTATATGCGTGTCTGTGTGTGTATATGCGTGTGTCTGTGTGTGTATATGCGTGTGTCACAACGTTTATATGTGTGTGTCTGTGTATATGCGTGTTAATACTGTAATACACTTGAATATATATATATCATTAATATTAATACTGTAATACACTTTAGTATATATATATATATATATATATATATATATATATATATAATGAATATTAATACTGTAATACACTTTAATATATATATATGAATATCATTAATATTAATACTGTAATACACTTTAGTATATTTATCATTAATATTAATACTGTAATACACTTTAGTGTGTATATATACACAGTATATATACATATACATATTAAAAACTGCATATATTATGTGACCGGGCCGGCACGCTGTATATATACACACACACGCTGTATATACACTGTATATATACACACTAAAGTATATACATATAAAATTAATATTAATATTGTAATACACTTTAGTATGAATATATCTTTAATATTAATACTGTAATACACTTTAGTATATATATATATATATATATATATATATATATATATATATATATATATATATATATATATATATATATATATATATATATATATACACACTACCGTTCAAAAGTTTGGGGTCACATTGAAATGTCCTTATTTTTGAAGGAAAAGCACTGTACTTTTCAATGAAGATAACTTTAAATTAGTCTTAACTTTAAAGAAATACACTCTATACATTGCTAATGTGGTAAATGACTATTCTAGCTGCAAATGTCTGCTTTTTGGTGCAATATCTACATAGGTGTATAGAGGCCCATTTCCAGCAACTATCACTCCAGTGTTCTAATGGTACAATGTGTTTGCTCATTGGCTCAGAAGGCTAATTGATGATTAGAAAACCCTTGTGCAATCATGTTCACACATCTGAAAACAGTTTAGCTCGTTACAGAAGCTACAAAACTGACCTTCCTTTGAGCAGATTGAGTTTCTGGAGCATCACATTTGTGGGGTCAATTAAACGCTCAAAATGGCCAGAAAAAGAGAACTTTCATCTGAAACTCGACAGTCTATTCTTGTTCTTAGAAATGAAGGCTATTCCACAAAATTGTTTGGGTGACCCCAAACTTTTGAACGGTAGTGTATATATATATATACACTTTAGTACACATTTATATATATCATTAATATTAATACTGTAATACACTTTAGTATGAATATATCACTAATACTAATACTGATGATAAATAAAATATATATGAATATAATAATAAAAATGTATGATAATATATATGAAAATAATAATATATATGTACGATAATAATTTAAAGAATAGAATATATATGTATAATAATATATATATATATATATGATAATATATATAAATATAATAATATATATGTATGATGATAATATATATAAATATAATATTATATATGCATGATGATAATAAAATATACATGAATATAATAATATATGTGTATGATGATAATAAAATATATATGAATATAATATATATGTACGACATACTTGCCAACCCTCCCGATTTTCCAGGGAGACTCACGAATTTCAGTGCCCCTCCCGAAAATCTCCCGGGGCAACCATTCTCCCGAATTTCTCCCGATTTTCACCCGGACAACAATATTGGGGGCGTGCCTTAGAACAGGGGTCACCAACCTTTTTGAAACCAAGAGCTACTTCTTGGGTACTGATTAATGCGGAGGGCTACCAGTTTGATAAATAAATTGCCAGAAATAGCCAATTTGCTCAATTTACCTTTAACTCTATGTTATTATTAATAATTAATGATATTTATCTTTGTGGAAACACTGATCATCTTAATGATTTCTCACAATAAATATATATAGAAACAGATAAATATCAATATGCAACACTTTATTTTTATATTTTCTCTAAGTGCACATTTTTCAAATTGAACATTTTCAAATGATAACTTCTAAGACAGTCTTGTGAAATCACAATATCCCATTTTAACTAGCTAGCCACTAACATTTTTGAACAAATCATGAATTACTTTGCACCATGTTTGTACAAATAATAACTCATGTAAAATACAAAAGTCAACTCTCAAATGTTTAAATAAATCATGTCACACTTTGAACTGGACACCAAATCTGTTATCTGTTTCTTTGTCAGTTAGTGAAGACCAAGTCTTTAAAATATTTTCTTGGATTTTCAAATTCCATTTGAGTTTTGTCTCTCTTAGAATTAAAAATGTCGACCAAAGCGAGACCAGCTTGCTAGTAAATAAATACAATTTAAAAAATAGAGGCAGCTCACTGGTAAGTGCTGCTATTTGAGCTATTTTTAGAACAGGCCAGCGGGCTACTCATCTGGTCCTTACGGGCTACCTGGTGCCCGTGGGCATCGCGTTGGTGACCCCTGCCTTAAAGGCACTGCCTTTAGCGTCCTCTACAACCTGTCGTCATGTCCGCTTTTCCTCCATACAAACAGCGTGCCGGCCCAGTCACATAATATATGCAGTTTTTAAAACACACACAAGTGAATGTAAGCATACTTGGTCAACAGCCATACAGGTCACACTGAGGGTGATCGTATAAACAACTTTAACACTGTTACAAATATGCGCCACATTGTGAACTCACACCAAACAAGAATGACAAACACATTTCGGGAGAACATCCGCACCGTAACACAACGTAAACACAACAGACAAATACCCAGAACCCCTTGCAGCACTAACTCTTGCGGGACGCTACAATATATACCCCCTGCTACCAGCAAACCCCGCCCACCTCAACCCCGCCGCCGCCCCCATCTCTCGAATTCGGAGGTCTCAAGGTTGGCAAGTATGATGTACGATAATAAAATTAGAGATGTCCGATAATGGCTTTTTTTACCGATATCCGATATTGTCCAACTGTTAATTACAGATACTGATATCAACCGATACTGATGTATACAGTCGTGGAATTAACACATTATTATGCCTAGTTTTGTTGTGATGCACCGCTGGGTGCATTAAACAATGTCACAAGGTTTTCCAAAATAAATCAACTCAAGTTCTGGAAAGAAATGCCAACATGGCACTGCCATATTTATTATTGAAGTCACAAAGTGCATTATTTTTTTTAACATGCCTCAAAACAATAACAGTGCAATACTTTTTCATAACATGGTCACTACTGCCTAGTTTCTCTTGTTATATTCTTATTTTACGGTTATATTTTTATTCTCATTGTTGCTTTTTATTTTTATTCTTATTGTAATATTTTTCTATTCTGTTTCCATTTATACCCCCATTATTTACTTTTTACTTTTTAAATTCGATCTCAATTTTGTACTCTGCTGCTGGAATTTAAATTTTCCCGAGGGAACTCTCCTGAAGGAATCAATAAAATACTATCCATCCATCCATCCATCCATCCATCTATCCAAACAGCAGCTAGGAATTTTGGACATGCTCTCCCTGAGAGACTAGGAGGAGGTTGTGTATGGGTGGGGGTAGGAGGTAGCAGCGGGGTTTATATTGTAGCGTCCCGGAAGAGTTAGTACTGCAAGGGATTCTGGGTATTTGTTCTGTTGTGCTTATGTTGTGTTACGGTGCGGATGTTCTCTCGAAATGTGTTTGTCATTCTTGTTTGGTGTGGGTTCACAGTGTGGCGCATATTTGTAACAGTGTTAAAGTTGTTTATACGGCCACCCTCAGTGTGACCTGTATGGCTGGTGATCAAGTATGCCTTGCATTAATTTGTGATGAGAACAGCCGGTAGATATTATGTGACTCGGACGGCACGCACGCAAAGGTTTATTGGTGCTCTGTACCTCTCCCTACGTCCGTGTACACAGCGGCAGCCCGATATTATCGGACATCCCTAAATAAAATATATATATGTATGATGATAATAAAATATATATGAATATAATAATATATATGTATGATGATAATAAAATAAATAAAATAGACAGCTGAGATAGGCTCCAGTACCCCCCGCGACAAGGGACAAGTGGTAGAAAATGGATGGATGGAAAATATATATATGTTTACGTACAGTTGCACAGTCGCTGCAGTGTGTGAGTCCGAGTCCTTGGCTGGCCTTCTTCATTTCCACAGAGAAGTTTTCAAAGTCGGGCTTGAGCGTCCTCAGCAGCGTCACCGTGTTCAAATATGCGAAGGCTTGTCGAGCGTCGTCGTCCATCTTGTCTCCTCGCCGCCACGAACCGTTGCCTGGCAACACACCACATGACCACATGAGGATATTGAGTAATTACACTTTTAATACTTTACTTTAATACAACTTTTACATCAACAATAAATCAACTTTAAAAATCTACTTTGAACTTTTAAAGTAAACTTTTTTGTAAATGAACTTTTTAAAATAACATTTCATCAACTTTTTAAAATCTACATTAAATCAATATTAAGTAAACTTTTTAAAATTAACATTAAATAAACATTTCATCATCTTTTTAAAATATTTTTTTAAATGAACATTAAATGTACTTCTTAAAGTCAACATTAAATCCATATTTAATCAACTTTTTAAATCAACATTAAATCATAATTAAGACATTTTTTTAACATGAACATTAAATCAACTTTAATTCAACAACAAATCAACTTTTTTTTAAATTTACTTTTTTAAATGAACATTAAATCTACTTCTTACAGCCAACATTAAATCAATATTAAATCCATATTTGATCAACTTTTTAAATCAACATTAAATCATAATTAAATAATGTTTTTAATATCAACATTAAATAAATCAACTTTTTTTTAATTTACTTTTTTAAATGAACATTAAATCAACTTAATATGATATCTACTTTTTTTAAATAAACTTTTTAAAATTAACATTAAATCAACTTTTTTTTCAATCAACATTAAATCAAAATTTGTAATTACTATTGAATCAACTTTTAAAAAATTGACATTAAATCAATATTAAATCAACTCTTTAAAATTAACATTAAATCAACTTATTAAAATCAACATTTCATCAACTTTTTTTAAATTAGCTTTTTTAATTGAACATTAAATCAACTTTTTAAATTAACATTAAATCAACTTTCTAAAATCAATATTTCATCAACTTTTTTAAATTAACATTAAATCAACTTTTCAAAATCGACATTAAATCCATTTTAAATCAACTTTTTAAAATCAACATTAAATCCACTTTTTTTAAATAAACTTTTTTAAATGAACATTAAATCAACTTTGTAAAATGACTTTTAAATGAACATTAAATCAACTTTTATATGAACATTAAATCAACTTTTTTTTAAATACATTAAATTTACTTTTTAAATGAACATTAAATCAACTTTTTAAAATCGACATTAAATCAATATTAAATCAACTTTTTAAAATAAACATTATATGAATACAATATAAATCAACTTTTTAAATGAAAGTTAAATCAACATTAAATCAACTTTAAAAATTTTTTTTTTACATTAAATCAAGTTTTTCAATTCAACATTAAATCAACTTTTTAAATGAACATTGAATCAACTTTTTAAAATCAACATTAAATCAGTATTAAATCAACTTTTTTAAATGAACATAAAATCAACTTCTTAAAAATTTAGTTTTTTTAATCAAAATTAAATCATCTTTTTAAATTAACATTTCATCAACTTTTTAAAATTAACATTAAATCAACTTTTTAAAAACAACTTTTTTAAATTAACATTAAATCAACCTTTTTATCTCAACATTTCATCAACTTTTTAAAAGCAACTTTTTTTAAATTAAATTTTTAAAAAATTAAATCAACTTTTTAAATTAACATTGAATCAATATTACATCAAGTTGTTTAAATCAACAATAAATCAACTTTTTAAATAAACAATAATTCAACTTTTTTGATTCAACAAAAAAATTTACTTTTTTAAATGAACTTATTTTAAATTTAAATTTTTAAATGAACAATACATCCACTTCAATATTATATCTACTTTTTAAATACACTTTTTAAAATCAAATCAATTGAATCAACTTTGTAAAATTATATTTTTAAATCAACGTTAAATTAACTTTAAAATCTCCATTAAATCCATTTTTAAATCAACTAATTTACATCAACGTTCAATGATGATGAAAAGATGATGGCATGATGATGGCATGATGATGACATGATGATGGCATGGTGATGATGACATGGTGATGGCATGATGACGGCATGATGACATGGTGATGATGACATGATGATGGCATGATGATGACATGATGATGGCATGATGACGACATGATGATGGCATGATGATGACATGGTGATGGCATGATGATGACATGGTGATGACATTATAATGGCATGATGATGACATTATGATGATGATGTCATGATGATGACATGATTATTCACCGTAAGAGGAGGCGTTGAAGAGTTCGATGTTAAAGAACATGTGAGTTCCGCTGGTCAGACGTCTCCTGTGAGCAGCTAGCATTATTTCTCTGATACTGTTGGCGTCCATGCAGAAGATGATGACTGCAGCAAGAGACAAGACATGATCGTGTCATGCTAACAACATACATCACGACAACATATGATCGTGTCATGCTAACATCATACATCATGACATGATCGTGTCATGTTAACATCATACATCATGACATGACATCATTGTGTCATGCTAACAACATACATCACGGCAAGACATGATCGTGTCATGTTAACATCATACATCATGACATGACATCATTGTGTCATGCTAACAACATACATCACAGCAAGACATGATCATGTCAGGCTAACAACATACATCACGACATGATGTCATGCTAACAACATACATCACGACAAGACATGATCATGTCATGCCGACATCATACATCACAACATGATAATGTCATGCTAACAACATACATCACGACAAGACATGATCATGTCATGCCAACATCATACATCACGACATGATGTCATGCTAACAACATACATCACGACAAGACATGATCATGTCATGCCAACATCATACATCACGACATGATGTCATGCTAACAACATACATCACGGCAAGACATGATCATGTCATGCCAAAATCACGACATGATGTCATGCTAACAACATACATCACGGCAAGACATGATCATGTCATGCCAACATCATACATCACGACATGATGTCATGCTAACAACATACATCACGACAAGACATGATCATGCCAACATCATACATCACGACATGATGTCATGCTAACAACATACTTCACGACAAGACATGATCATGTCATGCCAACATCACACATCACGACATGTCATGCTAACAACATACATCACGACATGACATGATCATGTCATGCCAACATCATACTTCACAACATGATGTCATGCTAACAACATACATCACGGCAAGACATGATCATGTCATGCCAACATCATACTTCACAACATGATGTCATGCTAACAACATACATCACGGCAAGACATGATCATGTCATGCCAACATCATACATCACGACATGATAATGTCATGCTAACAACATACATCACGACAAGACATGATCATGTCATGCTACATTGTTTTTTATGCAAACACAAAATATTTCAAAGTGCAATATTTGATGTGATGTAATTGGAGACTTAAATATGTCAATAATTCATAACAGCAAAGATTTTATTTTATTATTTTATTTTTTTGAGCAATGACTAAAAAAACACAAAAATTCTCAGGGACCCGAAAAGGTCCCTCACTCGTAAAAGTGATAAAAAATAAGTCATAAATGATTTTTTTTTTTTACCTTCAACACTTAAGTGTTGAGATCAACTTCAGATTTATCCGTCGATTATAAGTTTTTATTATTATTATTTATTTTTTGACATTTTTGGTTTTTATGGCAAACACAAAATATGATATATTTTTCCCAAAAAATATTTCAAGGTGTAATATTTGATGTGAAGTAATTGGAGCCTTAAATAGGTCAATAATTCATAAAAACAAAGATTTTACGTCAATTTTTTTTTTTTGAGCAATGATTGTTAACATTAAAATTCTCAGGGACCCAAAAGGGTCCCCCACTCATAAAGTGTTAAAAATAAGTCATAAATTATTTTTATTTGACGTATGTTTTTAGCATGACACAATGATGTCATGATGTACGTTGCATTATTGGCTTTATTTTAACAAAAAATCTACAATAAAAATGTGTTTCTTATTGCAATAAAAGAACATTTAACATACTAGACAACTTGTCTTTTAGTAGTAAGTAAACAAACAAAGGCTCCTAATTAGTCTGCTGACGTATGCAGTAACATATTGTGTCATTTTATTTTGTCAACATTATTCAACTGCTTGTTCATTTCCTGTTAATATCTGCTTACTTCCTGTTTCAACGTGTTCCATCTACACTTCTGTTAAAATGTAATAATCACTTATTCTTCTGTTGTTTGATACTTTACATTAGTTTTGGATGATACCACACATTTAGGTATCGATCCGATACCAAGTAGTTACAGTATCATACATTGGTCATATTCAAAGTCCTCATGTGTCCAGGGACATATTTCCCGAGTTTATAAACATAATATGAATTTTTTTTAAAGGAAAAAAAGATTTTGTGACAATAAAAAATATTGATGTAATCATAGTAGTATCGAGTAGACACGCTCTTGTACTTGGTATCATTACAATGGATGTTAGGTGTAGCTCCACCCTTTTGTTTACATTCAGAGGTGCTTGCTTGCTGTTAGCGGTTAGCTATTGTATCCTCCTACGGTGTGTAGTGAAGCATGTTTAGCTATTCCTCGTCCTGCAGTGATAATGGTACTTGGAAGAAACTTACTCTATTCGTCGCCATGGAGGCGAGGATGAGTGATTAAGGTCCCTTCTACACTAAGCCGGATAAGGTTATCCAGGGTAAATCCCAACTAATCTTATCCGTGTCCACACACACACACACAGAAACACACAAACAATGGTCGTTTAAAGGCCATTTAAACGGGGATAGCAGATCCATTCTATGTGTCATACTTGATCATTTCGCGATATTGCCATATTTTTGCTTAAAAGGATTTAGTAGAGAACATCGACGATAAAGTTCGCAACTTCTGGTCGCTGATAAAAAAAAGCCTTGCCTGTACCGGAAGTAGCGTGACGTCACAGGTTGAAAGGCTCCTCACATTTCCCCATTGTTTACACCAGCAGCGAGAGCGATTCGGACCAAGAAAGCGACGATTACCCCATTAATTTGAGCGAGGATGAAAGATTCGTGGATGAGGAACGTTAGAGTGAAGGACTAGAGTGCAGTGCAGGACGCATCTTTTTCCGCTCTGACCGTAACTTAGGTACAAGCTGGCTCATTGGATTCCACACTCTCTCCTTTTTCTATTGTGGATCACGGATTTGTATTTTAAACCACCTCGGATACTATATCCTCTTGAAAATGAGAGTCGAGAACGCGAAATGGACATTCACAGTGACTTTTATCTCCACGACAATACATCGGTGAAGCACTTTAGCTACGAAGCTAATGTGATAGCATCGTGCTTAACTGCAGATAGAAACAAAATAAATAAGCCCCTGACTGGAAGGATAGACAGAAGATCAACAATACTATTAAACCATGGACATGTAAATACACGGTTAATGCTTTCCAGCCTGGCGAAGCTTAACAATGCTGTTGCTAACGACACCATTGAAGCTAACTTAGCTACGGGACCTCACAGAGCTATGATAAAAACATTAGCTCTCCACCTACGCCAGCCAGCCCTCATCTGCTCATCAACACCCGTGCTCACCTGCGTTCCAGCGATCGACGGTGCGACAAAGGACTTCACCCGCTCATCGATGCGGTCGGCAGCTAGCGTCGGATAGCGCGTCTGCTATCCGACTCAAAGTCCTCCTGGTTGTGTTGCTGCAGCCAGCCGCTAATACACCGATCCCACATACAGCTTTCTTCTTTGCAGTCTTCATTGTTCATTAAACAAAAATGGAAAAGATTCACCAACACAGATGTCCAGAATACTGTGGAATTTTGAGATGAAAACAGAACTTTTTTGTATTGGATTCAATGGTGTCCGAATACTTCCGTTTAACTAGTGACGTCACGCGCATACGTCATCATACATAGACGTTTTCAACCGGAAGTTTAGCGGGAAATTTAAAATTGCACTTTATAAGTTAACCCAGCCGTATCGGCATGTGTTGCAATGTTAAGATTTCATCATTGATATATAAACTATCAGACTGCGTGGTCGGTAGTAGTGGCTTTCAGTAGGCCTTTAAAACTGTCGGATTCAGACACTCGGCACCATCTTAAAAGTACGGTGGCTTCCCGGGACCCCCGGCCAGAGGTCCAGGGCACAGATAGCAGGGCCATCAAAATTTCTGCGGGAATTTTCTAGTTTTTAAGTTATCGTGCCGTGATTTTACCAGTCCGGCCCACTTGGGAGTAGATTTCTCTCTCCATGTGGGCCCCGATCTAAAATGAGTTGGACACCCCAGATCTGAAAGGATCATTGATGACGTCACGCATAAGCCTCTTCTTTGTGGCGACGGCGAGTGAAAAAGCCCAAAAAGGTGGCGGCGGCGTTAATGAGCAAGATTCCGAGCGCGGCTGGAACATTCCTCACCGTCGTGTGACTGAAGTCCTGGCCGGGACAAACTTCACCTCAGTGCCGGACTGCGCGGCACCTTTAATTAGGGCCAGACGTCCACACACTGCTGGCCCTGTGTGCGCTCGCTCGCCACGCGCGCCAACGCAAGCAAGGCTTTTTTTTTTTTTTTTTTTGCAAGCTTCCACCTTTCTCTCCTCTCCCGCTTCTCCCGCGCGACGGTCCAAAGTAGGCGGAAGGTTTCCGGCGCAAGGACGGCACGTCAACTAAAACGTCGCTGGATTCCCGGGGGCGCACTGGAAAAAAAAAAACAGAGGCGCCGCAAACCTTATAAACCAAGGGTGTCAAACTCATTTTAGATCGGGGGCCACATGGAGAAAAATCTACTGCTCAGTGGCCTAGTGGTTAGAGTGTCCGCCCTGAGACTGGTAGGTTGTGAGTTCAAACCCCGGCCGAGTCATACCAAAGACTATAAAAATGGGACCCATTACCTCCCTGCTTGGCACTCAGCATCAAGGCTTGGAAATGGGGGTTAAATCACCAAAAATTATTCCCGGGCGTGACCACCGCTGCTGCTCACTGCTCCCCTCACCTCCCAGGGGTGAACAAGGGGATGGGTCAAATGCAGAGGACAAATATCACCACACCTAGTGTGTGTGTGTGACAATCATGGGTACTTAGGTGGGTGCCATGATTGGGTATAAAAGCAGCTTCCATGAAATGCTCAGTCATTCACAAACAAGGATGGGGCGAGGGTCACCACTTTGTCAACAAATGCCTGAGCAAATTGTTGAACAGTTTAAGAACAACATTTCTCAACCAGCTATTGCAAGGAATTTAGGGATTTCACCATCTACGCTCCGTAATATCATCAAAAGGTTCAGAGAATCTGGAAATATCACTGCATGTAAGCGATGATATTACTGACCTTAAATCCCTCAGGCAGTACTGTATCAAAAAGTGACATCAGTGTGTAAAGGATATCACCACATGGGCTCAGGAACACTTCTGTTAGTAGAAGGTCGTGGACATAATCTGACTAGTTGTTCAACTTTGACATTCAACTTAGACCCGGAGATGGCCAGAAAGACACGGAACCCCCCCCCCCCCCGTTTTTTTAACCCTTTGTGAGGATGATGATGAATTGTTGATGTAAAGGGGAATATATATAAACATCCCATATGACCATATCACACCAATTCTCAAATCCCTTCACTGGCTTCCTGTTCCACTCAGGATTGAATACAAAGTCTCCCTACCAACCCACCAGTGTCTCCATGGAAATGCCCCCCTCTACCTCAAAGAACTACTCACCCCCAAATCCTCCACACGACACCTCCGCTCCGGACAGGCCAACCTCCTCCAACCTCCGAGGACAAAGCTACGAACAATGGGAGACCGGGCTTTCTGCTCCGCCGCTCCCAGTCTGTGGAACACTCTCCCTGACCACCTGAGGGCACCACAGACTGTGGATGCTTTTAAAAAAGGCTTAAAAACCCTTCTTTTTAAAAAAAAAAAAACAACCTTTTTTTAGATATACCGTATTTCCTTGAATAGCCGCAGGGGCGCTAATTAATTTAAAACCTCTTCTCACTCCTGCGGTTACCAAAACCATGCGGAATGAGCAAGCATGCTCTAATTATTTTAAAACCTCTTCTCACTCCGGCGCATACCTTATCATTAAAAACACATTTAATAAAAAAAACCTTATTATGATCTTACCTTTACTTGTAGATGGGTCCATGTGCAGCTGCTTCTGATCAAAGGCAGTCTTTCTCATCTTTCTTCAATTTTAAAAGTCTCTGGAGATATTCCTTTAATTATTACCTCCTGCTTCGATTGAAAGTCCAGTTTAGAAAACGGTTTTATTTTAGATATGTAATCCTCCATGTTAAAAGTGCAAGCAAACAATTGCTGCATGCTTGCTGCTTGTTGTCTTCTTCTGCAGTACCTGTCTCCTGCAGTACTGGTAGTCGCAAGAAGGATCACTAGCGCCCTCTACCACCTGGAGGCGGGAGTCATTTAATGACTCATATTTGACCCGGCGGAAGTGCCAAGCATGCGCTAATTATTTTGCGAAACGAGTTTGACCCGGCTGTAATTCTAGGCAGGCGAATACTATATTCCCGGCGCCAATTCAAGGAAATACGGTATGCATACTAGTTCTAGCTATTAGGCTGTTCTAGTTTTTATTTGTATTTATTTTGATTATCTTTTTTTTTAATACACTGTAGCACTTTGAGGTTGTTTACTCAATGTAAAGTGCTTTTTACAAATAAAATCTATTTTTATTATTATCCCATCAGTCGTTATCCCAGTGAGAGCAGACATTGTACAGTAAGTGATTGTTGTATTATGTTTTTTCTCTTTCATCAAGTCTGCCATGATTAGCAGTGTTGTTGTTGAAGGAAAAGTGAACGTTGTGATGCGTCTGTGAAATTAATACACCTAAAATGATCCAAATAGGTCAATATCACATGTTATTATGAATGTGACGGATACTACATTACATATATACCTACAGTGTGAATATAAAACCTAGATCAGGGGTCGGCAATCCGCGGCTCCGGAGCTGCATGCGGCTCTTTGACCACTCTGATGCGGCTCAGCTGCATACTTACCGACCCTCCCGGTTTTCCCAGTATACTTAACGACACCCCCGATTTTCCCAGGAGACTTATGGATCTCAGTGCCTCTCCAAGAAATCTCCCAGGGCAAAAATTATCCTATTTTCACTCTAATTACTTAATCAAGGGCGTGCCCTAATGGCACTGTATTAATTGTCCTCTCTAGCATTTACAAACAGCGTGCCAGTCCGACCACATGTTATATGTTGCTTTTACTTGCACACGTAAGCGACAGCAAGGCATACTTGCTCAACAGCCACACAGCTTACACTTACGGTGGCCGTATAAAACAACTTTAACACTGTTACGTTACAAATATGCGCCACACTGTGAACCCACACCAAAAAAGAATGACAATAACATTTCTGGAGAACATCCGCACCGTAACACAACACAACAAATACCCAGAATCCCAAGCAGCCCTAACTCTTCCGGTCTACATTATACACCCCCGCTACCACCAAACCCCCCCACACATCAACCCCCCCCCCCTCTCCGTGCGTCGGTTGAGCGGAAGAGTTAGGGCTGCATGGGATTCTGGGTATTTGTTGTGTTGTGTTTATGTTGTGTTACAGTGCAGATGTTCTCCAGAAATGTGTTTGTCATTCTTTTTTGGCGTGGGTTCAAAGTGTGGCGCATATTTGTAACGTAACAGTGTTAAAGTTGTTTTTGTACGGCTAACGTCAGTGTAAGCTGTGTGGCTGATGAACAAGTATGCCTTGCTGGCACTTACGTGATCAAGCAAAAGCTGCATTCAACATGTGGCCAAGCAGGTACGCTGTTTGGGCAGGCTGGGGAGGGCGCTAAAAGCAGTGCCAGCATGTCCTGAAATTTGGGAGTCTCCCGGAAAATTGAGAGGGTTGGCAAAAAAGACGCTATCAAGCGCCATTCAATTAAAAGTCGCGGGCCGCACTAACATTAAATTTCCTTATTAAGATGCGTGCCGGTGCGTGTGTCAGAGACCCCTGGTTAACATAGCGCAAAGCAATTTAAGCTTTGTATGCAGTGTTTTTCATTTTAAATTTTCAAAATTTTTTTGTGGGTCCCATTGTTTTCTTTAATTTGTGAAACTTTCCAAAATGGCTCTTTGAGTGGTAAAGGTTGCCGACCCCTGACCTATATGGAGGTTTTTGAAGGATTTTAGAGCGCTTCATAGGCTAAAAAGATCAGCTTTCATTAGCTCTGTCGATAGCTGACTCTTGCTCACCTTTATTTATGATTTAGAATGTATAAAAAAAAGAAGGCATATGTGTTCTTGTCTTACATTAAGATTGTGAACGATAGACACGATTCCAAAACAGGTTACTGGATCGACCAGGAATCGTAACGAAGAGGAATCGTGATTATCATGAAATACATTTTTTCCTGCCAGCTCCACCGTACATGTCAACTAGTGATGTCACCATGTGAAAATGTCACATCTCAGTATTGTTGAATGTGCTCACAATGAAATCTTTGAACCATTTTATTTCATCCATCCATTCATCCATCTTCTTCCGCTTAGCAGAGGTCGGGTCGCGGGGGCAGCAGCCTAAGCAGGGAAGCCCAGACTTCCCTCTCCCCAGCCACTTCGTCCATCTCCTCCCGGGGGATCCCGAGGCGTTCCCAGGTCAGCCGGGAGAGATAATCTTCCCAACGTGTCCTGGGTCTTCCATGTGGCCTCCTACCGGTCGGACGTGCCCGAAACAACTCCCTAGGGAGGCGTTCAAGTGGCATCTTGACCAGATGCCCGAACCACCTCATCTGGCTCCTCTCCATGTGAAGGAGCAGCGGCATTACTTTGAGCTCCTCCCTGATGACAGAGCTTCTCACCCTATCTCTAAGGGAGAGCCCCGCCACCCGGCGGAGGAAACTAATTTCGTCCGTTTGCACCCGTGATCTTGTCCTTTCGGTCATAACCCAAAGCTCATGACCATAGGTGAGGATGGAAACATAGATCGACCGGTAAATTGAGAGCTTTGCCTTCCGGCTCAGCTCCTTCTTCACCACAACGGATCGATACAGCGTCCGCATTACTGAAGACGCCGCACCGATCCGCCTGTCGATCTCACGATGCACTCTTCCCTCACTCGTGAACAAGACTCCGAGGTACTTGAACTCCTCCACTTTTTAATCAATTAATTAAAAAAAAAAAATCACACAAAAATTCTTGGGGACCCAATGCTAAAGCTGCGAGCTGTGGCCAGAAGGTCTTAGGTGCCTCAAGGGGCGGTAACCCTCGAACACCCTGGTGGACAGTGGTGGTCAGGGAAGCCGTCCGACTGAAGAAGGAGTCCTACCGGGGTATGTTATCCCAGGGGACTCCGGAGGCAGTTGCAAGGTACCGACGGGCCCGAAGGGCAGCGGCCGTGGCTGTGGACGAGGCTAAGCAGAGGGTGTGGGAGCAGTTCGGGGAATCCATGGAGAAGGACTATCGGGCGGCACCAAAGCTGTTCTGGAAGACCATACGGCACCTCAGGAGGGGGAAGCAGGGAACCATCCAAGCTGTGTACGGCAGGGATGGGACTTTGCTGACTTCAAGTGAGGAAGTCGTAGGGCGTTGGAAAGAGCACTTTGAGGAACTCCTGAACCCAAATACATCAGACACACCCTCCCTGATAGGAGCAGGGCCTGAGGATGATGGGGGATCGACGTCGATCTCTCGGGGTGAAGTCACTGAGGTAGTTAGACAACTCCACAGTGGCAAAGCTCCGGGGGTTGACGAGATCCGTCCAGAAATGCTGAAGGCTCTGGGTGTTGATGGGCTGTCTTGGTTGATACGCCTTTTCAACATTGCGTGGAAGTCTGGGACAGTGCCGAGGGAGTGGCAGATTGGGGTGGTGGTTCCCCTTTTCAAAAAGGGGGACCAGAGGGTGTGTGCTAATTACAGGGGTATCACACTACTCAGCCTCCCTGGGAAAGTTTACGCCAAGGTACTGGAAAGGAGGGTCCGGCCGATGGTCGAACCTCAGATTCAAGAGGAGCAATGTGGATTCCGTCCTGGTCGTGGAACAACTGACCAACTCTTTACGCTTGCGGGAATCCTGGAGAGGGCCTGGGAGTATGCCTATCCAGTCTACATGTGTTTTGTGGATTTGGAGAAGGCGTATGACCGCGTCCCTCGGGAGATCTTGTGGGAGGTGCTGAGGGAGTACGGAGTGAGGGGAACCCTGCTGAGGGCCATCCAATCTCTGTACAACCAAAGCGAGAGTTGTGTCCGGGTGCTTGGATGTAAGTCGGATCCGTTTCCAGTGGGGGTTGGTCTCCGCCAGGGCTGCGCTCTGTCACCTATCCTGTTTGTGATTTTCATGGACAGGATTTCTAGGCGGAGTCGTGGCCATGGCGGAGAGGGTATACGTCTCGGGGGGCTAAAGGTTGCGTCACTGCTGTTTGCAGATGATGTGGTCCTGATGGCACCTTCGGTTCGTGACCTTCAGCTCTCACTGGATCGGTTCGCAGCCGAGTGTTCAGCGGCTGGAATGAGGATCAGCATCTCCAAATCTGAGGCCATGGTTCTCAGCAGGAAACCGATGGTTTGTACAGTCCGGGTAGGGGACAGGACTCTGTCCCAGGTGGAGGAGTTTAAGTATCTCGGGGTCTTGTTCACGAGTGAGGGAAAGATGGAGAAGGAAATCAGCCGGAGAATCGGAGCAGCTGGGGCAGTATTGCAGTCTCTCTGCCGCACTGTTGTGACGAAACGGGAGCTGAGCCAGAAGGCAAAGCTCTCGGTCTACCGAGCTATCTACATTCCTACTCTCACCTATGGTCATGAAGTGTGGGTAATGACCGAAAGAATAAGATCGCGGATACAAGCGGCCGAAATGAGTTTCCTCAGAAGGGTGGCTGGCATCTCCCTTAGAGATAGGGTGAGAAGTGCAGTCACCCGAGAGAGACTCGGAGTAGAGCCGCTGCTCCTTCGCTTGGAAAGGAGCCAGCTCAGGTGGTTCGGGCATCTCGTGCGGATGCCTCACGAGCGTCTCCCTAGGGAGGTCCTCGTTGCACGTCCCACTGGGAGGAGGCCCCCCGGCAGGCCAAAGACCGGATGGGGGGATTACATCTCCTCTCTGGCCTGGGAACGCTTCGGGATTCCCCAGGAGGAAGTCGCAAATGTTGCTCTGGAGAGGGAAGTCTGGGGGTCTTTGCTGGAGCTGCTGTCCCCGCGACCCGATTCCGGATAAGCGGTTGAAGATGGATGGATGGAATCACACTAAAACTATTGGGGACCCAAAAGGGTCCCACTCATAAAAGTGTTCAAAATAAGTTATAGTTATTATTTTTGGGGGATTATTGTTTAATACGTTCAATGCTTAAATCTCTAGATCAACATCAGATCAGATAAAATGTGCAAAATGTTCCCCATAGATGTGGAGCAAAGTAAAAAGGTCACAAATTTTCTAGCAACTTTGATTTGTTATTTTTTTTAAGCAATTAATTTAAAAAAAAAAATTACACTAAAATTCTTGGGGACCCAAAAGGCTCCCACTCATAAAAGTGTTCAAAATAAGTTATATATATTTTTTAAAATTATTATTATTATTGTTTAATACGTTCGGTGCTTAAATCTCTAGATCAACATCAGATACGATAAAACATGTGCAAAATGTTCCCCATAGAAGTGGAGCAAAGTAAAAAGGTCGCAAATTTATAACATTGATTTTGATTTATTATTATTTTTTAAGCAATTAATTTAGAAAAAAATCACACAAAAATTCTTGGGGACCCAAAAGAGTCCCACTCATAAAAGTGTTCAAAATAAGTTATAATTATAATTTTTTTGATTATTGTTTAGTACATTCAATGCTTAAATCTCTAGATCAACATCAGATCAGATAAAATGTGCAAAATGTTCCCCATAGAAGTGGAGCAAAGTAAAAAGGTCACAAATTTATAACATTGATTTTGATTTATTATTATTTTTTAAGCAATTAATTTAGAAAAAAATCACACAAAAATTCTTGGGGACCCAAAAGAGTCCCACTCATAAAAGTGTTCAAAATAAGTTATAATTATAATTTTTTTGATTATTGTTTAGTACATTCAATGCTTAAATCTCTAGATCCACATCAGATCAGATGAAATGTGCAAAATGTTCCCCATAGAAGTGGAGCAAAGTAAAAAGGTCACAAATTTATTGATTTTGATTCATTATTATATTTTTAAAAAATGGCCGTTTTAATTGAAACTTTGTTGCAACTTTGTAATATTTTATATTATTGTGAGAATCCAATTAAAAAAAACAACAACCTCGGCCGGTCTTGGGGTCAGAAGAAGAAGGTCTCCCTACCTTGGGTGTCCAACATGTTCTGGACGACGTCTTCCGGGTCCAGGTGGTCTCGGCGGGCCACCGAGTAGGTCTGCATGCTGACGTCGTCCATGAGGTGGTAGATGCCCTCCACCGTGAAGTAGCAGTCCCGGTCCACCTTGTCGTCCTCGTAGACCAGCAGGGCGCCGGTCCAGGAGAACATGGTGAAGATGGCGCGGAAGACCTCGGCCATCTTGCTGTAGGACGGAGCGATGCGCGTCAGGTGCGAGAACTCGCCCGTCTTGTCCCGGAAGGCGGCGGCCAGGGCGCCCGCCGTGATCACCGGGATGTTCCAGTGCGACGCCAGCCGCACCACCGCCGCCGCCTCGTACTCGCACACCGGACCCAGGATCAGGTCCGGCCTGGCGGCGCAAGAGCGCTCCAGCAGGCGGAAGACGGCGTCGTTGGCGCAGTCCGAGTCGTCGAAGCGGACGTCGAAGCGGACGCCGGAGAAAGGCGCGCCGGGCGCCTGCAGCCTCGCCTGCGCGTAAAGAACCGCCGGCGCCACCCGCGCGTACGAGAAGAGGTAGGAGTCGTTCCGGGGCAGGAAGACCACGACTTGGACGTCCTCGTCGGCCGAGAGCGACCCGGCGAGGAGCGACAAGAAGACGGAGAAGAAGAAGACGCGCGCCGCGCGGCGGCTCGTGACGTCACAGTCGTCCCGCATCTTCCTCTTCGAAACGGAACCGAAGACTTTCCAACTTCCCGCCGCGTGTCGCCAGCGAGTGTCCTGGACCTGCTCGCAGCTCACACTTTAAAGGGTCTTCTGGGAGCTACGTCATCAGGACACGCCCCCCCCCGTCGCGACCGATACGGCCCGCCGATCCATTGCCGACGCTACTCACTGAGCATGCGCACTCATGCCCCATCAACGCTCCAGGTTTCCTCCAACAAAACGTTGATGTATTGTGGGTAAGGATGTCCGATAATGGCTTTTTGCCGATATCCGATATTGTCCAACTCTTAATTACCGATACCGATATCAACCGATACCGATATATACAGTCGTGGAATTAACACATTATTATGCCTAATTTGGACAACCAGGTAATGTTCTTTTAAACAAAAATTAATACAATAAAATAAGATAAATAAATTAAAAACATTTTCTAGAATCAAAAAGAAAGTAAAACAATATAAAAACAGTTACCTAGAAACTAGTAATTAATGAAAATGAGTAAAATTAACTGTTAAAGGTTAGTACTATTAGTGGACCAGCAGCACGCACAATCATGTGTGCTTACGGACTGTATCCCTTGCAGACTGTATTGATATATATTGATATATAATGTAGGAACCACAATATTAATAACAGAAAGAAACAACCCTTTTGTGTGAATGAGTGTGAATGAGTGTAAAGGGGGGAGGTTTTTTTGGGGGGGTTGGTGCACTAATTGTAAGTGTATCTTGTGTTTTTTTATGTTAAATCAATTTAAAAAAAAAATAAAAAATTTAAAAAACGATACCGATAAAAAAAAAAAATGATACAGATAATTTACGATATTACATTTTAAAGCAATTATCGGACATCTCTAATTGTGGGTATTTTGAGCGGTTTTCACAACAAAAACGGTATGAATGCTGGATTATGTCTAGACCAGGTGTGTCCACACTGCGGCCAGGGTGGGGGAAGGGGGGGGGGCAAACGTGTGGCCCAGCCCAGCAGGCACAAGACATTGAAACAACCTTGAGAACTTGTTGAATTAGCATACTTGCCAACCTTGAGACCTCCGATACCGGGAGGTGGGGGGGTGGGGGGCGTGGTTAAGAGGGGAATATATTTAAACTAGAATTCACCAACTCAAGTATTTCATATAAATATGTGTTTGTGTGTGTGTATATGTATGAAATACTTGACTTTCAGTGAATTCTAGCTATATATATATTTATTTATTTTATTATACATATAAATAAAAGAAATACTTGAATTTCAGTGTTCTGGAGGTTATCCAGTAGATGGCAGTATTGTCCTGTGTAAGAGTGTCACAACATTGCTGTTTACGGCAGAAGAACTGCTTTACGGTAGACTAAACGTGACTGCTGTTGTTGTGTGTTGTTACCGCGCTTGGAGGACGTTAATGAAACTGCCTAACAATAAACCCACATAAGAAACCAAGAACTCGCCCTCGATCATTCTACAGTTATGACGTCATTGGGCAGGCAAGCTGTTTATATTGTGGGAAAGCGGACGTGAGAACAGGCTGTCCCCACTCAGGTCCGCATTGAGCTGGAGGGGGCGTGGCCTCCAGCTCCGGCTGAATACCGGGAGTTTGTCGGGAGAACATTTCTGCTGGGAGGTTATCGGGAGAGGCGCTGAATACCGGGAGTCTCCCGGTAAAAACGGGAGGGTTGGCAAGTATGTGAATTAGGTCGCCTGACGTTGAGCAACTCAAATACAACGTTGAAACAACACCAACGTTTATTCAATGTCAAGTTCTGACGTTGATTAGACCGTTGAAATGTGGTCATTTCCCAACCAATATTCTACAACACAAATACAACGTTGAAACAACATGCTTTTTAACAACGTTTATTCAATGTCAGGTTGTGACGTTGATTTGACCATTGAATTTTGGTAATTTTCCAAAGGGACAAGCGGTAGAAAATGGATGGATGGATATTCTACAACACAAACACAACGTTGAAACAACATGCATTTTGACAATGTTTATTCAATGTTGGGTTCTGACGTTGATTTGACCGTTGAAATTTGGTAATTTCTCAACCAATATTCTACAACACAAACACAAACATTGAAACAACATGCTTTTTGACAACATTTAATCAATGTTGGGTTCTGACGTTGATTTGACCGTTGAAATTTGGTCATTTCCTAACCAATATTCTACAACTCAAAACCATTGTTAAAACATGCTTTTTAACGTTTAATCAATGTTGGGTTGTGACGTTGATTTGACATTGAAATTTGGTCATTTCCCAACCAATATTCTACAACACAAATACAACGTTGAAACAACATGCATTTTGACAATGTTTATTCAATGTTGGGTTCTGACGTTGATTTGACCGTTGAAATTTGGTAATTTCTCAACCAATATTCTACAACACAAATACAACGTTGAAACAACATGCTTTTTAACAACGTTTATTCAATGTCAAGTTGTGACGTTGATTTGACCATTGAATTTTGGTAATTTTCCAAAGGGACAAGCGGTAGAAAATGGATGGATGGATATTCTACAACACAAACACAACGTTGAAACAACATGCATTTTGACAATGTTTATTCAATGTTGGGTTCTGACGTTGATTTGACAGTTGAAATTTGGTAATTTCTCAACCAATATTCTACAACACAAACACAACATTGAAACAACATGCTTTTTGACAACATTTAATCAATGTTGGGTTCTGACGTTGATTTGACCGTTGAAATTTGGTCATTTCCTAACCAATATTCTACAACTCAAAACCATTGTTAAAACATGCTTTTTAACGTTTAATCAATGTTGGGTTGTGACGTTGATTTGACATTGAAATTTGGTCATTTCCCAACCAATATTCTACAACACAAATACAACGTTGAAACAACATACTTTGTAACAACGTTTATTCAATGTCAGGTTGTGACGTTGATTTGACCATTGAAATTCGGTCATTTTCCAACCAATATTGTACAACACAAATACAACGTTGAAACAACATGCATTTTAACAGCGTTTAATCAATTTTGGTTATTAAAAATTTGGTCATTTTCCCAAACAACAACGTGGATCTAACGTTGGACATCAACGTCGTCTCAATTTACAAATACAACTATTTTGTAACGTTGTTTGGAAGTCTGTTTTAAAGGACATGTACGTATGTACAACGTTGTATCAATGTCTTGTGCCTGCTGGGACTGCTACATTTTTAACGGCCCGTAACACATTTGAAAAACACTACTAAAAAAAATAGCAAACATGCAAAATATAACAAGAAAAAGTTTCAACATTGACTCTAAATAGAATTTGTAATCCCGGTAGGAACTGCGTGTGAATGCCTTATGTATGAAAAGCCGCTGATACGCGTGAGTGGAAGTGAAATGTTTTAAAGTCCAGGGTAAGTGGAGAGTGTAGATGTTGGAACGGTTCAAATCGGATGACAAGTGTGGGATATGGAGGAGATTGTATATTCCTGGAAATTCTGTGAAAATTTGGAATTTTGGGAAATGGAAAACATGGTTTGTCTTTGCTGTCCAGGGTGAGAAGTGTGTGTGGAGGGTTGAAAGGTTTGAATCGGGTACAAAAATGGCCAAGAAATGTGTGAAATTTGGGCGTTGTAGAACTTTGAATACGTCCATTCATTTGAATGGGAATTTCCGGGAAATTTGGGAATTTCGTGAAAACAGAACATTTTTGAAAAAATAGATAATATCACAAGTGTCTTAGATGATATGAATGTGGTTGGTGTTGGAATTTTTCAAATCGGTTGAGAAATGTTGAGGCAGTTACAGTTTGAATTGAAAATTGGGGTTTCATATTTCCTGGAATTTCAGGAAAACCGAAAAAAAAAAGATAACTTTTGTTGTCCCAAATAAGAGGAAAGTTTCGATGGTGGTTGTAATTGGGTGAAAAATGTGGACTGACAAGAGGTGAAAACAGGGCTTTGGAAAACCGGGAATTCTGGAAAAATACTGAAATTTTTTGGAAATTGGAAAATGGTAGTTTGATTGTCCAAGGTGAGTGGAAAGTGTTGAAAGTGGAACGGTTCCAATCGGGTGAAAAATGGGGGAGTTGTGCAAGCTTGAAAAAAGACCCATTTATTTTTAATGGGAAAAAGTCCTGGAAAACTGGGAAATTCTGGGTAATCCGGGATATTTTTTTATACTTCAATGGTTCCCATCAGATGACAACAGTGGGCGGGCTGTGGAATAAGAAGTGGAACAACAAATAGATGATTCTTTTGTGCTTAATGTCTGGGCATTCACACAACAAAGCTGCTGTGAACAGTAGGAAGGGGTTACCTGACGCCTGAAACATTTGTGGGGGGTAGGGGTGTGTACTTTTCACTTTAGCCACCGGAATGCAGTAGAGTGTTGAATATCTTAAAACGTGTTTTGTTGCAATTCCAACTTTGACCACAGCGTCAGTTGCTAAATTGAGCGGCACTTTCCATCATTTTCAGTAGACTGCATTGCAAAAGGATTAGCTCCTCCCCGAACCCCTCATCCTCTCGCGCGAAATCAACCCAGGAATCTCTACTGTAGGCTGTTTTTTTTATTTTTTTTAACTATAATTCAAATTTAAAACTGCAAAAAAAATCTGAAGTTGATTTTAAAATGTAGGTTTTGAAAGTAGAACTAATGAATATTCATATTTTTAACACTTTTATAATTTTTTTTTTTTTTTACTTTCCTTTGACTCATTTTCTGTTTTGGTTTGTCTGCAGAACTTGAACTTGGGACGAAGATGACAAAGACCTTCCTGAAGCCCTGACCTCAACCCCACTGAACTGCACGGAAACCTTTCAAGGAAGTGAGGGCTCGATGATATCTACTCTGCAAACACAACAGACCAATCAATCAACAAAAGCCCAATCAATTGATTAGACCTAATAGGTTAGACCTAATTGATTAGACTTAATTGCTTAAAACTAGTTGATGAGACCTAATAGATTAGACCTAATTGATGTGACCTGACTGATTAGAGCAAATTGATTAGACCCAATTGATTAAAAGCTAATTGATTAGACCACATTATTTAGAACGTGTAGATTAGATATAATAGATGACACCTAATTGATTAGACCTAATGGATATGACCTAATTGATTAGAGCTAATAGATGAAACCTAACTGATGAGACCTAGATGATTAGACCTAATTGATTAGAGCTAATAGATGACCCTTATTGATTAGACCTAATTGATGAGACCTAATTCATTAGAACATATAGATTAATCCTAGTTGATGAGAAATAATTGATTAGACCTAATAGATGAGACCTAATTAATTACACCCAATAAATAAGACCAAATTGATGAGACCTAATTAATTAGACCTAATTGATAAGACCTAATTAATAAGAACAAGTAGATTAAACCTAATTGATGAGACCTAATTGAGTATACATAAATAATTATACCTAATAAGACCTAATTAATTAAACCTAATTAATTGGAACGAATTGATGAGACCTAGTTGATTAGACCTAATTAATTAGAAGGAATAGATGACATCTAATTATTGAGATTTAATAGATTGTACCTAATTGATGAGAGGTAATTCATTAGACCTAATTGAGGAGACCTTATTGATTAGAGCTAAATGATGGGACCGAATAGATTAGACCTAATTAATTAGACCTTAAAGATGAGCTCTAATAGATGAGACCTAATTAATTAGAATAGATGAGACCTAATAGATTAGACCTAATTAATTAAATTTAAAAGATTAGCTCTAATAGATGAGACCTAATTAATTAGAATTGATGAGACCTAATAGATTAGATCTAAATGATGAGAATTTATTCATGAGAGCTAATAGATGAGACCTAATTGATTAAAACTGATAGATTAGCGCTAATAGATGAGCTGTAATAGATGAGAGCTAATAGATGAGAGCTAATGGGTCATGACGAGAGTAGACAAGTTCACGAAGACACATTCCTAAAAATGACTTCAAGTTTTGTTGGAAAAACTGGAGAGTCCCTCAAGAACTATATTTCACGGCGGAAGGATACGTGCTGTACCAAGTACCTCCTGACCGCGCTACTGCGCATACAAGTAAATACTGTTACTGCACGTTGTGTATGAAACAAAGTGTACTCGAAGGACCTGCAGACATGATTTCCTGACAAATACTTTACTGTGGCTCCCTCTTGTGGCCAAACCAAATGATCAGTAAATGAAGATGTAATACATTTACTTACTTAGTGTACTTGTACATGTGTACATGATTGCCTGATAAATACTTTACTGTGGCTCCCTCTTGTGGCCAAACCGAATGATCAGTAAATGAAGATGTAATACATTTACTTACTTAGTGTACTTGTACTACTTGTACATGTGTACATGATTGCCTGACAAATACTTTATTGTGGCTCCCTCTTGTGGCCAAAACCGAACAACGCAACTTCTAATCACTTCAAATGATCGGTGTATGAAGATATTTACTTAGTGTACTTGTACACGTTTACTGTAGTAGTATTATAGTGTAGTTTTTTACTGGTAGTACTGAATCATTAGGTCTTTATAAATGTAACATTGAAGATAAAAATGGTATATTTTGACAGTGTTAATAGGAAATGATCAATAATATTTCAGCTTGCTCACAGGAAGTTGCTCTTTGTGTTTGCATCATTACTCATTTTACTTCTCTTTCTACTTGGATTCAAGATTGTCATTTATTTCCCTATCAAATATAATTATAAACTACTTACCATCACTTTAATATTTAACTATTATAACTTTAATATTTAATTATTAATTATAACTTTAATATTTAACTATTAATTATAACTTCAGACTACTTATATCACTTTAATATTTAATTATAACTTTAAACTATTTACCACCACTTTAATATTTAACTGTAACTTTAATATTTAACTATTAATGATAACTTTAAACAATTTACCATCACTTTAATATTTAACTATTAATTATAACTTTAACATTTAACTATTGATTATAACTTTAAACTATTTACCACCATTTTAATATTTAACTATTAACTATGCCTTAAAATATTGAACTATTAATTATACATTTAATTATTAATTATAACTTTAATATTTATTATTAATTATAACTTTAATATTTAACTATTAATTATAACTTTAAAGTATTTACCATCACTTTAATACTTAACTATTAATTATAACTTTATATTTAACTATTAATTATAACTTTAAACTTCTTACAATCACTTTAATATTTAACTATAACTTTAAACTAATTACCCCCACTTTAATATTTAACTATTAATTATAACTTTAAACTACTTACCACCACTTGAATATTTAACTATTTACTAAAACTGTAATATTTAACTATTAATTATGAATGTAATATTTAACTATTAATTATAACTTTAATATTTAACTATTAATTATAACTTTAAACTGTTTACAATAGGGAGGTGTTTAGGGCACGCCTGGCCGGTAGGAGGCCACAGGGAAGACCCAGGACATGTTGGGAAGACTATGTGGGCTCTGTACCGAGGATGTCGCTGTGGCTTGTGCAGCCCTTTGAGACACTTGTGATTTAGGGCTATATAAATAAACATTGATTGATTGATTGATATGTCTCCCGGCTGGCCTGGGAACGCCCCGGGATCCCCTGGGAAGAGCTGGAAGATGTGGCTGGGGAGAGGGAAGTCTGGGCTTCCCTGCTTAGGCTGCTGCCCCCGCGACCCAACCTCGGATAAGCGGAAGCAGATGGATGGATGGACAGACAATCACTTTAATATTTAACTATTAATTATTACTTTAATATTTATCTATTAATTATAACTTTAAACTATTTACCATCACTCTAATATTTAACTATTATTATAACATTAACATTTAACTAACTATCACTTTAATATTTAACTATAAACTATCACTTTAATACTTGACTATTAATTATAACTTTAATATTTAACTATTATTATAACTTTAACATGTACTATCACTTTAATATTTAAATACAACTTGAATACATTATTATTTAACTATCACTTTACTTTTTTAACCATTTAAAGGAGCCATATGTAGGAATGTGGCCAGAAATGGTACTGCAATCACGGTCAAAATTCAGTCGTCCCCTCCCCCTCTTCATGACTGAGGTTGCCAGATACGAATCTGAATCCTACTCCAAAGAACTTCAAATGGCAATGGACGCTGTAGGTTTCGCTGGTTTATGCTTCTTGCAAGATGGTTTACTAAGTAGTTATGCCACATTTGACTGATGTCCATTAGTATTTGTAAAGTTACGCGGCAATATTTTCGTCAGGAGTAGGGACAGATTGTTGGCATTAGCTTGCTCAAATGTCTAGTTTGACCGCCCTGTCAGTTGGATGACATGTAAATACAGGCTAACGGGCTTATATTTAGCCTGTATGTCCACGTCTCCATTTCCATTTATTACAAGTAAGAAGAAAAGGTAAATGCCTGACTTACCTATCAAGGAGGGACTTAGCAAGTTTGGCGTCAGATGAAAAAAAAATCTTCAATGGCCTCCATCTTTCAAAGGCGTCCTGATACAAATCCTGGTTTTGTTCCTGGCTTTGTCATGAATAAATTGAGAATGGTAACTTTTAGATGTACTAAGGTCTGACATGTTTAGTAACTTTACCAGTGGCAGTCGCCAGACCAAGATGACGTAACTGACAACCTGGATGTGACACACTCACACACAGTACTTTCTCATTGGTCAAACGGTGGAGGGCGGGGCATCGAGATGAAAACAATATTAAGATTTCGGGGCTGTAAATCTAATTTTGAAATGAGCATATGAACTATTGTTATCAGTTATAGAGGTGTTGGAAAAAAAGATGATTTATTAATAATGTCTTTTGACACACATCAGGGCCATTAAATTATTACATATGGCTCCTTTAACTATAACTTTAATACTTAACTATTAATTATAACTTTGGGACAAGCGAATGGATGGATGGATATTTAACTATAATATGTAACTTTAATATTTGACTATTACTTTAATATTTAACTATTAATTATAACTTTAATATTTAACTATAAATTATAACTTTAATATTTGACTATTACTTTAATATTTAACTATTAATTATAACTTTAATATTTTAACTACTAACTATAACTTTAATATTTAACTATAAATTATAACTTTAATATTTAACTATCACTTTAATATTTAACTATTAATTATAACTTTAATATTTAACTATGAATTATAAATTTAATATTTGACTATTACTTTAATATTTAACTATTAATTATAACTTTAATATTTAACTATCACTTCAATATTTAACTATTAATTATAACTTTAATATTTAACTATTAATTATAACTTTAATATTTAAGTATTACTTTAATATTTTAACTACTAACTATAACTTTAATATTTAACTATAAATTATAACTTTAATATTTAACTAACACTTTAATATTTAACTATTATTATAACTTTAATATTTAATTATCACTTTAATATTTAACTATAAATTATAACTTTAATATTTGACTATTACTTTAATATTTAACTATTAATTATAACTTTGATATTTAACCATCACTTCAATATTTAACTATTAATTATAACTTTAATATTTAATTATTAATTATAACTTTAATATTTAACTATTAATTATAACTTTAATATTTAAGTATCACTTTAATATTTTAACTACTAACTATAACTTGAATATTTAACTATAAATTATAACTTCAATATTTAACTATTAATTATAATTTAAATATGTAATTATCTTTTTAATATTTAACTGTAAATTATAACTTTAATACTTATCGCTTTAATATTTAAATATAACCTTAATATTTAACTATTGCTTTACTTAAATATTTAACCATTAACTATAACTTTAATATTTAACTATAACTTTAATTTTCAACCATTAGCTAGAACTTTAATATTTAACTATAACTTTAATATTTAACCATTAGCTATAACTTTAATATTTAACTACTATCACTTTTAATATTTAATAATTGTAACTTATTGTACAGAATAACTTGTAATCTATTGTAACTATCAATTTTAACTTATCGCAACTATTATTTGTAACTTATTGTAACTATTAATTATACCTCATTTTAACTACTATTGTAAATATTATTGTAACTCATCGACCCGGACTTGGGGACTGAATCCAGGTGTGTCGCATCTTCTTGGTGTCAGCCTCAAGGTCACACTGTCAGAAATTCCCGATCTTCGTAATGTCAGCCTCTAGGGGACTGAATCCAGGTATGTCCCATCTTCTTGGTGTCAGTCTCTAGAGGACTGAATCCAGGTGTGTACCCAACCTCTTGGACTCAGCCTCTAGGTCACACCATCAGGTATGTCCCATCCTCTTGGAGTCAGCCTCTAGGTCACACCATCAGGTATGTCCCATCCTCTCGGAGTTAGTCTCTAGAGGACTGAATCCAGGTGTGTACCCAACCTCTTGGAGTCAGCCTCTAGCTCACACTATCGGGTATGTCCCATCCTCTTGGAGTCAGCCTCTAGGTCACACCATCAGGTATGTCCCATCCTCTCGGAGTTAGTCTCTAGAGGACTGAATCCAGGTGTGTACCCAACCTCTTGGAGTCAGCCTCTAGCTCACACTATCGGGTATGTCCCATCTTCTTGGAGTCAGTCTCTGGGGGACTGAATCAAGGTTGTGTGCCATCTTCTTGGAGTCAGCCTCTAAGTCACACCACCAGGTATGTCCCATCTTCTTGGAGTCAGCCTCTAGGTCACACCATCAGGTATGTCCCATATTCTTGGAGTCAGTCTCTAGGGGACTGAATCCAGGTGTGTACCCAACCTCTTGGACTCAGCCTCTAGGTCACACCATCAGGTATGTCCCATCCTCTTGGAGTCAGCCTCTAGGTCACACCATCAGGTATGTCCCATCCTCTCGGAGTTAGTCTCTAGAGGACTGAATCCAGGTGTGTACCCAACCTCTTGGAGTCAGCCTCTAGGTCACACCATCAGGTATGTCCCATCCTCTTGGAGTCAGCCTCTAGGTCACACCATCAGGTATGTCCCATCCTCTCGGAGTTAGTCTCTAGAGGACTGAATCCAGGTGTGTACCCAACCTCTTGGAGTCAGCCTCTAGCTCACACTATCGGGTATGTCCCATCCTCTTGGAGTCAGTCTCTAGAGGACTGAATCCAGGTGTGTACCCAACCTCTTGGAGTCAGCCTCTAGGTCACACCATCAGGTATGTCCCATCCTCTTGGAGTCAGCCTCTAGGTCACACTGTCAGAAATGCCCGATCTTCTTGGTGTCAGCCTCTAGGGGACTGAATTCAGGTATGTCTCATCTTCTTGGTGTCAGCCTCTAGAGGACTGAATCCAGGTGTGTACCCAACCTCTTGGAGTCAGCCTCTAGGTCACACCATCAGGTATGTCCCATCCTCTTGGAGTCAGCCTCTAGGTCACACTGTCAGAAATGCCCGATCTTCTTGGTGTCAGCCTCTAGGGGACTGAATTCAGGTATGTCTCATCTTCTTGGTGTCAGCCTCTTGGTCACTCTTTCCAGGTGTGTCCCTTCTTCTTGGTGTCAGCCTATAGAAGACTGATTCCAGGTATGCCTTATCTTCCTGGTGTCAGCCACTTAGCAATTCATTCCAGGTGTCTCACATCTTCTTGGTGTCAGCCTCTAGAAGACTGAATCCAGGTATGCTCTATCATGTCAGCCTCTAGGTCACTAATTCCAGGTGTGTCCCATCCTCTTGGAGTCAGCCTCTAGGTCACACTGTCAGGTATGTCCCATCTTCTTTGAGTCAGCCTCTAGGTCACACTGTCAGGAATGCCCCATCTTTTTGGAGTCAGTCTCTAGGGGACTGAAACCAGGTATGTCCCATCTTCTTGGAGTCAGCCTCTAGGTCACACTGTCAGGAATGCCCCATCTTCTTGGAGTCAGTATCTAGGGGACTGAATCCAGGTGTGTCCCATCTTCTTAAAGTCAGCCTCTAAGTCACACCATCAGGTATGTCCCATATTCTTGGAGTCAGTCTCTAGGGGACACCCATCTTTTTGGAGTCAGCCTCTAAGTCACAGTCAGGAATGGTCCATCTTCTTGGAGTCAGTCTCTAGGGGACTGAATCCAGGTGTGTCCCATCTTCTTGGAGTCAGCCTCAAGGTCACACCATCAGGTATGTCCCATCTTCTTGGAGTAGATCTCTAGGGGACTGAATCCAGGTGTGTCCCATCTTCTTGGAGTCAGCCTCAAGATCACACCATCAGGTATGTCCCATATTCTTGGAGTCAGTCTCTAGGGGACTGAATCCAGGTGTGTCCCATCTTCTTGAAGTCAGCCTCTAGGTCACACCATCAGGTATGTCCCATCTTGTTGGAGTCAGTCTCTGGGGGACTGAATCAAGGTGTGTGCCATCTTCTTGGAGTCAGCCTCTAAGTCCCACCATCAGGTATGTCCCATCTTCTTGGAGTCAGCCTCTAGGTCACACCATCAGGTATGTCCCATATTCTTGGAGTCAGCCTCTAGGTCACACCATCAGGTATGTCCCATATTCTTGGAGTCAGTCTCTAGGGGACTGAATCCAGGTGTGTCCCATCTTCTTGGAGTCAGCCTCTAGGTCACACCATCAGGTATGTCCCATCTTCTTGGAGTCAGTCTCTGGGGGACTGAATCAAGGTGTGTGCCATCTTCTTGGAGTCAGCCTCTAAGTCACACCACCAGGTATGTCCCATCTTCTTGGAGTCAGCCTCTAGGTCACACCATCAGGTATGTCCCATATTCTTGGAGTCAGTCTCTAGGGGACTGAATCCAGGTGTGTCCCATCTTCTTGGAGTCAGCCTCTAGGTCACACCATCAGGTATGTTCCATCTTCTTGGAGTCAGTCTCTAGGTCACACCATCAGGTATGTCCAATATTCTTGGAGCCAGTCTCTAGGTCTTGTGCCAGCTGTTCAGCTCCCTCCACAGCAAGTCCGTGTAGTTGGAGGTCGCCTGCAACGATGTCGAGCCATCGGGTGCAGGGTTTGCCTCGTGGTCTTCTCAAGCTTGCGGCACTCGGGTCACACTGGAGAATGGCTACGGTCGGATGGTCAGGAGGAAGGCGGAGGACATGGCCTCTCTTGGGTCTGGTCTAGACGTGGCGAAGGGGGCTTGCGCGTTACAATGACCTTGGAGAGCGATACCGTCTGGAGCTCGCTCCTGGTCGGGTCTCCAGGGTAGGTCCCAGACAAACAATGACCACCAACGTGTTGGTACATTATGAGGTGGCAACCCCACCAACCCAGGAGAAACCCCTTTGTTACGAAACCGACTTTCATTCCACGTTTACTTTATAAATTAAGGGCGGTTTTCCATCGAACGTTCACTCTGTGTGAGAAATGGGATGAGGAGCAAGTGAAAAGAATTTGAGGATGATCAGGATCACCGTCTGGATTCAGGACTTTACAAATGGAGATGATTACATTTGTGGGGGGAGTAGGAAACCATTGCAATAATAAATCAGTCTTGTGGGTCCAATTATTGTCTTTGCAAATCTTTGAAAATATCTTCCATAAAATCCTTCCACTCCTTTAAATAAATCACAACAAACATTAGCGTAACACTAAAAAACTTGACGACAACGTTGTATGTTGATGTCATAACTGTACAGCATTAAGATGTCACTTCAACACAACAAAAGTACAACTGTGTAAGACAAGATGGTGATCTCTTCCCTGAAGCTCGGCTGATCTTCTCCTCAGCACTTTAGTTCTCCTACAGTTCTTCCCTGAGCTTGCGGACGGTCAGGTGATTCAGACCGTCGCTAGTCGCCTTGATGATCCTCCAGGCATCGTGATGCATGAGACCCTCCAGGGAACTCCCATTTATTGACAAGACCTCGTCCCCAATCTCCATCAGACCGGACAGCTCAGCAGCGCCCCCTGTGGTGGGAAAGCATAGAGACCGTCGACTAAGTCAAATTCCTCTTCATAACAACACACAATAACCTTCATTGTTTTTGCATCGGACATAGAGATCGTCGACTAAGTTTTTAAACAAACTTGGCCAGTAAGTCGGATTCCGATCCTGATGCTTATTTCATCATTTCATTTCTGCAAATGCAATTTTAATAAGTCAGGATTTTCTACTTTTGAGTTGATCTTGCTTTGGTAAGTTTCCTTTTACGGTTCAGTTTTATAATTTCTGTGGCCTTTGCGGGACCACATGTAATCTGCCATGTCTGTTTGTTCCATCTGCTGCCAGTTTTACACATGCAACCATTTTTTTTTACAAGTGTGCTTTTATTCTGAAGGCCTGACATTATAGAATGTTACATCGATGTTTCCTGAGGGTTGCCAAGTGGACCGGAAGGGTTGCAGCTGCTGGGGATTGTTAATGTAACGGAGGCCAGCTAGCTTAGCTGCACGCTAGAACATTGAGACACGTAAAGTACGTGCCTGACTCCTCTCAATGGGGAGGAGCAGGGACTCTAGTCAGAGTCCAACCCGGATGATGAAGCTTCTTAGGCTATGTCTACACTAAGCCGGATAACCCCTTAAACAAATAATTATTTAGCCTAAGCATCGTGTCAGCCACTAAACCTTAAGGTTTAAGGTAACCCTCCTTGGATAATTTTTTACACGGGTAAGTGCCCCGTGTATTTCTTGAATCTCCGGCTCGTAGCTTTGTATGGACTCATCGATTGTTCACAAACTGAGTTCGGAGAGGAAGTGACGCCAGAAAGACCGCGCCCCACACAGGAAATGACGTCGGAAAGAACGCGCCACAGCCAGCTTCATAGCAACCTGGTCCCACTCGGAGGTAAACATTAGAAATATGGAGGCGAGTCATCCAGACGTGCCCGTGTTTTTCCTTCTTCTACATGTACAGACGCTTGTGGACATCACACATGAATACCTTAAGAGAAAGCGATTGCAGCTATTTGGGATACAACACTTCTCAGACGGCAAGAGAACTTTCCAATGTCCAGGTCAGCTGTGATTCTACTTACCGAAAAACTTAGTCCATTTGTTGAAGGAGAGACAACGAGAATTAGAGCTACCGTGGATGTGATAAAAAAGGTAGTGTGTGCTTTGTATTACCTGGCCGTCGAGTGAGGACTACGGAAAACGGCGAATGCTTTTAGACTGGCAAAGCAGACCGTATCAGTTATTGTCCGCCATGTATGTCGCGGACTCAACGTCTAGGTCCAGAGTACCGTATTTCCTTGAATAGCCGCAGGGGCGCTAATTAATTTAAAACCTCTTCTCACTCCTGCGGTTACCAAAACCATGCGGAATGGGCAAGCATGCGCTAATTATTTTAAAACCTCTTCTCACTCCGGCGCTTACCTTATCATGAAAAGCACATTTAATAAAAAAAAACGTTATTATGATCTTACCTTTACTTGTAAATGGGTCCATGTGCAGCTGCTTCTGATCAAAGGCAGTCTTTGTTATCTTTCTTCAATTTTAAAAGTCTCTGGAGATATTCCTTTAATTATTACCTCCTGCTTCGATTGAAAGTCCAGTTTAGAAAACTGTTTTATTTTAGATATGTAATCCTCCATGTTAAAAGTGCAAGCAAACAATCGCTGCTCATGCTTGCTGCTTGTTGTCTTCTTCTGCAGTACCTGTCTCCTGCAGTACTGGTAGTCGCAAGAAGGATCACTAGCGCCCTCTACCACCAGGAGGTGGGAGTCATTTAATGACTCATATTTGACCCGGCGGAAGTGCCAAGCATGCGCTAATTATTTTGCGAAACGAGTTTGACCTGGCTGTAATTCTAGGCAGGCGAATACTATATTCCCGGCGCCAATTCAAGGAAATACGGTATATAAAGTCACCAAAAAGGAATGGACAATGAAGGTGAAGGCAAAAGAGTGAGGAGTGTCCTGACCAGATATCTAGATCCCGAGATTGACTGATGTAAAATGTTCTTTATCACATTGTTTACGTGTCCAATAAAGATTTGATTAATTAATGATGTCTCAGGTGTGATTCACTACAATAGGGCCCCAATGCACACTGGATTCTAGTTAATTGAAATACCACAACACTGGATATTGTTCAGATAAGTTACATTTAAGAACTTGCACACAAAGCAACACTGGAGGTGACTATGACGTGCACATTTTCCGCGTTGTGCCAGCGGATGGAGGGGGGGAGGGGGTCTTAAACAACCATTGTGTGTGTGTGGACAAGGATATTAGTTGTTAGTAGGTTAGTTGGGATTTACCCTGGCTTAGTGTAGAAGGGACCTTAATCCTAATGGAAGACCGGCCACTTTACGGAGGAAACTCATTTCGGTCACTTGTACCCGCAATCTTTCCCTTTCAGTCCGTATTTTGAGAGCTTTGGGACCAAGATGGCTCGATGCAGAGTCCGCATCACCTGGCGAGCCGTCTTTCCCAAGACCTCGTGGTACTTGGACTCCTCCACTTGGGGCAGGCTGTCACCACCGACCCGGAGAGGGCACCAAACACGTTTTGGCGCCTGTGTCTGCGCCACCTTAAACCCGGCATATAAATATGACATGCCGGGACGTTAAACGACTCCTAAGAGTCTCCCCCCAATATCACCTTTGAATATGCGTTTCACAGTTAGAGGCTTGTCTCCATGACTTGAGGACTTTCCCCCATCCAGGCTGAAGCCGAGGCCAGCAGACGTCTTGTGAAGCTCAACTTTCAAAACCCCGTCTGGACCTAGAATTTCATAAAATAAGACTTTACCGTTCTTGAACTAAATAGAAGAATAGACATTCTGGTTTCCAGAAAGGTACGATTTCTTCGGTTACAAATACAAGTACTTACTGCTTACTGAACACAAGTACTTACTAAATACAAGTACTTACTGCTTACTGAATACAAGTACTTACTGAATACAAGTACTTACTAAATACAAGTACTTACAGCTTACTGAATACAAGTACTTACTGAATACAAGTACTTACTGCTTACTGAATACAAGTACTTACTGAATACAAGTACTTACTGCTTACTGAATACAAGTACTTACTGAATACAAGTACTTACTGAATACAAGTACTTACTAAATACAAGTACTTACAGCTTACTGAATACAAGTACTTATTGCTTCATCACCTGCTCTTTTCTCCAAAGACATGTTGAGGGCTGAGAGCTCCGTCGGTGGCTTGCAGGCTGAGTCGTGTCTTTCAGAGGAACCTTTTTCATTCTTTATACTTCTGCAAATAACTACTCGGGCTTGATTGGGGACTTTGGCTTGATGGAGGCAAGAAACCGCCTCGCCGTGGGTTTTACCGTCCAGACAAGTTCCGTTTATTGATAAAATCTGGTCACCCCTCAGAATGGTTCCTTCCAGGCTGGCTGCACCTTTGCTGAACACCCGATGGACCTGGTGACAGATTCACACCCCCGGGTGACTTAGTACTTGGTGTACAAAGACTTGGTAGCAAGCACAGACCTCAGACCTTCATTGTAGCTGCAGTTCTGTATTGTACTTTCTCGTATTGTGGTACTTGTAGTAGTGTATTGTAGTTGTAGTGTATGCCCTATTGTGTGTATGTCCTACACACAATAAACATGATTATAGGACATACACACAATAAACATGATTATAGGACATACACACAATAAACATGATTGTGGGACATACACACAATAAACATGATTATAGGACATACACACAATAAACATGATTGTGGGACATACACACAATAAACATGATTGTGGGACATACACACAATAAACAAGATTATGGGACATACACACAATAAACATGATTATGGGACATACACACAATAAACATGATTATAGGACATACACACAATAAACATTATTATAGGACATACACACTATAAACATTATTATAGGGCATACACCCAATTAACAATATTATAGTACATACACACAATATACATTATTATAGGACATACAAACAATAAACATGATTATAGAACATACGCACAATAAACAATTATGGGACATACACACAATAAACATTATTATAGGACATACACACAATAAACATGATTATAGGACATACACACAATAAACATTATTATAAGACATACACACAAACATAATTACGGGACATACACACAATAAACATGATTATAGGACATACACACAATAAACACGATTATGCGACAAACACACACTAAACATGATTATAGGACATACACACAATAAACATGATTATAGGACATACACACAATAAACATGATTATGGGACATACACACAATACCGGTAAGCATGATTATAGGACATACACACAATAAACATGATTATGGGACATACACACAATACCGGTAAGCATGATTATAGGACATACACACAATAAACAAGATTATAGGACATACACACAATAAACATGATTATGGGACATACACACAATACCGGTAAGCATGATTATAGGACATAGACACAATAAACATGATTATGGGACATACACACAATAAACAAGTTTATAGGACATACACACAATAAACATGATTATGGGACATACACACAATACCGGTAAGCATGATTATAGGACATACACACAATAAACATGATTATGGGACATACACACATGAACAAGATTATGGGACATACACACAATAAACATGATTATGGGACATACACACAATAAACAAGATTATAGGACATACACACAATAAACATGATTATGGGACATACACACAATACCGGTAAGCATGATTATAGGACATACACACAATAAACATGATTATGGGACATACACACAATACCGGTAAGCATGATTATAGGACATACACACAATAAACATGATTATGGGACATACACACAATAAACAAGTTATAGGACATACACACAATAAACATGATTATGGGACATACACACAATACCGGTAAGCATGATTATAGGTCATACACACAATAAACATGATTATGGGACATACACACAATAAACAAGTTTATAGGACATACACACAATAAACATGATTATGGGACATACACACAATACCTGTAAGCATGATTATAGGACATACGCACAATAAACATGATTATGGGACATACACACAATAAACAACTTTATAGGACATACACACAATAAACATGATTATGGGACATACACACAATGAACAAGATTATGGGACATACACACAATGAACATGATTATAAGACATACACACAATAAACATGATTATGGGACATACACGCAATAAACAAGATTATAGGACATACACACAATACCTGTAAGCATGATTATAGGACATACACATAATAAACATGATTATGGGACATACACACAATAAACAAGATTATAGGACATACACACAATAAACATGATTATGGGACATACACACAATACCGGTAAGCATGATTGTAGGACATACACACAATAAACATGATTATGGGACATACACACAATAAACAAGTTTATAGGACATACACACAATAAACATGATTATGGGACATACACACAATACCTGTAAGCATGATTATAGGACATAGACACAATAAACATGATTATGGGACATACACACAATAAACAAGTTTATAGGACATACACACAATAAACATGATTATGGGACATACACACAATACCGGTAAGCATGATTATAGGACATACACACAATAAACACGATTATGGGACATACACACAATAAACAAGTTTATAGGACATACACACAATAAACATGATTATGGGACATACACACAATAAACAAGTTTATAGGACATACACACAATAAACATGATTATGGGACATACACACAATACCTGTAAGCATGATTATAGGACATACACACAATAAACATGATTATGGGACATACACACAAAAAACAAGTTTATAGGACATACACACAATAAACATGATTATGGGACATACACACAATGAACAAGATTATGGGACATACACACAATGAACATGATTATAGGACATACACACAATAAACATGATTATGGGACATACACACAATACCGGTAAGCATGATTATAGGACATACACACAATAAACATGATTATGGGACATACACACAATACCGGTAAGCATGATTATAGGACATACACACAATAAACAAGATTATAGGACATACACACAATAAACATGATTATGGGACATACACACAATACCGGTAAGCATGATTATAGGACATAGACACAATAAACATGATTATGGGACATACACACAATAAACAAGTTTATAGGACATACACACAATAAACATGATTATGGGACATACACACAATACCGGTAAGCATGATTATAGGACATACACACAATAAACATGATTATGGGACATACACACATGAACAAGATTATGGGACATACACACAATAAACATGATTATGGGACATACACACAATAAACAAGATTATAGGACATACACACAATAAACATGATTATGGGGACATACACACAATACCGGTAAGCATGATTATAGGACATACACACAATAAACATGATTATGGGACATACACACAATACCGGTAAGCATGATTATAGGACATACACACAATAAACATGATTATGGGACATACACACAAAAAACAAGTTATAGGACATACACACAATAAACATGATTATGGGACATACACACAATACCGGTAAGCATGATTATAGGTCATACACACAATAAACATGATTATGGGACATACACACAATAAACAAGTTTATAGGACATACACACAATAAACATGATTATGGGACATACACACAATACCTGTAAGCATGATTATAGGACATACGCACAATAAACATGATTATGGGACATACACACAATAAACAACTTTATAGGACATACACACAATAAACATGATTATGGGACATACACACAATGAACAAGATTATGGGACATACACACAATGAACATGATTATAAGACATACACACAATAAACATGATTATGGGACATACACGCAATAAACAAGATTATAGGACATACACACAATACCTGTAAGCATGATTATAGGACATACACACAATAAACATGATTATGGGACATACACACAATAAACAAGATTATAGGACATACACACAATAAACATGATTATGGGACATACACACAATACCGGTAAGCATGATTGTAGGACATACACACAATAAACATGATTATGGGACATACACACAATAAACAAGTTTATAGGACATACACACAATAAACATGATTATGGGACATACACACAATACCTGTAAGCATGATTATAGGACATAGACACAATAAACATGATTATGGGACATACACACAATAAACAAGTTTATAGGACATACACACAATAAACATGATTATGGGACATACACACAATACCGGTAAGCATGATTATAGGACATACACACAATAAACACGATTATGGGACATACACACAATAAACAAGTTTATAGGACATACACACAATAAACATGATTATGGGACATACACACAATAAACAAGTTTATAGGACATACACACAATAAACATGATTATGGGACATACACACAATACCTGTAAGCATGATTATAGGACATACACACAATAAACATGATTATGGGACATACACACAAAAAACAAGTTTATAGGACATACACACAATAAACATGATTATGGGACATACACACAATGAACAAGATTATGGGACATACACACAATGAACATGATTATAGGACATACACACAATAAACATGATTATGGGACATACACACAATAAACACGATTATAGGACATACACACAATAAACATGATTATGGGACATACACACAATACCGGTAAGCATGATTATAGGACATACACACAATAAACATGATTATGGGACATACACACAATAAACATGATTATGGGACATACACACAATACCGGTAAGCATGATTATAGGACATACACACAATAAACATGATTATGGGACATACACACAATAAACAAGATTATAGGACATACACACAATAAACATGATTATGGGACATACACACAATACCGGTAAGCATGATTATAGGACATACACACAATAAACATGATTATGGGACATACACACAATAAACAAGTTTATAGGACATACACACAATAAACATGATTATGGGACATACACACAATACCTGTAAGCATGATTATAGGACATACACACAATAAACATGATTATGGGACATACACACATATACCGGTAAGCATGATTATAGGACATACACACAATAAACATGATTATGGGACATACACACAATAAACAAGTTTATAGGACACACACACAATAAACATGATTATGGGACATACACACAATACCGGTAAGCATGATTATAGGACATACACACAATAAACACGATTATGGGACATACACACAATAAACAAGATTATGGGACATACACACAATGAACATGATTATAGGACATACACACAATAAACATGATTATGGGACATACACACAATACCGGTAAGCATGATTATAGGACATACACACAATAAACACGATTATGGGACATACACACAATAAACAAGATTATGGGACATACACACAATAAAGAAGTTTATAGGACATACACACAATAAACATGATTATGGGACATACACACAATACCGGTAAGCATGATTATAGGACATACACACAATAAACATGACTATGGGACAGACACACAATAAACAAGATTATGGGACATACACACAATGAACATGATTATAGGACATACACACAATAAACATGATTATAGGACATACACACAATAAACATGATTATGGGACATACACACAATACACCAGTTTATAGGACATATACACAATAAACATGATTATGGGACATACACACTATAAACATTATTATAGGACATACACACAATAAACATGATTACAGGACATACACACAATAAACATGATTATAGGACAGACATACACATAATAAACATGATTTTAGGACATACACGCAATAAACATCATAGGACATACACAAAAAACATGATTATAGGACATACACACAATAAACATTATTAGAGGACATACACACAATAAACATGATTATAGGACATACACACAATAAACATGATTATGGGACATACACACAATAAACAAGTTTATAGGACATACACACAATAAACATGATTATGGGACATACACACAATACCTGTAAGCATGATTATAGGACATACACACAATAAACATGATTATGGGACATACACACAATAAACAAGTTTATAGGACACACACACAATAAACATGATTATGGGACATACACACAATACCGGTAAGCATGATTATAGGACATACACACAATAAACACGATTATGGGACATACACACAATAAACTAGATTATGGGACATACACACAATGAACATGATTATAGGACATACACACAATAAACATGATTATGGGACATACACACAATAAAGAAGTTTATAGGACATACACACAATAAACATGATTATGGGACATACACACAATACCGGTAAGCATGATTATAGGACATACACACAATAAACATGACTATGGGACAGACACACAATAAACAAGATTATGGGACATACACACAATGAACATGATTATGGGACATACACACAATAAACATGATTATAGGACATACACACAATAAACATGATTATGGGACATACACACAATAAACCAGTTTATAGGACATACACACAATAAACATGATTATGGGACATACACACTATAAACATTATTATAGGACATACACACAATAAACATGATTACAGGACATACACACAATAAACATGATTATAGGACAGACATACACATAATAAACATGATTTTAGGACATACACGCAATAAACATCATAGGACATACACAAAAAACATGATTATAGGACATACACACAATAAACATTATTAGAGGACATACACACAATAAACATGATTATAGGACATACACACAATAAACATTATTGTAGGACATACACACAATAAACATTATTATAGGACATACACACAATAAACATCATAGGACATGCACAAAAAACATGATTATAGGACATACACACAAACATTATTAGGGGACATACACACAATAAACATTATTATAGGACATACACGCAAAGTTGTTAGCCAGGAACACCAACCTGCCAACTGCTTCATGATGCTGTGTGACAGGGTGTTCTGAAAATTACTTTTAAAAAGTCATTGATTATAGTTACTCCTTATTTTACCAAAAAAGTGATTGAATTACTGACATAATTACTTTTTAATAAATTAAATTAATTACTAGGGAAATTAATTATTTTAGTGTTACTTAAAAAAACTTCAAATGTGTTTGCCTTCTAAAAGGCGGTGCCTGTTGCCTAGTGCCGTGTGACGTCAAGTCTGAGTTTGAGCTGTTATTGCTAGCTTAGCAGGCTAGCAGCGGCAGTTTGTCGGCTCTGACGGCAGCTCTTTCACTGGTTTGTGTTACGTCTGCTTAATAAATAGATTGAATGTGCTTGCATGGCTCTATGTTCTTGTCAACAAACGGGGTATTGTTTGGATGGCAAGTTTTGTCACTTCAACCGTTGATTTGTTGTTCAATATTCCTTCGACATTCGTAGTTACCTGCGCGCAGTGCAGTTTGTGTCAAGTTTTCAGGTTTCTTACTGACCAGTCCCTCCAACTAAGATCTTCTTTCTTCCGTGTTGGAAAGTCTGAGTCAGCCTGAATGTTTCAGCTAGGAGGAGCGGGGCTCCCCTCTGTGCATGGCGCAGGAGGAAGACACACACGCAGCTCTCAGCGCGCACAGAGTGAGCAGTACTCCAGCCTCAATCACTTGTCCATTTGGTTATGAGTTGATTTTGAACATTTTACTCTAGTTTGATCAAATTTGGATGGATTTATTTTAAGAGAAAAATGCGATCTGAGGGTTGAAATCCCTATTCGCACATGTGCAACAGGGTTGTTGTTTTTTTAAATCGCACTGTCTATTTTTATCCAATACAATCCAATCCCTTTATATCGCACTAACAACAACAAAACTGTCTCCGGTTAAAAATAAATAATAAAAGTCATCAAATTACAAGCATTTAAAGCATTTTAAGCCTCGTTTTAGGCCCCACAAGTTGGAACTGGCCCTCGGACCTTAATGCGCCAGCTGGAGCATAAATTTAGATGAGGTCTGTGATGTACTTTGGGGCCGGTCCATTCAAAACTTTAAAAAGTACAATTTTAAAATCAATTCTAAAACGAACAGGAAGCCAATGCAGAGAAGCAAGATTTGGTCGCACTGTACAGCCCTGTGTAGTGTCTTGTGGTAGTAGTACTTGTAGTGTCTTGTGGTAGTAGTACTTGTAGTGTCTTGTGGTAGTAGTACTTGTAGTGTCTTGTGGTAGTAGTACTTGTAGTGTCTTGTGGTAGTAGTACTTGTAGTGTCTTGTGATAGTAGTACTTGTAGTGTCTTGTGGTAGTAGTACTTGTAGTGTCTTGTGGTAGTAGTACTTGTAGTGTCTTGTGATAGTAGTACTTGTAGTGTCTTGTGGTAGTAGTACTTGTAGTGTCTTGTGGTAGTAGTACTTGTAGTGTCTTGTGGTAGTAGTACTTGTAGTGTCTTGTGGTAGTAGTACTTGTAGTGTCTTGTGGTAGTAGTACTTGTAGTGTCTTGTGGTAGTAGTACTTGTAGTGTCTTGTGGTAGTAGTACTTGTAGTGTCTTGTGGTAGTAGTACTTGTAGTGTCTTGTGATAGTAGTACTTGTAGTGTCTTGTGGTAGTAGTACTTGTAGTGTCTTGTGGTAGTAGTACTTGTAGTGTCTTGTGATAGTAGTACTTGTAGTGTCTTGTGGTAGTAGTACTTGTAGTGTCTTGTGGTAGTAGTACTTGTAGTGTCTTGTGGTAGTAGTACTTGTAGTATTGTTGTTGTAGTACTTGTAATATTGTTCTTGTAGTGTCTTGTGGTCATAGTACTTGTAGTATTGTCCTTGTAGTGTCTTGTGGTAGTAGTACTTGTAGTATTGTCCTTGTAGTGTCTTGTGGTAGTAGTACTTGTAGTATTGTCCTTGTAGTGTCTTGTGGTAGTAGTACTTGTAGTGTCTTGTGGTAGTAGTACTTGTAGTGTCTTGTGATAGTAGTACTTGTAGTATTGTTCTTGTAGTACTTGTAGTATTGTTCTTGTAGTGTCTTGTGGTCATAGTACTTGTAGTATTGTCCTTGTAGTGTCTTGTGGTAGTAGTACTTGTAGTATTGTCCTTTATTGTTCTTGTAGTGTCTTGTGGTCATAGTACTTGTAGTATTGTTCTTGTAGTGTCTTGTGGTCATAGTACTTGTAGTATTGTTCTTGTAGTGTCTTGCGGTAAAAGTACTTGTAGTATTGTTCTTGTAGTGTCTTGTGGTCATAGTACTTGTAGTATTGTCCTTGTAGTGTCTTGTGGTAGTAGTACTTGTAGTATTGTCCTTTATTGTTTTTGTAGTGTCTTGTGGTCATAGTACTTGTAGTATTGTTCTTGTAGTGTCTTGCGGTACCAGTACTTGTAGTATTGTTCTTGTAGTGTCTTGTGGTAGTATTACTTGTAGTGTCTTGTGGTAGTAGAACTTGTAGTATTGTTCTTGTAGTGTTTTGTGGTAGCAGTACGTGTAGTATTGTCCTTGTAGTGTCTTGTGGTCATAGTACTTGTAGTATTGTTCTTGTAGTGTCTTGTGGTAGCAGTACGTGTAGTATTGTCCTTGTAGTGTCTTGTGGTCATAGTACTTGTAGTATTGTCCTTGTAGTGTCTTGTGGTAGTAGTACTTGTAGTATTGTCCTTGTAGTGTCTTCTGGTAGTAGTACTTGTAGTATTGTCCTTGTAGTGTCTTGTGGTCATAGTACTTGTAGTATTGTTCTTGTAGTGTCTTGTGGTAGCAGTACTTGTATTATTGTTCTTGTAGTGTCTTGTGGTAGTATTACTTGTAGTGTCTTGTAGTAGTAGTACTTGTAATATTGTTCTTGTGGTCGTAGCACTTGTAGTATTGTTCTTGTAGTGTCTTGTGGTAGTACTACTTGTAGTATTGTTCTTGTGGGAGTAGTACTCATAGTATTGTTCTTGTAGTGTCTTGTGGTAGTAGTACTTGTAGTATTGTTCTTGTAGTGTCTTGTGGTCATAGTACTTGTAGTATTGTCCTTGTAGTGTCTTGTGGTAGTAGTACTTGTAGTATTGTCCTTATAGTGTCTTCTGGTAGTAGTACTTGTAGTCTTGTCCTTGTAGTGTCCTGTAGTAGCAGTACTTGCAGAATTGTTCTTGTAGTGTCTTGTGGTCATAGTACTTGTAGTATTGTCCTTGTAGTGTCTTGTGGTCATAGTATTTGTAGTATTGTCCTTGTAGTGTCTTGTGGTCATAGTACTTGTAGTATTGTTCTTGTAGTGTCTTGTGGTCATAGTACTTGTAGTATTGTTCTTGTAGTGTCTTGCGGTAGCAGTACTTGTAATATTGTTCTTGTAGTGTCTTGTGGTAGTATTACTTGTAGTGTCTTGTGGTAGTAGTACTTGTAGTATTGTTCTTGTAGTGTCTTGTGGTAGCAGTACTTGTAGTATTGTCCTTGTAGTGTCTTGTGGTCATAGTACTTGTAGTATTGTTCTTGTAGTGTCTTTTGGTAGCAGTACTTGTAGTATTGTCCTTGTAGTGTCTTGTGGTCATAGTACTTGTAGCATTGTTCTTGTAGTGTCTTGTGGTCATAGTACTTGTAGTATTGTTATTGTAGTGTCTTGTGGTAGCAGTACTTGTAGTATTGTCCTTGTAGTGTCTTGTGGTCATAGTACTTGTAGTATTGTTCTTGTAGTGTCTTGTGGTCATAGTACTTGTAGTATTGTTCTTGTAGTGTCTTGTGGTAGCAGTACTTGTAGTATTGTTCTTGTAGTGTCTTGTGGTAGTATTACTTGTAGTGTCTTGTGGTAGTAGTACTTGTAGTATTGTTCTTGTAGTGTCTTGTGGTAGTAGTACTTGTAATATTGTTCTTGTGGTTGTAGTACTTGTAGTATTGTTTTTGTAGTGTCTTGTGGTAGTAGTACTTGTAGTATTGTTCTTGTGGTAGTAGTACTCATAGTATTGTTCTTGTAGTGTCTTGTGGTAGTAGTACTTGTAGTATTGTTCTTGTAGTGTCTTGCAGTAGTAGTACTTGTAGTATTGTTTTTGTAGTGTTTTGCGGTAGTAGTACTTGTAGTATTGTTCTTGTAGTGTCTTGTGGTAGTAGTACTTGTAGTATTGTTCTTGTAGTGTCTTGTGGTCATAGTACTTGTAGTATTGTTATTGTAGTGTCTTGTGGTAGTAGTACTTGTAGTATTGTTCTTGTAGTGTCTTGTGGTAGCAGTACTTGTAGTATTGTCCTTGTAGTGTCTTGTGGTCATAGTACTTGTAGTATTGTTCTTGTAGTGTCTTGTGGTAGCAGTACTTGTAGTATTGTTCTTGTAGTGTCTTGTGGTAGTATTACTTGTAGTGTCTTGTGGTAGTAGTACTTGTAATAATGTCCCTGTAGTGTCTTGTGGTAGTAGTACTTGTAATATTGTTCTTGTGGTCGTAGTACTTGTAGTATTGTTTTTGTAGTGTCTTGTGGTAGTAGTACTTGTAGTATTGTTCTTGTAGTGTCTCGCAGTAGTAGTACTTGTAGTATTGTTCTTGTAGTGTCTTGTGGTCGTAGTACTTGTAGTATTGTTATTGTAGTGTCTTGTGGTAGTAGTACTTGTAGTATTGTTCTTGTAGTGTCTTGCGGTAGTAGTACTTGTAGTATTGTTCTTGTAGTTTTTTGCGGTAGTAGTACTTGTAGTATTGTTCTTGTAGTGTTTTGCAGTAGTACTTGTAGTATTGTTCTTGTAGTGTCTTGTGGTCATAGTACTTGTAGTATTGTTCTTGTAGTGTCTTGTGGTAGCAGTACTTGTAGTATTGTCCTTGTAGTGTCTTGTGGTCATAGTACTTGTAGTATTGTTCTTGTAGTGTCTTGTGGTCATAGTACTTGTAGTATTGTTATTGTAGTGTCTTGTGGTAGCAGTACTTGTAGTATTGTTCTTGTAGTGTCTTGTGGTAGCAGTACTTGTAGTATTGTTCTTGTAGTGTCTTGTGGTAGTATTACTTGTAGTGTCTTGTGGTAGTAGTACTTGTAGTATTGTTCTTGTAGTGTCTTGTGGTAGTAGTACTTGTAATATTGTTCTTGTGGTTGTAGTACTTGTAGTATTGTTTTTGTAGTGTCTTGTGGTAGTAGTACTCATAGTATTGTTCTTGTAGTGTCTTGTGGTAGTAGTACTTGTAGTATTGTTCTTGTAGTGTCTTGCAGTAGTAGTACTTGTAGTATTGTTTTTGTAGTGTTTTGCGGTAGTAGTACTTGTAGTATTGTTATTGTAGTGTCTTGTGGTAGTAGTACTTGTAGTATTGTTCTTGTAGTGTCTTGTGGTAGCAGTACTTGTAGTATTGTCCTTGTAGTGTCTTGTGGTCATAGTACTTGTAGTATTGTTCTTGTAGTGTCTTGTGGTAGCAGTACTTGTAGTATTGTTCTTGTAGTGTCTTGTGGTAGTATTACTTGTAGTGTCTTGTGGTAGTAGTACTTGTAATAATGTCCCTGTAGTGTCTTGTGGTAGTAGTACTTGTAATATTGTTCTTGTGGTCGTAGTACTTGTAGTATTGTTTTTGTAGTGTCTTGTGGTAGTAGTACTTGTAGTATTGTTCTTGTAGTGTCTCGCAGTATTAGTACTTGTAGTATTGTTCTTGTAGTGTCTTGTGGTCGTAGTACTTGTAGTATTGTTATTGTAGTGTCTTGTGGTAGTAGTACTTGTAGTATTGTTCTTGTAGTGTCTTGCGGTAGTAGTACTTGTAGTATTGTTCTTGTAGTTTTTTGCGGTAGTAGTACTTGTAGTATTGTTCTTGTAGTGTTTTGCAGTAGTACTTGTAGTATTGTTCTTGTAGTGTTTTGCGGTAGTAGTACTTGTAGTATTGTTCTTGTAGTGTTTTGCGGTAGTAGTACTTGTAGTATTGTTCTTGTAGTGTTTTGCGGTAGTAGTACTTGTAGTATTGTTCTTGTGGATGTCAGGTGTAGATTCACTGTTTTGTTTACATTCAGGGGTGCTAGCTTGCTGTTAGCAGTTAGCTATCGTATCCTCCTACGGTGTGTAGTGAAGCATGTTTAGATATTCCTCGTCCTGCAGTGATAATAATACTTGTAAGAAACTGACTTTATTTGTCGCCATGGAGGCCAGGATTAGTCATTTAGCAGTAGCTAAAACACTGCCGACTGCGGATGGATGTTAGCTGCTAGCTAGCTAGCTATATCTTAAAGCACCTCTTCCTGAGGGTGTTTCAGTGTTATAACTTCACCTTTATCGTCAGTTTTTAGGCCAAAAGGCGTCCGTTCTCCCTTTTCTGTGTCTGCTTGTAAGTATTCCGTGTGTGTGTGCGTGCTGCCGAACATGCTCCTCTGCTCGTAAAACCAGCAATGTCATGATGTGACGATGCGCCTTCATGCCCGTTAAAAGCAATGAGGAACCGGTACTTTTCAAACAGAGTATAGTACCGTTTTTGATTCATTACTATACTAGTACCAGTACACTGTACAACCCTAGTCAAGGTGTCCAAAATGAGCTGTACACGCCGATGTGTTCAAAAACAAAGACATCAAATCATTGAAATGTTAATACACAAACAACAATCACTTATACAATGATATGAATACAAAAATACAAAAGTTTTCATGAGCTTTCTGGAATTCGTTGTCCCGCAGTGTTACCTAGCGTCTATGTGAGTACATGCCATCATCCATCCAACCGTGGTACTTTTGTCAAGTACTTTTACAATACTACAGTACGTACAAATGCACGCCAACGAGCTTACTTACAGTGATGATCTTTTGCTCCAGGTCACTTCCTCCGGCAATACTGAAGCCAAGTCCTGAGCCTTGGTCCTTGCGCAGGACCACAAGGCGAGTGTGCTTGGTGACCTGCGCAGACCCAAGACGGAACTAGTTTACTGATATCTGCGCACGAAAGGATGTAGAAGGTAGGAAGCCGTCATGCGGTACCTCTGTGGAAGCAGGACGGCACAGCTCATTTGTCGTTTGCACAGAACCTTTGGACCTGAACACAAAATACTGTTGAGACATTACGGAAAATAAAGGCACCTTAACTGGTTCAACAGAGTTCCTTACTTGACTGAGGAGTCAGACTGCTGCTTAGTGCTATCAGAGTTTCTCTCAGGTGTTTCTAGCATGTTACTTTGGCCTTCTTTTGTCCTCTCTACCATTGTTTGTGTTGCAGAAGGTGACATGCCCACGGTCTCTGTGGCAGGGGAAGGAACGGGTACCTCAGTTTTATCCTCAACGCCATCCGTTCTGGCTAACAGGTCGCATGTGCTCAGTTTTCCCAGTTCTGGCATACTGAGAGCCCTGGCTTGCCTCAACCGGTGGCAGGAAAGTCTGGCATGTTTCCTCCGCACCACTGGTGGGGTCGCTGGTGTAAAATCCAAAACTTTCGGCACTTTAGAGACAAGACTGTCCTTAGTCAGGTAAACCGTATTAGAGCTTGTATAAGGAGGGTCGAGGTTTATCAAAGTGATGTTTGACAGAGGTTTTGCCGATGAGCAGGGTGGTGTCGAGATGGGTTGCTGTGCCTGGTAGTCAAAGTTTGCCAAGCCCAGATAACCTGCGATCCTTTGGTTTAGTGAGGCTCCGTATGCCAGAGCATATGACGGATTATCACTACTTTTAGCCATAGGTTTGTCAAAGTGTGCCAGGTTTTCGAAGGACTTTATCTTGTGTTGGACCGAGAAGGGATTGTAGTCCACAGAAAAGGGAGTGTCTGTAACAAAGCTTCGCCTCAGAATTGTCTTTTTGTGCAGCTTGGAGATGCCGGATTTTGGGTTATCACTTGTCTCAGCGGGTGTCAAGGTACTATTTGTAGCTGAATGACGATCCTTTATTTGATCAAAAAGACCATTTGTTGTCCCTGCTTTGGAAGTAGAATTTGGAAGGACACGTATGCCCGATTGTGCAAATGAATCATTTTTAGAGTCCACTGTGCGCTTGTTTGCCACGGAAGGTGACGTACCAGAGAAAGAGTACAGTTGAACTTCAATGAACGTTCTCTGAGTGGCAGGTCGGTGTGAGAGCGCCTGCGGTTTTGACATCGTCGTGACGCGTACGTCGGTATCAGTCTCCTTGCTTGGAATGAGAGGTCGAAATGTGTCACCTGAGGCAAGGTGCCAAGTCCCACCTTCACCACATTTGGATAGCGCAACACCGTTCTTATCAAGTTGGTTACTGGGCTTCAAAGTGGGAAACATTGCGTCCTCTAGTGGTAAATTTCTCAGCTGGTTCAAGACCACATTGCTTTTTGAAAGAACTGGACTTGGACTCTTGGTGAGATTGTGCAGTGGCTCTGCTAGTGCTTTATTACTCTTTGTCCGTAGCCCCTTAAGTTTAGGGCTACCGTCAATTTGAAATGTATCGTGAAACTTAGGGATAGGTCGAGCATTTGGGATTTTCTCAGTACTAGACTCTGCTCCGCTTGAACCGTCAGTAGTCACATTGTAAGTCTGCTTGAATGACTTTTGTTCAGGTGGTTCTGCATTCAAAGGCTTGATTGCATCGGAGTCCAGCAAGGCATCATGAGGCAGGTGATCGGGACAGTCAAGCGAGCTGAGGTTGCCATGAATACTAAGTCTTCCAGGATGAAATGCCTCGTCATGTTTGTCCGAGTCAGACCCAACGGCACTAATGACGTGACACTCCATCGGGGATAGAGACATTGCAGGTGCTTTCTCCATGGCTGAGACGTCCTTCCATTGGGAGTTCTGTGAGTGTTCTTTGCTCGCTACGTAGGAGGAGTCGGTAAAGGCACTCGTCCTCTGACTCGGCTCGTAGTTGTCACTGGCATGGTGTGAAGGCAAAGACAATGGTGTGTTGGAAGGTACACCTCCATCAGGAGAAAGTACTTGGTCATCACCGGAACAACGTTCCCCTTTCTTTTCATCCAAGGGTGGTTTCCTGAGATTGTAAGCGCCACTCGACAGATTGAGTTTCTCACAAGTCGAGTCACCAATTGATTCACAGCGACCGGCTTTGGAGTCTTTACCTTTATCCAGCACATCAAACCTTTCTGGGCATAATCTATTTGAGACTGAAGATCTGTCTTCCTTACGTTGGTTAGCATCAGGAGAACAGTCCGATACTGCTGTATCAGCATGAAAAAAGGTAGTGTTTTCACTTGGAGTATACAATAAGTCATAATCCTGCCGACTTGACTGTGCTTGAACTTGAACGTCACCTTTCTCAGATATGTTTTCGGCAGGTGGGGTGTTGCTGGGAGACTTGTCAAAAGTCGGGCTCATTTGTTGTATAATATCATCGATGTTGGAGATGAGGGTTGGACTGTTTGTTTGGGGTTTCGAGTCCCAACTTCTGATCTTTGCATTTGACACTTGGTCCTCATCCGATGATCCCCGTAAAGATTTGTCCGGGATCAGACTTATGTCTCCATCACTGCTCCCAAAGGACATCGTCATTGGGGACCGCCCAGCTACAGCTTCAATCCAAAATGAAAAAAGTAGAAAGTGGTGAAAAAAAAAGTTTAGCCAGTAGGGGTGTAACGGTACGCCATCGTCCCGGTTCGTCACACACCTCCGTTCTAAAGTCAAATTACGGTTCATTTTGGGAACAGTAACATAAACGACAGTTTTTAGTTTAGTTTTAGTCATATTTTAAATCAAATTCTTCTACATTTTAGTCCACTAAAATTACAGTAAACTTTGTCGACGAAGTTGTCACGAAACCACTTTTATGAGGGTTATTGCAGAGCATCTTAAAAACTAAATTCACAACAGGACCTGCATTCCATAAATATTTCAATAAGTACATTTCACACTGACCTTATTGTGTGTTATTTTAGCTTAAATTAAGCATTTAAAAAAAAAAAAAAAGTTGAATAATATATGACTAAAATGGTCATTCTAAGAACCAAACTAGTTTTATTCCAGATTGCGTATAACCACACCGAGTGTGCACAATGTTTGGCATCTTGGCCACAGTCCTGTTTAAATACAGCAATCAGTGATATAAAACTAACGTATATTGTGTGTTACCTTGAAAAATAACAAATCTGCTCTCTTGGGTTGTAAAATTGTGTAATAAATATCAGAACAGTGTGCCGAGGACATCGATTATACGGCTATCTTGCCTTTTAAATTGGCTCGTCCATGGTGTAGAAGTAGTCTTAGTCCTGCTCTACCATCTTTACCAGTACAGTATGAGTCATTTGGAAATGTTAGCTTTGGCCCACTTCTTTTTACCGTAGAAAATGGAGCCACAGGGTTTTTACAAGGTGTCCTGTTTGAAGTGCGTCCATGTCTTCTCTTTCTTCCAGGCGTGGAAGACATATTGTGTTGAGGTGTGTAACAATACACCGAGAGTAGTTCTGATTGGATCTCCTCTGTGGTTTACCTCCCACACGCTACTGTGATTGGATAACTTGTCCCACACGCCTAAAAAAACTAATTGAATATGATTGGATTTCGTCTCTGTCAACACGTTTGTCTCGTTTTGTCAAATAATTTTGTGTTTGTTTTAGTCAATGTGCCTTTGTTTTGATTCTTTATCATCCTAATTTAGTCAAGGCAGGGTCTCGGCAGTTTTCGACAAGTCAAATTGAAGACTTTTTAATGACCATCATGAAAACAATTTAAGACCCATAAGAAGAAAAAAATACAAATAATCCCTGTAAAGTTGTGCAGGTCTTTCGCTATATATATTATTTTGACAAATACTGACCAGGTACTTTAGTTTTGTTCTTATTCATGAATAGTGCCCTCAAAAATCCAAACATTTAAAAGCGAGACTGAAGTTTACGTATTTGTTTTCGATCATATTTGTAAGACTTTTCAACGTCGTACTTAAGACTTTTTATGAGATTTAGATGGCATTTAAGACATTCTAAGTCCTTAGATTCAAATGATTGGATTTTAGAATTTTTAAAACTTTTTATGGTGCCCTGAGTCAAGGGAAAAAAAGTCGTAATTTTTAGTCAACGAAATTAATATTAATATTATATTAATCGAGAGGAGCCAGATGAGGTGGTCCGGGCATCTGGTCAAGATGCCACCCGAACGCCTCACTAGGGAGGTGTTTCGGGCACGTCCGACCGGTAGGAGGCCACGGGGAAGACCCAGGACACGTTGGGAAGACTATGTCTCCCGGCTGGCCTGGGAACGCCTCGGGATCCCCCGGGAGGAGCTGGACGAAGTGGCTGGAGAGATTGAAGTCTGGGCTTCCCTGCTTAGGCTGCTGCCCCCGCGACCCGACCTCGGATAAGCGGAAGAAGATGGATGGATGGATGAAATTAATATTGTTTCGCACGAACAGTTCTAATGATTTTACTGAGGAATTTGTGAAACTGAAAATGTTAAAAAAACAAAAAAGAAAAAAAATGCCATTGTAAGTTAATAATACTAACACAGGCACTCGTAAACGTGTTACAATATTAGCTAAGGCTAATGACGCTAGCGTCATTACATTACAATTTGCATGAAAACAATCCTGCAGACATCACACATGGAACGCTTTAGTAAGGAAGATTTGTTTTAGTTATATTGTAAAACTTATAAACTTTGCTTGGAGTGATGAATGAAGAATCCATATGGGTAGAATCGCTATGGACGGCTAGAAGACAAAACGTAACTCTACTTGCGGTTTGAAAGCACTAAATGGAAGGACACTGCCGCACCTGCAGCAAGCGAACTCATCCAAAAGATGGCACCTTTGCCAAAACAATAAACACACCTTCTAGGTGTATTTGCTTGCTTTTTTTAAAGCTATTTTCATTATGGAAGTTGGCAAAGAAAAATCCACAAATTATCCACACCCTCTTCTAAGGCGTTCAAAGAGTAGGAAAAAAGTAGCAGCTTATAGTCTAATATGTACGGTAAATTGATTTCACTTCATTTCAATGAGCGGTGATTTTTATCGTTATACCGTTTCTTCCATTTACGGCTAGTGCTTTTGTTTTTTTCAACCTGAGTGCCGTGTTCGTCTTCTAGTTGTCCATAGCGTTTCTACTCGTATGGATTCTTCATTCATCGCTCTAAGCAACATTTGTAAGTTTTACAACTAAAACAATTCTTACTTACTAAAATGTCCCATGCGTGATGTCTGTAGGAGTGTTTTCATGCATATTTGTACCTGCTATCAGAATTTAATTAAACTGGCTTCGTTAGCATTAGCTAATGTGCCAACACGTTTACGAGTGTCTGTGTTAGTATTATTAATTTACGATGGCATTTTCTTTTTGTATTGTTTCACTTTCACAAATTCTTCAGTAAATTCACCAAAACGTCACCGTGGAGTTATTGAGTCTGTTTAGCTGATTGGAGAGCTAGCTGGGAGTGGACCACTCCTCTTATTTAGACTGACCATACGTCCTCTTTTACCCGGACATGTCCTCTTTTGCGGGGCTGTCCGGGCGGTGTTTCTTAAATGCCTCAAATGTCCAGCAGTTTGAGTTAGGGTTGCGTGTATTTTCAATGTACGTTCAGGGATAAGAAGGGGTTAAAAACAAAACAATTTGTGAAGGAGTGCGCACGCAGCGGCATTCGTGAGGGAGGGGCAGAGACAGAGAGAGCGAGAGAGTTATGATAAACGCGCATGCGTCGCCAGGCTCTGCTTTTTATCCATAGATTTATCAGATTAAATTTTTTATTATCTATAGCAGGGGTGTCAAAAGTGTGCCCCGGAGGCCATTTGCGGCCCACAGCTAATGTTTTAAAGGCCCACGGCACATTCTAAAAATACTATTAAAATAAACAAAAACATAACAAAAGTGAAATAAAGAAGCTTAAAGGGGAAATGTAATTTAGAAAAAGTTGCAATGTTGACTAATAAAACAAAGCTGTTTTTTTTCTTTCAAACTGTCATTGCTCAAAACATAACATTGAATCAAAATCAATGTTATTATGAATTATTGACCTATCCAAGGTACTTCACATCAAATATTCCACTTTGAAAAATATTTTTAGTGGAAGATTTTGCATATTTTGTGTGTTTGCCATTAAAAAAATAGTTTTGTTTGACAAAAAAGGGCGGAAAACAAACAAACAAAAAAACAACACAAAAAAAATGTAAACATTTTGAAATGAGGGATAGATCTGAAGTTGATGTAGATTCCAGAGATTTAAGCGTTAAATATAAAATGTACCGTATTTTTCGGACTATAAGTCGCTCCGGAGTATAAGTCGCACCTGCCGAAAATGCATAACAAAGAAGGAAAAAAAACATATATAAGTCGCACTGGAGTATAAGTCGCATTTTTGGGGGAAATTTATTTGATAAAACCCAACACCAAGAATAGACATTTGAAAGGCAATTTAAAATAAATAAAGAATAGTGAACAACAGGCTGAATAAGTGTACGTTATATGACGCATAAATAACCAACTGAGAACGTGCCTGGTATGTTAACGTAACATATTGTGGTAAGAGTCATTCAAATAACTATAACATATAGAACATGCTATACGTTTACCAAACAATCTGTCACTCCTAATCGCTAAATCCCATGAAATCTTATACGTCTAGTCTCTTATGTGAATGAGCTAAATAATATTATTTGATATTTTACGGTAATGTGTTAATAATTTCACACAAAAGTCGCTCCTGAGTATAAGTCGCACCCCCGGCCAAACTATGAAAAAAAACTGCGACTTATAGTCCGAAAAATACGGTATGTATGCCCTGGCACACCACTATCATCATTTCATGACCGAAGCAAAACACTTTTTACACTTTTATACTGAAATAAACACACCTACAACTTATTAAATAAAATCATAGAAAAAACTACCAGCAGCGGTAAAGTTTAGATCCACGAAGGAAAGGAGAAAGTGAATGAATGTTTATAACTGAATACATTTACATATGCATACACATTTGTTTTCTTTCTTTATAATTTTTTTAAAATTAATTAAGTAACGTTTATGACAACCTTTTTCGAAAACACAATATAGAATGTGAGATATAACAGGATAATGCATACGTTTATCATTTTTTTTCAAAACGCTTACAAAAAAGTGGGACCCCAAAAATTTACCGTGGGACCCCATTTTGAAAATTCCTAGCGCCAACACTGCTGTCAACAGAGGAGAAAAAATGCTTTATTTGAATAAATATATTATTTATAAAGCAAGTTCGAGTATCATTGGCAAATTTTCACAGAGTCCCGGCCTTGGCATGCTGCCCGCGTTGGCACGCATATGTGTCCTCTTTTTAGGATTTCAGAATATGGTCAGCCTATCTTATTGAGTCTGTTTAGCTGATTGGAGAGCGAGCTTGCGCAGCTAGTGGGTCCATGACGGTGACTTCTGTTTTGTTTGATCAGCCGTTTAACTGCCGTGTTATAGACACCGTTTGGAAACAATTAATGTAAATAAATAAACATTTACAGAATATTTCTGTGTAAATAACTCATTTCACAACGTATATATATTATCTGCGGCCTTTTATATGGAAAAATATGTTTTTCTTTTCAAATTTCGTGGGTGCGGCTTATATACCGGTGCGCTCTACAGTCCGGAAAACACGGTATGGCTACAAACTGAATAGGACCCCAACAGAAACAGGACTGTGAGGACTCTTTTGGATGCACCTGTTAGACCAGACCTGGACAAATTAAGGTCCGGGGGCCACATGCGGCCCGTTAAGCTTTTCAATTTGGCCCGCCGGACATTCCTAAATATTTTTTTTTTAGATCTTTAAGATGGAAACTGTAGCTGCCATTATGATGTGCAGTGATGTTTTCAAATGACCGTAAGTCTTGAACCATACAAAGTATTTCAAAGGTTGGAATCTGCGCTTCGGCATGATATTCTAGTTACTATTGTAATCTAAGTCACAGCAGGCACCAAGCAGTGTGGGTGGAGGAGCGTTTCCACAGAGTGTTTCCAGAGTGTCAGCCTGAAATGCAGGTGTCAGGGACAGACGCGGAAGGAGATTTTCACAACAAAGTTCTAAAGCTTAGTGATGTATCAGATATATCAGATTGTAGGTGGGTTTATTTGTTCCCTTCGAGTTCATATTTCGCTGTTTTGTTGCATTTTGCTTGATTGTAAAATATGTCGACGGAGAGTGGGTGTGACGTTCATATGTTGTCAATATTCAGTGTTTTATCGTTCATAGTTAATATTGTAAATCCCACATTCTTTATTTTAATGTACATTCTGGGTGTCTCATTCAGTAAAAAAAATAAAATTCCATTCCTTTCTTTAAAGGCCTACTGAAATGATTTTTTTTTATTTAAACGGGGATAGCAGATCCATTCTATGTGTCATACTTGATCATTTCGCGATATTGCCATATTTTTGCTGAAAGTATTTAGTATAGAACAACGACGATAAAGTTCGCAACTTTTGGTCGCTGATAAAAAAAAGCCTTGCCCCTACCGGAAGTAGCGTGACGTCACAGGAGGTAGGATTCCTCACAATTCCCCATTGTTTACAATGGAGCGAGAGAGATTCGGACCGAGAAAGCGACGATTACCCCATTAATTTGAGCGAGGATGAAAGATTCGTGGATGAGGAACGTTAGAGTGAAGAACTAGAGGCAGTGCAGGGTGTATCTTTTTTCGCTCTGACCATAACTTAGGTACAAGGTCTCATTGGATTCCACAATCTCTCCTTTTTCTATTGTGGATCACGGATTTGTATTTTAAACCACCTCGTATACTATATCCTCTTGAAAATTAGAGTCGAGAACGCGAAATGGACATTCACAGTGACTTTTATCTCCACGACAATACATCAGCGAAGCTCTTTAGCTACTGAGCTAACGTGGTAGCATCTGGCTCCAATGCAGATAGAAACAAAATAAATAAATCCCTGACTGGAAGGACAGACAGAAGATCAACAATACTATTAAACCATGGACATGTAACTACACGGTTAATAATTTCCAACTTGGCGAAGCTTAACAATGCTGTGTTGCTAACGACGCCATTGAAGCTAACTTATCAACCGGACCTCACAGAGCTATGCTAAAAACATTAGCTATCCACCTCCGCCAGCCAGCCCTCATCTGCTCATCAACACCCGTGCTCACCTGCGTTCCAGCGATCGACGGTGCGACGAAGGACTTCACCCGATCACAGATGCGGTCGGCGAGACGGAGGAAGTTAAGGTGAGTTCGCCGGCTAACACGTCTGCTATCCATCTCTGTCTTCCTGGTTGTGTTGCTGTAGTCCGCAGCTAATACACCGATCCCACCTACAACTTTCTTCTTTGCAGTCTCCATTGTTCATTAAACAAATTGCAAAAGATTCACCAACACAGATGTCCAGAATACTGTGGAATTTTTCGATGAAAACAAAGCAGTTTGTATGGGTCCGAATACTTCCGTTGCCGTCGTGACGTCACGCGCATACGTCATCATACAGAGACGTTTTCAAGCGGAAGTTTCCCGGGAAATTGAAAATTGCACTTTATAAGTTAACCCGGCCGTATTGGCATGTGTTGCAATGTTAAGATTTCATCATTGATATATAAACTATCAGGCTGTGTGGTCTGTAGTAGTGGGTTTCAGTAGGCCTTTAAGGCGGTCTGTCATAACGTTTTTAGCATTCAATCAGACATTATTGTGAGGTTTTGCATTAGTGTTCCTAAAAATAGATACTGTATACCGGCCCCCAGACACATTTTTTTCTCTAAATTTGGCCCCTGAGTCAAAATAATTGCCCAGGCCTGTGTTAGACGAAGCATTTTAAATGTTAATGAGCTGTGGTACATTGTTTCGCCTAATAAAATATTAAATTAATCAAACTTAAAAAGTCTGTTGACAAATCCACGTACCATTACACCCCTGTAATGTTTTAGTCTATGAAACAAGTTGACATCTTGTTACCAGGTCCCAGAGTGAAGTCTATGCTACCAAAGCAACGTCTATGCTAGGTCAAATCTACGGCACTCAAAATGACCTATTGATAAAAGGCATGCGGGGATGTAAGCTAGCATTGATTACTAGGAACAAAAGAGCCAAAATAGTCACCATGGATAGAAAGCCAGATGCATGGATGCTGTTTTAAGGAGGGGAGAGAGGGAGATTTGCTCCTAAATGATCAGCATTTAAGGTTCCAGAGCAGCCTCGTCAAGCCCAACAATGACAGGGGTGGAAGCCACAACTCTGGCTCTGCGAGGAGGTGTGTTCATGTAGCGAGACAACATAAGAAGGGCTCACCTGAGACAGGTTTCTTCACTTCCAAAGACAGCGTCATAGGAAGGTTCTTCATGAGTTCACAGATTTCCTGGTAGCTAGAGGCGCTCACCAGCGTTTCACCAATGGTCACAATCTCGTCGCCAGGACACAAGACTCCTTTCCATCCCTAGAAGTAGACAAGCGGTGTCACACCCACAGAGGAGTCCGTCATACCTTCTGGAGTAGTTGTGTGTTTATCATCTGTGTAGTGCACCATAAATAGTAGACATAGGATGAGACACAGTTGTACACTTCCATGCCTGCGGATAACACGAGACCGACTGATACTCTTTTTAATTGCATTTTTGATATGAAGTCCTGGATGGCAGATCACTTTTTACAACTTAACCAGGACGAGACTGAAGTTTTAGTCATTGGCCCTGAGAAAGAAACACATACCCTAACTACAATCATTGTCTTCAACTCCATCACTCCAAGTGAAAAAAAGGATATTGATCGATTGATGTACGTGTGCGTGAACATACCCTCTCTGCGGCTCCGCCACACTTTAAGACACTTAAAGGCCTACTGAAACCCACTACTACCGACCACGCAGTCTGATAGTTTATATATCAATGATGAAATCTTAACATTGCAACACATGCCAATACGGTCGGGTTAACTTATAAAGTGCAATTTTAAATTTCCCGCTAAACTTCCGGTTGAAAACGTCTATGTATGATGACGTATGCGCGTGACGTCAATCGTTGAAACGGAAGTATTGGTACCCCATTGAATCCAATACAAAAAAGCTCTGTTTTCATCTCAAAATTCCACAGTATTCTGGACATCTGTGTTGGTGAATCTTTTGCAATTTGTTTAATGAACAATGAAGACTGCAAAGAAGGAAGTTGTAGGTGGGATCGGTGTATTAGTGGCTGGCT